>NC_026503.1:4278265-4580633 GCF_000182925.2 Neurospora crassa OR74A | reverse complement strand
ATAAGGCGAGAGGAAGGGGAGGATAAGGTAGAAAGAAGAAAATAGAAAAGGGAAATGGACGTACTAATTAAATATATTAGGGAAGTAGGAATTAATATATAAGTATATAATAGTAAGGCGTATATCCGGGGGGGGGGGTAGTACGAATAAAAGGGGGATAAATATAGTAATAAAAGTAAGAATAAGAGGAAGAAGAAGAGGAGAAGCGAAAAGGGTAAATAGAAGGGGTATTATATAAATGAAGGAGGAGGTCCTTATATAAATATAAATTAAAGTAAGCGAATATAATTTTAAGTAGGCGAATATAAAATAACGTAGGGTAAGAAAAGTGTTAGGCAATTATATAGGTAGTAGGAAGGGGTAAACGGAAGGATAAAATAAAAGCGATAATTAAAAGGGGAAGGATAGGATAAATAGGCAATAGTAGCGGCTATAAAAAGGTAGGAGAAAAAAGCAGAAAATAGGAAGGTATATAATTTAAATTATAGTAAAGAAAACGGAGGTAGCAATTAAGAATTGTATTATTAGAATAAAGAAAGTAATATAAAAAATAAAGTAAGGGTAATAAAAAAGTAATTAGGAAGGAATAATATAAATAAAGAAAATTTATAGAAGAAGTAATATATAGAATTATAGGAAGTGAAGGAAGGAAACGAAGGTCCCGAAGATAGAATTTATAGGGAGGGGGATTATATTTAGGTATTATAATAGGTTGCAATAAGTATAAATAATTAAATAAAGAATAGTTTACAAGAGGAGCCTTAAAATTTAATTATATAAGTATTATATAATAGGCGTAGATAATAGAGGGTACCCTACGAAAGTATTAGGCCGCATTATAAGTACAAATAATAGAGAATATCCGGTAAGAGGAATTACGGGGTATAATTATATTAGTATTTTAAAGTACTTATTAACGCTCTTAAGTTCAGCGTAGTACTTCTTATTAAGTAAAACAATACTTACTACCTTATACGCCTACGGAACGATAGTTTTAGTAATAGTTGGGAATGTTAGCGCTTTAAATTTAATACTAGTTTCGTATCCGCGCTAGAATTTATAAGAATAGATATTATAATACCAATATTCTAGCGGGCGGTACGCTAAATAGTTAGATCTAATACCGGTTTCGTATCCGCGCTAGAGTTTAAGAGAATAGATATTATAATACTAATATTCTAGCGGGCGGTTCGCTACATTTAGAATTCGTAAAAATAAATATTATAATGCCGATATTCTAGCGGACGGCTTCGTATTTGTATTTAAAGCTCGTAAGAATAGATATTATAATACTAATATTCGGGTAGGCGGCTTCGTATCTGTATTTAGAATTTAAGAGAAGGGATATTATAATATTAATATTTTAATAGGCGGCTCGCCGGTAGCGAAGCGGCTATAATATCCGGAATATAGCGTCGGCGGCTATTATAAGTAATAGTTCGCTAAAATTAAGGGGCGAGGATATTGTACCTTCGCTGGTAATATAGTTTAATAACGTTATAATAATATAATATTAACGCCCTCTACTATTTAATTGGAATTTACTATAAAGTATAAAAGTTCCGAAGATGGAACCTATAAGGGGGGGGGTTATATTAGGAAGCTAAGAATTTGTACTTAAAAGTACTTTAACGGCTATTGCTCCCCTTCGTTAACTAATGCGTAGGATTATTAATAATAATGCTTATATCGGGTTAGACTTGTGGGAAGGATAATCTAGTACTGCGCCGAGGCGCTAAATTAGTATAAGGCTCTATAATACTCGTTAATAGATAAATAGAGTTTGTATAGGTATAAAAGAGGTTTAACGAAGCGTAATTTATTATAGTCGGTAGCTATCAATACATCTTTGGATTGACCCCTAACTTACCGTCCCCTACGTATGGCCACGACCGTAGTCACCTCAGCCTGCCTTTCGCCTACGTTCCTGACACTTTCCCCTTATTAAATACCAATACCGGTCTGATGATAGTCACTGCAGTGAGCAAACTTACAAGACAGAGTAATTAGATACAACGAGACTCATTGCCGTCATATGACACAACGACTGAGGAAGTGAGTGGCCTATTTCAAATTCAAAACTATATGTTTAAGGCCTTTATCTTCTTTATCAAAATCACCCGCTTTCTTTGGTTACGTTGAACGGTCGGTTTCACACGCTACACCACCAAAGACAATAAACCATGTACTGGTCAACTCCCACATCCAATCCCAGTCCCGACACCACCGAACGGGACGACAAAACATGTACATGTTCGCAAGAACTACTCAAGGCAGCCTTCGAAGCAGCCACGTTAGCCAGCCACGAATGCCGCAACCGTCTTTTTCACGCCATCTACTGCGACCTTGAGGTCCATTCAAAAACTAAAGGCAAGCCACTCCACTCCTTTCCTGGCATCCCCAACAACTTTATAGATATCATCGGCCCAGCGCTCGACCCGCAAATCCAACACATTCTGTCTCTGCATGGTAACTTGCAAAGGAAATACAAGTACCATGTTTCCAAGCTTCGCAAGATATTCCTGATCTGTATGCTTTCTTCGGTGGATTATATTGACTTTCTTGGGGACATGCTTAGAGTTGTTGACGATAATGACCAGGGCAAGTTATCGTTATCCGATGACAACCTTCCTATCGAAGGCAGCCGGGTGAGGGGGCTGGATGAGAAGTATGCAGAGAGTTTTCGGGAGTTCTTTTGGTATCAGTACCTCTTTCTTGATGGATACTGCGGAGGTTCGTGTCGCTTTAAGCAGGAGGAGTTCATTTCGGGAAAGACAACGTCGGGGGGAAGTGGTGAGAAACCGGATGTTCCGATCCTGTTTAACGAGAAAGACCTTGATAGACAGAAAAAGGTGGTCAGGTCGGCGGCTTTGAGCTTGGCGTTGATGTCGTGTTCTGATTGTCAGCACTGTATGAAGAAGGTAGGCCTTTCCCGGTCTCGTTTATGAGGGAGTAGGTACCTCTACCTTTTGTGGTCTGGACTAACTCTGATCTTGTGGACTTGTAGGATTAGGGCAACCGGCATTCAACGCTCCCCGAAAAGCAGGATCTGTCAGTAATGAGTGTGAGATCTTTCATGGGGCTTACCAGGTACCCCCATCATGAAGAAATTGACAGGCTTCCACTTCATCGTCGTGGGTCTGGCGAAGACTTACACTCTATGAATAGAAGGGCGATCTGTGCCGATACTTCTACTTCGATCATACTCGCTCACCCCCATTAGCAGGTACCTATGCAGGGAACAATATCCCATCAACAAGACACAAAAAAGACGGATACTAGGTAGGTAACCATGTCTCACGACTCCCTCAAGATTATGATTGCCCACCACTTCTGCCCGCCGCTTCTTCCATCCAATGTCGTCTAGAGGTACCCGCCGCTATCTCCCTCTCTTCTGACTGCTGCCTACCTCTATCTTGCGTCATCCCAAATCACAACCCAAGCTATCCCCATCCCATCCAAGGCATACAAGCTCCCTTCACCAGCACCCTTCCCGTGGGTGTCTCGTTGGTGTAATGGTACCATTCCCGGCGTGGAAAATTTCCGCGTCTGCATGCGTGCCGCAGGAAGACAACGGTTCGAGTCCGTTACGGGTTCACCCACGCTTTTTTTTTTCTTTTTTTTTTCTTGTTCTTTTCTTGTTCTTCTTCACTGGGTTCAAGGAAGTTTAATATTCGCCCGTACTGATTCATCATCATCCACCCCGTCGTCACGCGAGAAACAAATTGATGAATGAACGAGTCGCGTTCAGTGAACAGACAGCTTTCGTACCTACCTACCTCCCAGTCTATGGGCCGTGATGACCATCGGCGTCGCAAATCCGATCCTCGGATGCTCAAGTGAGTGAGGTGTGTCGGTATTACTGAGCCGCCACTGGACGCCTAGGTACCTCCCCAAAACCCATGCGCGTTAGATTGGACCGTCAACCTCGTAACCTCCCTTGTCACACTTGGCATCCCCAAAAGAGAATTTTTTTTACCTCGCGAACAGTCCTCTTCGAGTCCAAAGTCTCGTCGAGTGAGCACTTTCAGGCACGTAAAGGTGCAATCCAACACAAGCAGGATACGGAACCGAGGGTGTGGACGAGGCTTGGAAGCGATGCTATGCACACAGACGGAGGATTGGGCAAGTGTCCAGTTAGATTGGGTTTGTGGTGTTGAGGGGGCCAATGGTATTGAGGCAAGGGCGCGTGGGGGGCGGGCGCTCTTTGGGCAGAATTCGGCACCCAACTCGGTGATTCAGTTGTGGTAAGGCTGTACCTCATGGTTGACGATGTCTCCTATCTTCACTCACTAGCTACGTATCAACGTATGGTAATTAGCAAGTACTTCAACTAATTAGGTATGGAGGGTGAGTGTCCGCTTGGATCCAGCGCGAGTTGAGTCCATTTGGAGTATTGAGCTTCAAAGAAGCAGAATGTACTTCCCGGTTTCAGTAGCGACAATATATGGATTTGGTCAGAGCCATTCAAGTCATATCTGATAATATGCTCGTTTTTCAGCCGTCGTGCAACAACTCACCCACTCAAAGGGTTTCATTGACTAGGTACCTGCACGCTTTATTGGGCCAAATATCGTGGCTGTGTCATTCATTCGACCACGTTGGTTGATCGACCGCTCAGATTGCGGGCCGCTCCACCTGGATTCCGGCTCAAAGCTGAGATGTCCCTCAAGACCATTGTAATCGCCCATTTCATACCCTGGCGCGTTCCTTCGCTCTTTGTCGCATACCTTGAGCCTCAGTGTGTAATTCTCTGCAACGGGTGCGGCATTGTACAAACTCTCGTCGTCTCCATTACCTTTGCTTGCCAACGTCTCAAGGAAACCGCCGGTTGGGAAGGTTGGGAAAAGAGGAAGTGAGTGTAGGAAGAGCGATTCTGAAAGAGGTAAGCTGATGGAACGAACATCCCACCAGACAGTCAACTTGAAGAGCCCCATTTCGTATCAGCACAATGAACTCACGAGATTTCCCCTGGGACAAGATATGTCCCAAGGCCTGTTTCTGGGATAGAAATGGAAAGAGCCACAAGCGAACCTTCTTGCGCCCCTACCGTCACGATGACAGCCACTGCGGCAACGACTTCCAACGCCGCTACCATGTCCGGTCCGGAAGATGGTGTTCCTACGCCTGAAACAGAATTCTTAGCGATAGAAGAAGCTTGCGAGGTCCCAACCACAAAGCTTTGTACTCATTGCCTCGAGTACAACTTCAGCCGAGAGACGCTTGATCCTGAATTGCGACCTGGAGGATTGGATGGAAACGCAGTGTTCACCACCTTTGGCAAGCTTGTCAAGTCTTCAACAACTTGTCCCTTGTGCAAGCTCATTCTGGAAGGGCTCGAAAACGAATATGCTGGGGACAACGAGGATTCATTGAAGGATCGGGTAGGCAATGATATTGAGGTCTTCATCTCCGCGTGGCTGGGAGGTGAAACCATCATAAGCTTTTTCATTGTACCTCCTGAGGTCAAGGAGCCTCGGTACCCTATCCCGAGACTCACGGAGTCAAAGTTGCGTGTCTATTTGGGTTCGTAGCTTCAACTCTCGCTACTGGTAGCTTCACAGCTGACGCCGGCACACTACAGACATCGGTGGTGATGAGGATTGTGATTATTATCATAATAGAGAATTTACCCGCTACTGGGCGCGCCGCCCACCGCTCAGACCCTGGAGTAAGCCATGTGTAAAACGGCTGAAACAATGGCTCAGCATGTGTCTTCAGGACCACGGACCGCAATGTTGTACGATGCGCTCTGGCGAGGAAATAGACGAGTCGTTACCATCGATCCTTCCCTCTCGAGTTATCGACGTAGGCCCGCTGAGTGGCTCTGTGGGCGCTCGTCTGGTGGAATCAGATGGCAAACGAGGGTATTACACCGCCCTCAGTTACTGCTGGGGAAGTTCTCTAAAGGCTGAGCGACCGTATTTGACCACAACGAAGACACTTGAGAAGCATCTCTCGGAGCTTCCTTGGGATTTGCTTCCGAAGACCCTTCAGGATTCCATCCGCTTAACTCGGGCAATTGGGGTGCGGTATCTTTGGATAGATTCGCTGTGCATCATCCAGGATTCCAACGACGACTGGGAGAAAGAAGCAGCAAGAATGGGTACCTTGTATGCACAGGCGCGGCTTGTCATTGCCGCAACAACAGGCGCAGATGCTGAGGCTGGTCTGTTCCCTCCTCAGACGTACATTTATCGTCCAAGCGAAACGTCCTGGTCTCTGTATTTCAGGAAGTACCAGAAAGAAAGAGGGTCTCTTCAACACAATCTTCCTCTATTCACTAGAGGGTGGGCATTCCAGGAATGGGTGCTTGCAAGAAGAATTGTCTTTTGGGCGCAAGATCGAATGTGCTGGCACTGTGCGAAGGGATGTGCTAGAGATGATGGCAGGCATGTGTCGACTTCCTTATTCGAACGATATAACACTTGGGTGGAAATTGTGACACATTACTCCGGCAGAGAGCTCACATACCCGACGGATAGGCTCATGGCTATAAGTGGCATCGCCAACGAAATACATAAGAAGAGGCCGGAAGACAAGTACGTATTTGGATCTTGGCAGTCCGAAATACGTTGGCAACTCCTCTGGTCAGGTCAGGTGGCTCAATCAACTGATCCTGGATTGGAGGGATTGCGTATCCCGTCATGGTCGTGGGCTTGCCATCCTGGTGGTGTGCGATTTTTGGAACAATATAAGTATGATATAGGCTTTAAAGCCTGGGAAACACCCGCCCAGTCTTCTGTCTCGTTTCTAGAGGATGCTTCTCTTCAGATTATGGCAAGAACCAAGACGGTGGATTTTGACAAACCTAACATGGTGAACTATTGTTTCCGTTGGCTTCGACATAACAGTTTTGATTTGTATTACGATAAGTCACTCCTTCCAAGAGGTTTGGGGAGAGTAGACCTATTTGAGATCTTATCACAAGAGGACGGCCCCTGCTCGGTCCAAATTGCTTTTCGCCAAGACAACATATGCATCGTATTTGACAGCAGAGACTTTCTCGATACGTATCAGAAAGAGCGTAATACACGTCAATGTGGGAAAATGAAGCAGGAAATCGAAGCCACAGAGCATAGTTCAGGGTTGCATGCGGGTATAGCTGATGAGTTCACATTCGTGGAGATGGCTCAAGACCCTTTCTCCGATGGTGGGCTAAATGCGGGCTTATTATTGCGCAAAAGCCCCCATACACCCGGCAGATATGTTAGGGTTGGTTTGGGGTTTGGTTACAATTCGTGGTTGAAGGATGCGAAGAGCGGGGAATTTGTTGTTGAATGACGGGTGGGCAAAGGGCCGAAGCAATAGAAAGTATCGTCAGGTCTGAACTGGGAGAAGGGAGCATACTGAACAGAAAGAAGAAAAGGATGCTGCTGAGTCTTGTGATGAAATTATTCAAGGGTGTTACTGATTGAGAAGGTGGTGATGGGTGTGGAAGAAAGACGGTCTGGAGGAAGAAACAAGTGGTTGTGGTAGACTGAGAAGAAGAACGAGGCAATTCGACTAGATTCCATCATCTCTGCCGAACCGTCCAGGCCTATTGACCAGATGTTCTTTCATCGTAAAAGTCAAACATGACGCAACTTCCGACTCCAGCAGAAGGCGTAACACTGAATGTGGAAGGCACTTCCAGGAGGCAGGCCACTCTTGAAGAGGGCGCGAGTTGAAGGTCTGGTCCTTCCCATTCGCACCGTCAGTCAAAACAAGAAGCTACTTCTGATAATGATCGTGGAGCTTTCCATTCGACCACCTGAATTGGACATTAGATACGGACGAGCCATGATGTCATGAGGTTCTGAAAATGTGGGCCGGGGAAAATGAAGAAGACACACAGGCTACTTATCGCAGGGAAGCGGAGGAGCTGCTGATGAACTCGACTCGATGAAGTACATTAATAGATCAGCGTTGACTACCGTACAGGGAGAGAGAGAAAGGGGGGGGGGTCTTTCTATTTGTACTTAGGCACCTCGAGAACCCCCGATGTTGAACTTGTTACGACTGCCTATTTACTGTCAATTAACGATCCCGCCCAACGAAACGTCCGGAATCACAAACGTTTCAAGAATTTGGACTGCCATATGTCTATTAAGTGATAGTAAATTGAATACCAAACATTTCAATGGGTAAACGTTGGTGTATTCGAACACTTAAACTCCGCGAGAGCTCTAAGGACAAATTAGTAAATTTCTGACTATTAAGAACGGTTCGCGGAGAGTTTGTAAGACCCCCCCCTCTCGCAGTACGGTAAGTATGATAGCGATGATGACTACAACAGAAACAAAAAAAAAAAAAAACAACAATGGGTATCGCAGCCCCTACAAACTCCAAACACTCCCATATGCACCTCCCCTCCTCACTCACTCGACCGACAACTCCCCAACAACCTCCACATAACTCCTACACATCTTCAAAAACCTCTGCCTATACTCCTCGGGCGTAGTCGTAATACTCATTGGCCCCTGTTTACTGATTAACAAATTCCATAACTTGATCAAAACCGTCATCACCATCGGCTGCAACTTATGCTTTGCCCAGAAAAAGTCCAAGATCGACGCTCGGTAGATATACTTTCCATCCGCCGACGCTATCCCGGTCCTCCACGACGGTGGACCAGGCGGCACCGACGGGCCCTCGGTCGGCGGCGCCACCTCCTCCAATACCGCTTCCGATGAAGAGGGAGCAGCCGCAGGATCAGGCCTATTTCCCTGCCCCTGGCCCGAGCCCGAGGGAGTAGAAGTAGAAGCAGTAGTCTGCATCCTCACCAAAAACAACGAATAATCCACCGCCCCATGCTCCGCCAACAACCTCGTATCCTCCTCCAAACACCTAAAAAACTCATCCGCCTGTTCTTTACTCAGTCTAATCTTATCATGAAACTCATCCGCCAACTGGCTCTTGGTAGCCTCGCTCGTCAGCGCCCCATCAGCAATGTCGCGCTCGGGATAAAAGTACGAAGTGGGCTTCAGATCCCAATCCTCCCAATCTACATCCACGTCGCCGCGCTTTTGGGATTCCGACCGTCCGCGGCCGTACATGATATTCTCCATGACGATATGGTGCGAGGGCGCCAGCCGCAAAATCCGTCCAATAGAGTATCCCGAAGCACCTAAAAAGTCGCAAATGCGCACGAGGAGCGAGCGCGGGTGCGTGGCCATGTATTCGACGTAGGGCGTCAGGAGGTCTTGGCGGAAGAAGGAGTGTTCCGAGTGGCGCGGGACGGACTTGACGAGGTACTTTTGGTCTTTGGTTGAGTAGAAGGTCTGTACACACGTGTGTTAGTTGACGGATCTATCTAATGGCATGGGTACGTAATGAAGAATTATAAGACTAACCGAGCCGGAAAAACCCATGTCTCCAATCGAGGTCAGAGACTCTTCGGGTTTGTCGCCATCTTGTGGTGGCTGGAAGGAATCGTAATAGTCATTGTCTTCAACGTCCCAATGGTTTCGACGCAAGTTAGCGAAATCGGCTGGTCGGATCTTTTGTAAGATCAACTGGTGGATAGAGAAGAACAGTGAGAATAGCGACAGGATCAAGCGAAGGGGATTGCTGTTGCTGGACCGTCGTTTCGCGAGTCCAGAGGTGCCGGTAATGGCCCGCGCGATCGAGCGTGCGATTGCTTTTGAACGTCCCATGATGCTTCGTTCTGTTCAGGTGGTATACTGTCTCGACTGGTAAGGTAAGTATCGATTTGGACGGAAGAACTGAAGCTTGGGTAAGGTAGATGGGAGGTCCAAAGCCGAGGCCCACCTGATGTCTTGAGATCTCCAGAGATCAGCTGAAAACAGTGCCTGGCCGTGCTTGCTGATCAGGAACGCCCAACGGCCTGGAACAGCATCGCTCTGTCACTGACGTCATTGTGTTTACTTCGTACATAACCACAGATCTTATCACGTATACCCCTAACCCTTATCGGCAACAGCCGTCTGCTGTCCGTCCCAAAGCATCACGACGAGCACATGCCTACACATTATGCTTTAGAGATTCACCCCATCATCAGCAACCATTTCACATGCGAGGGAGATCAAGACAGACATTCCAGTCAAGTTTGTAACTGAATTACCATACGTACTTCCTCCCATCAACACCTTGACCAGAAGGGAGAGAGATGTCCCAAAACTCGCTATTCACACGCCCAAACTCCCCGCATTTACCTACCACCAGGCCTCTTCGGCCTAGCGAACCCCCTACTCTGCACCGCCTTGGGATGCAACTCCCCCAACACCCCGTCTTCCGTGATCTCGCTCGGCTCCTCCACCTCAAACTTCTTATCGACATTCAATCCTTCCTTGCTCGCCACCTCGAGCACGGCCCGCTTCATCAGCGGGTACAGCATGCGCTGCTTGATAGCCACGCGCCCGCCGTTAGAGCTAGGGTTGGTGTAGAAGAAGAGGATGGGCGACTCCTCGGAGCCGTTGTGCGTGTGCGTGTACCGGAAGAACGTAAAGCGCGGCTCGGAGGGGGAGATGGCTTGGACGAGGTCGGCGATGGACGATGGGTTGGAAGAGGAAGAAGAAGGGACGAGCTCGATGGTTTCGGTTGTGGGGTTGACTTTCTGTTGCGGATCGTTAGTTACCATTCGGGCAGAGAACGAAGAAGGGGAAGAACTTACAAGCATCACCAACCCCTCACCACCACCCTCTTCAGCTAGTCCCTTGAGAGCAGCCAACGCATCCTCCCCCATCGGCATCGCCATGTGCGTCCCCAGGTGAATCTCCCGCTTACTCGTCCCCGCGCCCGCCTCCTGCTCCGCCCGCTTCACCTCCCCCAGACTCTTCTCCTCCTCCGTCAGCGGCGCGTCCAGCGCCGTGTGCGCATCGTGCTTCTCAAAGCCCTGGCTCGTCAACTCCTTGGCGTTGGTCGCGAAAATGGTCTCGCGGAAGTGTTCCGACCCGAGCTCGCGCACGAGCGTCAGCCGCGTCGAGGCGAACAGCATCTTTTGCCGCACGGGAGCCGTGTCGGGCACGTAGGTGACGGCCACCAGCGCGGGCGACGAGTCATAGCGGCGCAGGATGATGTAGAGAGCTTCTTTTTCTTTGATGTGGGGCGTCAGGAGGGTGTCGACGTTGGAGGCGAAGGAGGAGCCCGGGGAGGAGGTGAGGGTCTGGATGGGCTGGAGCTGTTCGTTGGCGATGTTGATGAGGAGGCCAAAGGTCGATGGGGAGCCGAGGAGGTCATTGAATTGGGAGACCAGCTCCTTGGAGGCTGTGAGTGAAATGAACAGTAGGTTAGTGAGTGTGGTCTGACTCCAAACTTGCTGGGAGTTGGGTTGTGGTGTAGCTCTCTTCCCTCTCGCAACTTTCAAAAAGGAGAGGGAGCTGGAGGTTCGCGACGATGGGGAAAGTGGGTGGCAACAACTTACCGGAAATTCCAGACTGCATCTTGTCTTGTGTTTCCCCTTGTCCCTACTGCAGTCAGTCGAGATATGGTTGACTGGTGTCTTAGGTTAGAAGATGTTGATGTTTGGTACAAGTTGGGCAGACCCCGATGACATGCGGTCAACCAAGAACCGGCGACGGGGCTCCCCGTAGGTAGCTACAGTATGGTGGGGTCCAGGCGGGTCCCCTCTCGTGCCAGCAAGGTCCATAGAGTGGGGCCCCAGGCAGATGTACCTGAGTTTACCCCTGGACTTCACCAACGCCCTTCTTTATTCCATCCTCACAATCAAGTGTCACCTTTGATAGCTACCGATCAATATCAATGGCAGAGGGTTCAATTTCTCTGAGGGTGGTTTAGAATACCATGTGAAGAGACGTGTGGATGAAGCGTGACCGGTACGTGCGCGAGTTATGGTGGTCTTACAGCTAGGAATGCCTGAGAACCGAAGCTAGGACCTTAACAGTTTTCCACGCAATATGCATAGAAAGTATATAGTGCATGATCTCAGTGCGGCTGCCTGGGTGAAATCCGCTTCAAGTATTGGGATCTCTCACGAACAGATTTCACACACACACGAGCAGCCGAAGGTACGCGCATTGTTCACTCGCGAAGCGTTTGCAAGGAAGAATTTGGCTGTTGTGCTGAGAATCAATCGCCTTCTTTCCAACTAGTGTACTACACCAAAAACGTTCAGGGTATCAAACAAGAAAATAGTACCTAAAAAGTAGTACATCCAACTTCCACAACTTCCAACATTAAGCAAAACCAGTCCCCCACCTCTCCACCCCAAATGGCATCGCGCCCTCTAGTGCCGCAAGATCCTTGAAATCGTGCTCCAAATCCTCTACTCCCTCGTCATATCCATCGTTATCATCATCATTTCTGTTATTATTGCCGTCGTTGTTGTCGCTGTTGTTGTTTCCTGGCCTCTCTCCCTGTCTGTAAAGGCCAGCAGCAGCCACCACTTGAGCCTGTTTCAGCTCACTATAAGCAGGCAAATACTCTTCTTCCACTTGCTTTTGTGAACGTCGAACGCTTGACTGCCGTCCAGGTTCATTTTCACTCACAGGGTAATCATCATACCCCGGAGGCCCAATACCAGCAAAGGCACTCCCTCTGGAAAAAGTCCTATCCAGGCCCGCCGACCCGAAATCCTGCTGCCCGATATATGTGCGTGCGCTTGCCGCGCTCGTTTGTCTGCTGATGCTCTGCCCACCTCCACCTCCATACCCTCCACCCACCGTTCGCGTACTGGACTTGCTCGCCTGTCTGCTCACTCCCGGGGTCCTGTCTTCATAAGACTGATAAATGACTGCACCTGTGGGGCCGGGCAACCTGATCTCCTCCGCTTCCAGAACCTCAGCGATATCTCTGACCAAAACCTCCATGGGACAAATATAGGCAACCCTCTTCCTGCTACTCCAGGCCAGGATGTGACCGCAGACACTGCCCCCGTCTCTTTCTACCACCCACGCTCCGGAGTCGCCAGGGATACCCATGGGCAGAGGCTGGCGGCGGGAGTTGATTGTTTGGTCACCAGATCCGGAGGGACGGTTGGGACGATTTGGTACGAGACCGAGTGAAGGAGTACCCGAGATTTGGTAAGTGTGACTGGGAGATGCTCGGCCGAGAATTTTCACCGACGTGAGGGTGGGGAGGATAGTGCCTGTTTGCAGGCCAGAGGTACGGGCCATGCATTGCACTTGGAGACCGGGAAGGGTATGAGAGGGGGCGATGGAGGTTGGGAGGATTGTTGGAATTTGGTCGGGGGGAATGCTGGAGAGACGGTTGTGTTTGTTGGAAGCTTTGGGAATAGAGTTATCGGAGGGTTGGCGATCGTCTTCGAATTCAAAGAGGGCCCAGTCGATTTCGTGTACGAGCCCGTTCTCTTTCCGCCGCCGAATACCACTAGAGGCGTACATCTCCCCGACCCGGAAGGTGTCGAGGTGGTCTTGGTCTTTGTCCTCGGCGGAGGGATAGAAGTCAGAGGCGACGTCATCTAGAGCCGGCTGCGTGATGATGAAGCCTTCGCCGCAGCCGGGCTCAATGCCGGGGATGTCGCCTGGCTCGGTGAACTGCTCCTCTTCTTCATAGTAGTCGCCATCGTCAGAAGCTTCGCTGGTTATGGCGGATTCGGAATAGGCTTCGGAATCAGTGTCAGAGAATTCACAGGCATAGTCATCGTTTTCGCTGCTTTCGGGGGAGGATTCGTCGGTGTTTGAGTACTGTTGAGCATACCATGCGGCCAAATCGTTCAGACCCCCTCCTGCCATACTCCTCGTATTATCATCGGCGGCTTGGTCGGAATCTGGGTCATCTAACATGTGATGCACCGTCATCCCGTAGGGTTTGTCATCCACCACGATGAGTCCTCCCAAACTCACAGGCGGCAAGTGTCGATCACCAATCCATGCCCCAATACTCGCCCCATTCTGCGGCGTTGGCTGGTATGACGGGTTGGCGGCTATGACATCTCCAGTATCGTCCGAGTTGGCCATGCTGCGGTTGATAACCTGTTTCCGTGACCGGAGAACCTGACCTTTGCACACCTTAAGCCCGAGATTCGACCTTGTTCCATCGAACAGAACGCCCAGCTTCTTCTTCAGAATGGCCCTGACCTTGTTTACCGAAGTGCAGACGACCAGAATGGTCGGCTTGATACGTTGTGGTGACTCGCCGATCGATTCGAGGGAGATCTCAACGGATTCGGGGTTCTTTCGGTAGAAGGTTTTGAGAGCTGAGTTGATTTCAGGCATAAGAACAGAATTCCACTGTTCGACAACATCAGGTGGTAGGGGTACATGTGGGTAGAGGCGTGCCTTCTCCTTTGCTGACGACTCTTTGGCTTGATGAGCTGTACTCACAGCGAGAGGTTAGCTCTTGTCAACAGACATCGGATGAAACGCAGCTTCTTACCTTGGATCTTCACCCGCACTTCCAGTTCAGGGTTCACTGGCACCACGGTGACTGGAGGATCTGCTTCCTCACTCTTGCGGGCTTTGGGAGTTGGCTTTTCGATAGAAGCCTTTTCAGACTTTGTCTCCTTGGATGAGCCAGAACCAGAAGCAACTGGCTCTGAAGGAATCTGCAAAGCTGGCGGTGCAGGAGAGAGGTCATCTCCAAGTCTCTCCTCCAAATTGCTCACTCCGTCCAAAATGCAGCATGCTTCGAGATACCGACTAGCCTTGAACTCAACATGGCGAGCAATCTCGTCCACAGTATGTTGGCCACCAATCTCCTGGTCAACCGCCCTCAAGCAGGTCTGAACGGCCTTCATGTAAAGCGTACCGCATCGAATAGCGAGCTGGTCAAGGATGGCATCCGAAACCACCGGATTCTGGACGTCCGAAAGAATATTCTCCAGCTTATTCCAGAGACCGACCGAAATGAGGATCATGGCCAAAGAGTAAAGATCTAGTGTCTTGGAATCCGCATTGATGGAGAGAGGACTTTGGGTACTGTTCTTTGGGTCTAACGGATGCCTATAAGGCGTGAAGGGTTCAGGTTCGTCTTGTGATTGTGGATCTGAGAACAAGTCAAATGATGAGACCAAAGGTCGTCTGATGTCGACCTCGCCTCGACTCATTCCGCTGATCTCTGGGTCGGTGCTGACTGCATTGCAGAAGGAGATATTGTCAATGAGCAGGTTGCCATGAGTGATACCCCTGGCGTGCATGTCAAAGACGGTGTTGGCCAGGTTGGCAGCCAGACGGAACTTTGCCTCGAGCTTCGGTTCAAAGTCGGGACGAGCAAGCAGATCTCCCAACGAGCACATGGAGTACAATGGATTCTGGGTAAGGTTCTCGTAGGTCACCGGATTGAAGGTCCGAGGGAATCTGTAAACGAGACCGAACCTTGAGTTCTCCATATCCTCAAAATAGGCCAATAGGCGAGGAAGACCAGTCCAAGAACTGGATGAACGCTGGGGATCGGCTTGAAGACCGGACGACAAACGTTCAAACTTGGCCATCGGTGGTGTTATCCCTGTGATGGAGTAGAGGCTGTCAAAGGGCGCATATTCCAAAAGAAGAGGTCCGTAGGGTATTTGAGCGCCCATCCGTTGCATCAACTCGGCATAGGCCTGCTTGCCCATAAAGACAATCTCCCTTGTCCCTTGCTCCTGGCTTCCAGCCTCGGTCATAGGCACAGCCTGCATGTCGCGTAGGTTCATGAGAGTGCTAGGGTCGATCTGCTGTGGTGTCTGGATCCTGGTAGACTCGAATGGGCGATAGTCTTCGGTAGGGGAGGAAACAGCCCTCTGGAGTCTCTCCCGGGCGGCAGATGAGTGCTGGGCATAGGAAGATCTAGTCCTGGACAGGTCGTAGAGGGTGTCGATGGACGTTGTCAAATCGCGAATAAGGTCCTCGAAGCGGTTCTTGTCCCAGACCACCATCCTGATCTTCTCTCCCCGCTTTGGCGGTTGATATGGCTCGTTGCTCTCGCCGGTCAACTGCTTGGAGCTGTTCCATAGTGGCTCGGCCTCCGCTAGGATGTCCTTGATGGTGGACATGATACTTCCAACGACTTCGCTGAGGCCGGCCTTGGACAGGGACGAGTCGATGTAGACTTCGGCGGAGTGAGTAGGATCGGACCATTCCAGCCCCCAGCTGACAAGACGGTCCTTTTGGATCTTGAGCTTGCGGTGGAGAGACTTGATCTCGGGGTCGGCCTCGGCATGTTGGACGGGTTCCTTGACAAAGTCTGAGGACTTCTTAGTGTCGTTGTAGAGCCTGCTGAGTCTCCTGTTGAGGGACGGCCCCAGCTGGAAGCCGCCCATGGGGATACCGGATGCCATGATTACGGTTTAGATGGGGTTTGTATTGAGAACTGGACAGTACTGTGATAGACGCTGCGTCGGTGAGCAGCTGGAAAGCTGGAGTTATGTTCGAATGAAATTACGGGCTAGTACATGGCGATGAGGTTCTTGATAGTCCGATCGAGAAGTGAAGAAGCTGATGATCGAAAAGTGAAGAGATATCCAAAAGGTATGTATCAAATCGAATTGAAGTAACGTAACACAAGAGGCGACAAGTGGAGGCCAAGACAACGCGGCTCGATTTGTCGATTGTAACCCGAGACCGGGCACTCACACAGCTGAATGATATGCAAAAGGTGGTAGTAGTCAATGTGGGAGTGAGTGTGGCACCCGATATGTGGAAATAAAACAACAGAAGACGGGAAGGGTCAGGTCATGATTTGTGGCTGGGGAGGTGGTGGGAATGGGTGGGTGGGTGAGAAAAGAGCCGCAACTTTTCGGATTCGTGAGCAGATCCGCAGACTTCGCCCGTTCCTCTCTGACCTTCCCGTCTATGAGAGCAAAGAACCCTCCAGTCTGCAGTCATCACGACGGAACAGCAGCAGGGCTTTGCACCTTCTCAAAGAATGTCGGTGCCTGGCTCATTTCTTCTTTCCTTCCTGGGAAATAATGTTGTGTCTAGACGGCCGCTCCATTTCTTTGAGGGAAAGAGTGTCGGTGCCATGGGGCGCTCGTGGCTTCCGAACCGCGTGTCTGGCCATTGGTCCCGCGGTGGGGTTCCCGAATCCTGCTGCCTGCTGTCGAGATGTGAATTACAGCGGGGGTCCGAGCACGGTCTGTCATTGGTCAGACGCGGTCTTGATCTGCAGTTTCACTCTCTGACAGTCCTTTTCAGTTGCCAAGATCACAGCTGCCAACTGCCGAAGACCTCTTGTCTCGACTCTTCCCTCGACTTTCCTCATGTTCACCACTCTCCCCAGTGTAGGCTTCAGCCAACCGGAGATTACCTCGACACCAAGTCCCGATCACTTCTAAAATCCCGCTACTGTAGCTGTTTACATGTTCCATATTGCGTGCTGTTTCTCCCTTCTCGCCACCACCTGAACCCGGCATGCCCTGGTCTCCCTGGACTCTTCACCACGATGGCCCCTGTGGAGGAATAATTCATCTCCTCTGGCTTCTAGGCCGCCTTCGAAGTACACACCTGATCATCCTGGATTTAAGCCTCAATGGCCCTGTTTAGCCTCTAGTCATCTGGAGGATGATGGATCACGGATTTCTTAGATCTAGCGTCAGACTGTTCAGGCTCCATCCTCGGACATTTCAACCGTCTTCGCTTCTTCCAGGCCGCCGGATTCACACTCGCCTTTTCACAAGGCCCCCTTGGAATTATTCTCAATGACAAGATGGACTGCCTGGAACATGTCACCCCGTGGAACGTTTGGTTTTCTGGAATATCGATAGTGTACCTCTAGTCTTGCTCGGCTACAAGGAAACTCCCTGGCATACAACCATCACTTGGTCCTCGATGTGTTCCATATCAGCGGTCTATCAACTAGACACCATCCCCCCCTTTCACAGCGCGATCTAGGTCACATAACTGAACGACACCGGCAGCTTGAGCCACATCGAGGCCCAATATACAGCACGGTCGGATGCAGTAGCGGATGCATCTGTCACCCACAACTCAGACCCATCAACCGTCTCCAGCGACTCAGAGGCCAGTTAATTCTGCTGCCTGGCCGCTCGCCTCAACCACATGGCCGGCTTTTTTCAAAGTCCCGCTACACCACCACAACATGACTTATCACACATCGCGGCCGCATAAAATTTCCACAGCAAGACACACGGGGATGAAACATGAGTTTATCGCTCAATCGTTGGCGTAGTATTAAATCTTGAGCTTGGTGGTCATGAAATTCGGTTTGCAGCGGATGAATAGTGGTAGCCCCGTTTCTGACGACAGAACCCAAAGGGGTATGACCGGGTTAGACACACCGGGTCAACTTCTCAAATCATATCACGTACAGAATTCGATGAGCGATGGATCCCAAAAGTGTCCGCAGATGGGAGTTCTATCCAAAACTGCTGGTCCTGCTTCCTGTCTTCTTTGCTCGGCAGTCCTGGAAAAGCTATTATTACCATTAGTGCCCGGTCATCGCTAAAAATTACCCAGAAGGAGCGTCCCGTCTTCAGGCTACGGAATATGGTCAGCGATCGACCGATGCCGCTGAGGCCCAGAATTATCTCAACTTGAGTGGGCGAGGTGCGTTTCACTCGGTCTTACCACGCAAGATAGGCGCAGGCTGACAACCGACGTCGCTCCATTGTGTGAGAGCCCTTGGGTACTTCCAAGTGAATCATGAGAAAGAAGAAGAAAAGCTATCAGCCATCAGCCACCGACCGCCTCGAGTCCGAGTCAAGAAAGCGAAAGCTAGTTCCTTCTCGTTGCCTGAACATGTCGAGTCTAGTACCCTAATCGCATCCCAGTCCATGAGCTTGAAGCGTGCTGCCGGTCAAACCAGACCCTCAAGGAACAACCCATCCGGGCAGAAATCGCCCGCATATGGTGGTAGGTATTCTCACTTCTCTGGTATCTCACACCCGACCGACAAGCTGATCGAACTCCTCGTCTTCCCGCACTTGCCTCTTTTTTTTCTCAACGACGACCTACCTCTAGCTGTTTACACCCCCGCTCTCACCACTCGGATTAGGACGTCCCCCTCTTTGTCCTTCAAGAACTTGGCCGAGGAGTCCTGAAATTGGGACTATTACCGCCCAGACAGCTTGAAGTAGATACAGTCACACGCAGATATCGTTGGCGTCGGTTGACATGCAGTACGCTGAATAACTTACATGCATCTGATCCAACCTATAACAACCTGGTAGTCTATTTTCGTCGGGACCGGATTTCCAAGTGCCGAAGATGTCCGGACGGGTTTCATGGCCATGTGGGTAACCAGTTCTGATCCCATTCCGGACTTACAACGAGGAATAATCTTTGGGTCTCGTGGGTAGGTAGGCAGGCAGGAAAGCTGTTCATACCATATTTACCTACATATGGGTGCCTAACCTATCTCTACGTAGCCGCCGAGCCGGTTCTCATCCCATGAATCTTACATGAGCGTGGCTTGGGAGTCGGGCAGGAGGCTTTTGATGCCATCTGCTCAGTTATCTGTAAATAGGCAAGGCCCTTCAATCCTTCAATCCTTCATTCCTCCACCTGTAGTCTGAGGTAGGTACCAAGACCACCAAGAACACATACGGAGAAAAGACAATGCAGCATGATAAAGAAAAATACAAGGTTAAAGAACACGAACTAAGGATATTGCAGGTAGGCAGAAGTTTTTCAGGCAACGAGAAAGAAACACCAAATACAAAAAACTAAATTAAACTACCTAGCCTGATCCATCCGTCCTTCACTGCCCGATAACATCCACACCACATTATGACATGCTTTTCCGTGCAATCCATCCATCCATCCATCCATCCATCCATACACACCCCAATAATCACGGCCTGGATTTGAGTCAGCAGGCCAGCGTAACACTCCATCATCACTCCTACTTCCTAATGCCCCTACTCTCAATGCCCACCCTCATCCTCCAGCTCGAAAACGTTACAGCTGGGAGAAGCAAAAGGATTCGAGTAGGGAATCACTTGGTACATAGATCACGTAAAGTACCAACAACAGATCAAGAAATCTATCAGATATAAGCGTGCTTGGTCAAAGATATGTAATAAAAACTTCTCAACCACCCCCCCCCCCCCCCCCCCCCCCCCCTCCCCAAAAAAAAAGAGGAATTCAAAAAAGAAAGATTGCTCGGATGGCGGACAAACGCGTGTGGGTAGTCAAGTTCACTTGTAAATTTGGCTCGGCGAATATTTTGGTACCTCTAGGTAGGTATGAAGGTCATCATCGTCAAGGAATGAGAGCTAGAATCTGGAAGATAACATCGATACAAAGTTGTCTGCTTTCCTTCCTTTCCCTTTTGGTACCCGTAGGTACCTGGTATCCCGGAGGTGTCCAGGAGCTATGGTAAGGGTGTGAAACAGTCGTCAATAGTAGTAAAAAAAAATTGTTTGCAGGAGTTTGAACGGTGCTGACCGTCATGGGCTATTTACCTATTTATTTAAATCTTTCTCTTTTACGGGCTGTTCTGTTTTTCCATCTGTTACCTACCCAGGTCCCCCCCGGTAACCATTCAAGCTGCCGCCGACCATCTAGGCCGTGTTCGTTGCGGCAGTAGTACAGTAACGGAAGCATTTCTTTGGTAGCAGAAAAGCTTTGGGTTAGGGTTAGAAGTGATCCCTTTACTGCACTACTGCCACAACGAACACGGCCCTAGATTCCAACTGACTGACACATTAAGTAAAATTAACTAATGTAAAAGAAAGTGCCAGCGGAATGTTCTGCGTTTATTCATGATGCCGTGCATTTGCGGTCGGCAAAAATGGACGGACGTCTTGCAAGTGAAAGTGGAAGGATGGAACGGATGGAAGGTCGGTTTAGATACTGTACTAACTGCGCACTGAGGGGAAGCCATATGGGGGGTTGTTAGTGATCTATTTCATCTACGTTTCACACCTACCTAGGTAGGTATCCATACTGCGTTGCAACAGAGTGTGCTATTTCCCTTCAGTCATGTTCTCAACGGACCACATAAGATAAGAAGTAGGAGATTAGGTAAACTTGCTAGTAAATAGAGGTACCTTATGTTATAGATCCACCCGATAGTGCAGGAGAGAGAGAGAGAGTGTGTGTGTTATAGTGTTCCTTGGGTTTTTCGCTGGATGCAACAATAGTGTACTATCCTATGAACCCGTATCTCGCATGGAAGTGCGTTAGTGCCGTAACGTTTCGTGTCTGTTGTCTTCTATAACTTGGATGTTAAAACTCCCGTGTCAAATCATACACACTAAAAACCCTCTCTCTCCCCCAAAGCGGGACATACCAAGGCGCTGGACAGCAAACAATTATTTTTTTTGCTTCGGACAAGGTCGAAGGGAGGGGGAAGGACGTATGATAACTATACAATTGTTAAAATACTTGAGAAATGGTCTGTGATGGACATGTCTACAGCTACGTACATACATACATACATACAATACGTCTTTACAAGATCGATCGATGTGTCGTCCCTATGAGATTGTACAGGTGATGCAGCAGTTATGAGCTACACCTACCTCTAAGCATCAAGATACTTTTTTTTTTTTTACCTACCTACCTTTACAGTACAAAACGCGAGACGAGTCTGTCTGTACCTTGGCTAGTTACCCAATTCATCGGCCAACCGGATTTTAGGTGATATTTCTTTCCAAAAATGGAAGTGGAATGTCCAATAAGTATCTTGTCCTTTAGTCTACCAGTCATATTTGTTTGTGCAGGACGTTACACGGTCTATCCGACGAGCAACCCGGATAGGCTGGGCGCCGCTTAGATAGATACCACACTAACAACGTTCTGGGTAATGTGTACGCGAGGGCTGTTAGCCGTCTATCTCATTCATTTTTCACACCACGCTCATCATCAGACCTGGCTTGCAACACCACCATTCAATCATCTTTTCAACCACCACTTCTATTTCCTTGATGAACCACAAAATGGAGACAAAGAAAAGAAAAAGGAGCATTCATTGTATGTAACATAGATTGGCCTGCTTCTGAAAGAGAGTGAGTCAGAGTATTGTGGCTGTGCGTGTCGGGTTGGTAGCCGGGGGGGTTAATGATGGTGTCCTATCTTCATGTCCAACAGTTCCGTGGAATACAGCTGTTAGTACCGCAACTGTGTCTTTCCGCTGTCACTTCTTGTTTATAATCCCGATGACAATACTCCGTGTCAAATTTACTATCCCTCCTCTTCAAGGGCAGGACACACCGAGGCCCGAACGGCACAGTGGGAATCTTCTTTTTTTTTTTTTTTTTTTTTTTTTTTTTTTTTCAACTTTCATACTTGACTACCTTAACCTAGGACAATTACTTGAAAATCTAACTTTGAGGTGCCGATATGATCAAACCCCTATGGGATGTCTGTCATGGCCATGGCATCTACATCCATCACGCAGATCTCACCGGCTAAAATGTCCCATGTCATAGGTCATAAAACAATGGATTGAAATTGATCATTCATACATCATACTACCAAACGGAAAGAAACAACCCATAAGAAAATGAAACCGTATGGTCAAGTGGGAGGGGGTATAAGCTAACAATATCAAGAACACAAAAACAAAAATGAGAAAAAAAAAAAAACAGCCTTCTCATTTTTTCCCATCGGTCTCATCCATCAGTCACATTTTCGCTCATCATTCCCGCTATCAATGTCCCCCTTTTTCCTTTTTCTTTCCATCTGTTTCCTCTCCACGTTCATCTCCCCACATCCTCAACACCGACTCATGTTTCAGAGCTCATCATGTCCCACAACAGCCTCCGAAGCCTGACTAGCAACACTCACCACAGTCTCCTTGGCCTCACTAGCCAAGCTGCTCGCGCTCTCGTATGCGCCCACCACAACCTCCGGGATAGAAGTAGCATAGACTCCTTTGAGTCTACTAACGACACTCTCAGAGAACGTCGGCTCCCTGCCCACCAGCAGTTCACTGACAATGCTGCTCACGACGCTATACTGCTGCGCGGCAGCATCCGAACCTGCAGCGGCATACTCGCCCGCTGCGCTGGCAGCAGCACCAGCAGCGCTGGTAATCGAAGCAGCATTATCAGCTGCGGCATCGCTTGCCGCGCCGCCGTATTGGTTGGCAGCACTGGCCGCAGAGGCACTGGCGGCGCTAGCGACGGAGATGACAGTCTGGTACCAGGGAGTGGGGGTGGGGGCGCCGTAGACTTCGATGGAGATCCGGGCTAGAACAGAATCCCAGGACTCGGACACGGCCGAGGCGGCGTCGGCAACGTTTTCGGACACGACGGAAGCGGCAGAGGAGGCCTTGTCACCTGCGGCGTAAACGAGGGAGGAGGCGTTCTCCCCAGCGATCGAAGCAGCAGAGGCAGCGCCGTCGCTAACGGCGGAAGCAACTGATGCGGCCGAGGCGGCGGCAGCGGAGGCAGCAGAGGCCGCAGATTCCGAGGCGATGGAGGCCGCGTAGGCAGCGTTGTCAGTAACAACAGAAGCCGCAGAGGCAGCGGACTCGGTGGCGACGGAAGCGACTGACGAAGCAGTGCCAACAAAGTCAGTGGGCGTAGGGGTAGCAGTCATGGAGCTGAAAGCCGACGAAGCGGCTGCCAAAAATTCGGAATAACGAGCGTGAGCCACGCCAAGGCCAGCGTAGTAGTTATGTCTGGCGTTCTCAAGAGCCTTTTGGACATGCTCAGAAGGAGTGGAAGGAGTAGGAGTGGCGAGGCCGGCGGCAATCTTGGCGCTCTCGTATTGCTCCTCAGCCCATGATCGGCCTTGCTCAAGGCGCTGGGCGGCA
Organism: Neurospora crassa OR74A; assembly: GCF_000182925.2. Lineage (NCBI taxonomy): Eukaryota > Fungi > Ascomycota > Sordariomycetes > Sordariales > Sordariaceae > Neurospora > Neurospora crassa. The sequence continues at coordinate 4,557,068 of NC_026503.1, read as the reverse complement.
ATGGATTGGATGCGCTCCCAGTCCAAAGAGGGGATATTGGGGACGGGAACGGCGGTGGGGAGGATCTTGAAAGTCTCAGTGGGTGTGCTTTTGTATACTTGCTTGGAGGCAAGCTTCAAGGCCTTGTCAAGGCGGACACTAGCGGAGGCCATGGCGTTGCTGTAAGCTTGAGTGACGGATGCGAGCATCTGCTGGTGAGCCGGCTCAGGGGTGCCGCGGATCTGGGCAGAGATGAGGGAGAGGGCATCAGAATACTGGTTATTGGCAAGAGACATGGCCGATGAGTAGACGGATTTGACATCGTTGCGCATTTTCTCCATGGCTTCAGGAACATCGTCGTAGGTATCTTCGTCAATAATGGGCTGGCGCGTAGGGACCGACTGAGCAGCAGCTCCGAGCCAAGCGGACTTGACGGTGGTGGCAGGAGGCTCAGGAGTTTCGGAGACAATGATATCAGACTCTTCCTCAGCTTCCTCCTCAACGGGGAGCTCGACAGGAGCAGGGCCCTCCTTCTCCGCCTCGGTGGTGTTACCAACCATGACAGGGGTCTCCTCGAGGATCTCAGTAGATGCTAGATCAGGGCGGGATTCAACAACAGAGGGGGTTTCGGATGCAGGCTCAGCGACATCAGCAACCTCCTCGGCCGCCACACTGGCTGACTCAACAGTCTCGGTCTCGGTGGAAGAGCCAGCAATGACCTCAGAGGCTTCGCTCAATACAGTGGCAGCAGACTCCTTGGCAACGTCAGTCACGCTCTCGACAGACTCAAACGTCAAAGAGGCAGCCTCAACAACGGGGGAGGTGGCGTCATCCACAAGCTCCTCCATCTTGTCAGTAGCCGAGTCCTGGGCTCCAACGAGAGCCTCAGTCGCCTCAGATACAACTTCAGCAGCGCGGCTGACGCCACCCTCAACGACCTCGGAAACCTTTTCACCAGCAGCAATAACAGACTCGCTAGCCTCGGAAACGACACTGGCCGCAGCATCCTGAGCATACTCGACATGCTCGGCAGCCTGCTGAGCGACAGTGCTCTCAAACTCGTCAGAGTCGTCGCCAGCTTCCAACTTGCGAACAGCAACCTGCTTCAAGCGAGCAAGCTCCTTGGCAGCGGAAGCAGCAGTGTTCATGGCCTCCTCCTCAACAGCAGCCGCTTCATTCTGAGCAGCCTCGAGACCAGGGTGGGTAACGATGAGGTTCTTGAGGTCGTTGTTCCAGTCCTCGAAACGGGATTTGAGCTCATGGTACTTGGCCCAGTCTTTGTAAGTGACGCCATCCATCCAAGCCCACTTCATACCGAGCTTCTGCAAGGCCAGGTCTCTAATGTCGGCAAGGATGCTGAAATGGGCTTCGGCAGCATTGGTAATAGCGGACTGCATCTCGGCCTCGTAATTCTCATGCCAGGTACGGACCTCCTGAGCTCTCTCCTTGATGGACATGCCCGCCTGACGTACGACCGCGGCAATTTGATCGCGGCCTTCGTCGACGGAGGCGCTTTCCTTCTTCACGGCCCCGATGATCTGTACAATTTTGCGGCGCAGTTGGACGAGCTCGGAAACAGTCGTAGTCTGGAGCTCATCGAGCAGAGCCTTGCCGGTAACCTTGGCGTTACGGCGGATCATTTTCTTGGTGATTTCGTAAATTCTGGCCGAAATCTCGGAAGCCCCCTGGTCAGCGGCCTTGGAGTACCGTTCCTGCCAGTCCTGAAGATCGGCAGCGACAGTCTCACGGGCGCTACGGCGAGCGGGATCTTCCCTCTCGAGCTCCTCATCAACCTCGGGAGGGGGGATGCGGTTCTCGGGAACATGGTGCTCTGTATTCAGGACCTTTTGTTCTTCAGCAGCAGCCACCTGGATCGTGGACTCGGGGTGGGACGCAGGGGTCGAAGCAGCGGTAGTGGCCGGCGTGGGCTTGCTAAAGGTCGATGTCTTGGTGCTGGAGGCACGCGTTCGAGTCAGCACTCTTTTTGTCGATAACGGTGATGAAGGAGAATGCGTCGCCACCAACCTGGAAGACAAGTCCACCGGGGGCTTGGGCACCGACTTTTTGTTGCCTGTGGTATGGCGACCAAGACGCTGGCCAATCTTGAGCAGCTGAGGCTCGACATTCTCAGCGTAGACGACCCTCAGATGGGGCATGACGGTTCCATCGAGGAAGAGACTAGTCTTGTTCCAGGCCCAGCGGGTCGAGGGCATCACGGTGCTGGCGGTGAATGCCGAGACGGCCTTGTAGGCCTTGTGGAGGTAGGGCTCGACGGAGTGGTACGCGGGCACGACAGCGCCATGGTAGGTCTGCAGAGCGTTGGTGCGCGCAATCTCGTAGTATGGGGCGGCGGCAGTGGAAAGCTGCTTGACATGGGGACCCACGCTCTGTTCGTAATGGGACTTTGCAAGCTTCTGGTACTTGACAAGCTGGGGCTGAAGGGACTTTTCCCACTGCGTCTTGGTGTAGCCGTGGGCCTTTTGGATTCTGGGTTGCACGTATGCCAGGGCGGGAGCAATGGCCTTTTGGTCGACGACATGGTAGTAGGGTCTCGCGAGGTCGACGTAGGGAGCGGCGTAGGCGGTATAGTATGGTTCGATATGGGGCGCAACGGACTGCTTGACCTCGAAGTAGGTCTTGCAAATGCGCGGAGAAGACTTGTCGCATTCCTTGAGCGAGGCGGGGCAGCGGAAGAGGATGGTGAGGATGGTGTACCAGGTGACGAGTCTGTGAAGAAGAAGAAACAGAAGTTAGATCGATATGTCAACATGACCAAGGCAATTATACGAGATAGTTACCTGGCTACAACGTTGAACGTCCTCGCTATCACGCCAGGTCGACTGCGTGGGCGTTGTCTTGGCGTGACTCTGGGGCTGGCCGAGTGGCTGAGGGCGGGCTTGATGGGACCGTTGACGCCTTTTTTGGAGTAGCCATTGAGGCCATTAATACCATTGAGGCCATTCAGAGTTGGTATGGGGCCTTCGGGACCGCCGTTCACCGAGCCGTTTGTATCCTTCATGTCGCAGGCTCTTGAGGCACCGGGCTATGTAGGTGACTGTGAAGAGCAGATTGGTGACGTCGCGATCGAATATGTGAGATGGTTGTCGAAAGCTCGCTTGATTAAGCGCGTTCAAATACGAACAGGCGCAATCATCAAACCAACTGGAGTGTTGTTGCGTCGTTGTGTTGGTGGTAGTATGGAGATCCCCAGGGACAGGCAGGCGGCGGCGCAAGTGACGATGGAAAAGAGAGAAAAAGAACTGGATCAGATGCCAGGGAGTGGTCACGTCAAGGTCCGGGCCGTGACTTGTGAAAATGCGTGGATGCTAGTGCGGGTACTGCGACTGGCGCGGGGCTCGTTCCAGTTGGTGGTTCCAGGCGTTGGTTCGGTGCTTCCCGCTGCTACAGTACGCTTTCCGTTAGCTCAGGTCATCCATCCTGCTCCCGGTCGGGGCCAATGATGGAAAGGGACGGGACTGGACCTAACAGTGCCCGGCCGGGGGGGTTCTTACCGTACCGTACTTTTACGTCACGTCACCTTTACCAGAATCCGAGTTGAGATATGGAGATAAGGTGCAGTAGATAGAGTGAAGCAGTCGCCAGGTCCTGAGACAGAGCGAGGAGTTGGAGGGCAAGGGGTTGAGGTTTTGTCTTGTTTTGGTACTTATGTTTTCTTTGCCTGGGACAGAGTTCCTTTTCCATGGTCAGTTTCAGGTATTCTCCGCACGCGACAGTCTGTCAGAGCGTTAAAGACTTTGTATGTACGTACCTTGTATGCCCGATACGTGCCTGGTATTGAAACCTGTGATGCTATCGTAGCCGAGGTACCTGTTCTTCAAGAGTCTCTTCAGATCTCAACGCACCATTGACAACCCGACAAAGATTGGTGACGGTGTTTCTGGGTGTTTCTGTGTTGGAAGAAAAGGTAAAAGTAAAAGTCTGTTTAGTTTTTTTCCCAGAGGTCAAGATCAAGACTTGGGGATATATGTAAGGTACTTAACAGACAGTAGAGGTCGGTACAACGTCACCCTCCCTCCTTCAATTCCAGCTTCCCGCTTTCCCCTCTCCCGTCTTTTCTTGGCTTTTTCAACCCTACCTGTAGCGTGCCACAGCGTGCCCCACAGACGTCATTGAGCCTTGAAGGTGGTGGTGAGTGAGCGTCGAGTGCTTGAGATGCACTGCCAAAGAGATGGAAACATACCCAGAGGTAGGTACATACCAAACATCTGGACACGGGATATTTCCTGATTGGCTCTGTCCTTGTTGACCAGTCAAGATATCTACCATCAAGGTCATGGACGGGGGGATGTCATGTTGGTCGCGTCTCCTGGAATGTGCACTGGCCATGGGTTCTCATGTTGCTTATCAGGGTTCATCTTAATGTGGGCTACGTAGATGTATTCTTGGTTTCCAAGAGATTTCCTTTTTCTTATTAGTGATGATGCTCAAGTCCAAGATCTTGTTCGAGTCTTTTGTGGAAAAGACAGCCGGAAAGTCAGTCTGACACACGACAAGTAAGGAGAGTGGAAAGCTAAGCTACCAAAATTATGCAGTAGCCGGCACTGCACCGTTATGTCATTCCAACGTTCAATTGAAGCACAAAACCCAACTTAATGGAAGTTGTGATCGAATGTGCCGCTTATCATTGAATCACTTGGCCCGTGCACCATGCTGTCCCTCCAGTGCGCTATACCCTTTTTGCTTACCTACCTACCATAGCGATCCCTTCAGCGGGCCCGAGTGAGACCTGGCGGTTCCGAGCCGGGGTCTACACTAGTTCTAGCCTGGGCTTTGCTGAAAGTTCCACTGCACGACACTTTCCCGAACAAGGACGGCTTTGCACTTCGACGCTGGAGACGGAAACTTTGATTGTCACTCAGTCACTTCCATCAGTTCGTTGTTCCTCTTCTTCCATTGAATTATTCACAATACTTTCCAGACTTCACTCCGTCGGCTGCCACCACCACTCACCCGGGTCACGACCGCGCCACCTCCCTCGCTCAGAGCCTCGTTACCCTCTGTCGCCACTGCGACTGCTGTGATCAACTCGACATTCATTGCTTCGACGACTGTCATCCGGCGACTGGGTGCCTGCCCTCTTCTATAACTCGAACAGACCCGCCTGCGACCCGACGAGTACTTCAACTGTCGCCAACTTCTCCGTCTTCCCCATCGCGTTTTTCTGTCAACATCCCCGCCGACGACTTTTTTTATCTAAGCTTCGCATTAATTTGCATTTCTCTCGACCGAGCCCGAATCCATCTTCGAGTATTCAAAGAATCCACGACAGACAACAAGAGTCAGCGGACGCGCCCCGCCCAAGGCCCAAAGAATGAAGACCAATTCATGATCTGACCGGCACTCGACAACAACACCACACAAAAAAACAACGGCGCCCCTGTGCTGCTGGCAACAACTTGCGCTCCCTGGCCTTCTTCCACCATGGGCGACGCTAACCCCGCCGACCCGACCGCTCTTCCGGGCTTCGGCCAGGACCAGCCCGACCCTGTCCGATTTCCAAACACCAGACTGCGAAACTCGCGATCAGCCTCCATCTCGACATGGACCACCACCTCGGGCGGCGGCCACTCCCACACTCATTCGCAACCCCACAACAACCCGCGCGAATCCGAGCAATGCCGTATCTGCAGAGGCGACGCCTCTCCCGACGACCCCTTGTACCACCCGTGCAAGTGCAGCGGAAGTATCAAATGGGTCCATCAGGAATGTCTGATGCAATGGCTCGCCCAGACCCAGAGGAAACACTGCGAGCTGTGCAAGACGCCCTTCCGCTTCACCAAGCTCTACGATCCCGACATGCCCAGGACCGTCCCCGCGCATATCTTTGTCGCCCACATGTTCAAGTACTCGGTCCGTAAGCTCCTCGCTTGGGCAAGGGCCGCCCTCGTCGTCAGTGTCTGGCTCGGGTGGCTCCCCTACTTTATGCGCTCGGTATGGGCCCTGCTGTTCTGGCTCTGTGAGGAAGGCTGGGGAGGTCCGGCTGTGTTTTCAAGGTCTCAAAACACATCATCTTCAAACGGCTTCTCAGTCAGGGCCTACGGCACCACCGTATGCCCAGCTAGTCCACTCTTTGTCGCCAACACGTCTCCAGCTAGCATGGGGGCCGTGTTGGGACGTCTGCCCCTGAACTCGACCCAGTTCGTAAACAGCCTTGCTGGTGCCAGTTCTGGCGCAGGCCATTCCTTCCTTTCCCTTTTGCTTCGCACCGTATTTGGCTCAAGTGGTATCGTGGACAGGCCTTCCCCGCCCCTCAAAGAGATCCCCAGTCAGCTCGCTAATAACGTTACTGCGACTCTGTACATCGACCAAGCAGCTTCACCTTACAGCAATGCATCATTGGTCCATTCACCTTCGCTTCTCAGCGAGGTCGGCTTTCTAAGGAATCTAACTCGGAACCCGACCGTCAACAACAACATAATTGCGGTTCTCGAGGGCCAGATCATCACCGTCCTTGTTGTTGTCTGTTTCATCTTGATTATTCTTGTCCGAGATTACGTTGTTCAACAGCAGCCGGAAATCAACGAGCGCGCCGCTTTTGCCAACCTTCAAAACGTGCAGCCCCAGGTTGCTCCGCTCAATGTTCCCGGCCCTGCCTTGAACGGTGAACTTGACGGCGGCCTCGGCGAAGAAGAAGGAGAAGAGGAGGATGCAGGTACTGACGACGAACATGCCTGGGATGCTCAGCCTCCCCAGCCTAGACCCCCGCCTGACAGGCAACCCGTCAACAATCCTTATGCTTCGGACTTGGAGAGAGAACTCGGAGAATCGGACTCATCAACCATAGATGAGTACCTCAATCTTTACAGAGAGGCCGGCGGAAACCCAGACAGAATCGTGGAGCTGGCCCAGGAGCGTGGTTTGGAGGAAAGGTTGGCTTACTGGATAGCGCTTACCAAGACCATGAAGGAGCGCGCCGCCCGAGTTCAGGCGAATTACAATGATGGCCTCAACTCTTCCGCGGCGGAATCCAGTACTAGCGCGGCAGCGAGACCGTCAGGCCACAACTTGGAGATGGACAGCACTCCTGCCGCTCCACGACCCGATCCGTTTGATGACTGGCGCTATCCTTTGGAAGAAGATGACCATCAGGGTGAAAAAGCCGGAGATGGTTCCAGGGACAAGGGCAAGGGCGTTGCGACTGATGATTCTGACACCGAGTCGGACTCCGAGATTCTCGCTTCTTTGGCCAGGCCTCGCGCCAATACAGATGGGCCTGAAATCAGAACGTACACCAATCCTCTGGGAAGCAACAGCTGGTCTTTCAGCGACTTGCCAGAAGATGACCCAAACAGTTCATGCACGGAAGAAAAGGCCTCTCAGGTTATTGCAACGCCCCCAGATCTCACTAATGACAATGATTCTTCCAACACCGAGGTCGAACCCTTGCTCGCTTCACTGGCCGGTCCAGCAGAATCCGAGTCATTCCAGGAGAATCGTAGCCAAGATGGCAATAGGGAGACAGCCGCGGATGCCCGTGTACACATCGGACAGCCCACGGAAGCAGAACACTGGGGAACCAACCTTAACCCAGAGCGTCAGGCGGAACCACAAGCATTGACCGATGTATCCTGGCCCAATCTCGACGAGATCACGGCAGATAGCCCCGCACAAGCTCCTCAACCTCGTGGATTCGTCCCTAGAGTGACCGACTTCATGTGGCAAGGCGTTGAGGCCGATCAGGCGCAACAGGATGCTATTGATATTATCGCTGACGCTTTGATGAGACGGGACGACGAAGACAACGTGGACGTTCGCGATAACCCTGTACTTGACAACGATGATGACGTGGACCAGGATGATGACGCCGCAGCAGCAATTGGCCTCGAACAAGACGCCATTGATGATGCCGAAGACCTCGAAGGCGTCCTGGAGCTTCTTGGCATGCGCGGGCCTCTGGCTGGCCTATTCCAAAACGCCATCTTCTGCGTCCTGCTCGTGTCAGCTACCATTTTTCTCGGACTGTTCATTCCATACAACATCGGTCGCTATTCGCTGTGGTTCATTGCGAAGCCTATGCGTCCAGTCTGGATTCTCTACAGTCTGTGCAGGTTCATTCAGGACATGGTTGTCATTGCCTTCGGGCTCGTTTCCCACGCGCTATCTCTGGTGCATCCCAGTCTAGGGCTGGGTGGTGTGGCTCGCCTGGCCACGAAGCTCCTCTTCGGTAGCCGCCACGCTGCAGCGATTCTCGAACCACATATTGAAATGACCAACGCCGCTAGGCGAGTTGGACACACGGTCATCAACGAGCTCGGCCGCGTATCCATGTCAGAGATTCATACCTTTTCTGCGGTTAGTCATGAAGCCTTATTGTCGGTCAAGGGGCAAGTCTTTTCCGGCTTTGCCGCCCTGGGCTCCGCGCTTGTCTTTCTTTTTGGAGGGGATTACTCTACCAAAGCTCCTATTGTGCTCTCTGCTGCGAGCAACGCGACTACATTCGCGTTGGGCGCACTCAAGACTCTGCCGACTGCCTTATTGAAGCCTAACCTGGTCATCAATGTCAACTTCCCTGACGCGAGTCATACCATCGACCCGGCGTTGGCATACTGGAATGGCACAGACAGATTCTGGGCAATCCTGGCTGGCTACCTCACAATTTACCTTGCGGCGGTCTTGTACCTGCGTCATGGCGGACCCATATCCTCCAGCCCAACCGGACAGGAATGGGAGGCAGCTCTTATTGACGCACTCAACCAGGCAAGCGGTGTGATGAAGGTCATCCTTATTATTGGCATCGAGATGCTCGTCTTCCCGCTTTACTGCGGCATGCTTTTGGACATTGCACTCTTGCCCTTGTTCGAAAATGCCACCCTCATGTCTCGCCTTCAATTCACCCTCAACTTCCCCATGACATCGATCTTCGTCCACTGGTTCGTGGGTACGGCTTACATGTTCCACTTTGCGCTGTTCGTCTCTATGTGCCGCAAGATCATGCGCCGTGGAGTTCTCTACTTCATCCGCGACCCAGACGATCCCGAGTTCCACCCGGTACGCGACGTACTGGAGCGCAACGTCACGACCCAGTTACGGAAGATTGCCTTCTCTGCTCTCGTCTACGGGGCGCTTGTCATAATCTGTCTGGGTGCTGTGGTCTGGGGGTTGGCGCTCTCTTTGCCCAATGTCCTGCCGATTCACTACTCGTCCAACGAGCCAGTGCTCGAGTTCCCGCTTGATCTTCTCTTTTACAACTTCCTGATGCCCTTGGCCGTCAAGTTCTTCAAGCCTGGTGATGGACTTCATGCTATGTACACTTGGTGGTTCCGCACTTGCGGCCGGTGCTTGCGAATTACTTGGTTTCTGTTCGGGGAGCGCAAGGCAGATGAAGAAGGCCGTCTGCGCATGATTGAGAGAGGCCCCGATGCCCAGGTATCATGGTGGCAGGCTATGTTCCTTCAATTGGATGAGTCTAATGGGATTGTGAGACCGTGGAAGCCCAAGTTCCTGGCCGAAAGCACCAAGGCTGAGACTTCCGAGTCCGAACCTGAATCACCGAATATCCGAGGGTATGTGCCGTCTGAGGCTGAGGCTGCTACCAGGAAACTGTCTCCTGAAGAAGGCTTCAAGGATTACTTGGTCAATACCAAGCAACTGATTCCTGATGGCCGCTTCGTTCGCGCTCCGGCATCTGACCAGGTCAAGATTCCCAAGGGCAAGACGGTGTTTCTTGAGGTGACGGAGAGGAATGAGAGACTTGACGGCAAGCCTGATGCACCCGAGACCGACCTTTACTCGACCACGCAGTACCGCCTGGTCTATGTCCCACCGCACTTCCGAATCCGCATCTTCTTCTTCATTCTCCTCATCTGGTTGTTTGCCGCCGCTACGGGCGTCGGCATTACGATTATCCCCTTGGTCTTTGGCCGCTGGATGTTCAAACTCTTGATTCCGGAGGGCGTAAGGACAAATGACATTTACGCCTTCGGCATCGGCATCCACGTCCTGGGGGTGATTGTTTACGCGCTCATCAACATCCGGTCCCTTTCTCAGACTGCCAAGATCAGGGTCGCCGCGACTATCGCGTCAGTCTTTAACAACGGCGCAGTCCGCCGCAGCCTGGCTATCATCACCCGCATCGCCAAGATTATCTACTCCTACGCCTTCCTCCTGGTCGTCTTCCCCCTCATGATCGCCTCCGTCGCCGAGCTCTACATCATGATGCCCCTGCACGAATTCATGTACAGCGTCCCCATCGCCCAAGACATCAAGCAGGTCACCATCCAACACGCGGCCGCTCTCAACCCGCGCCACACCATCCGCGTCATGCAGTCCTGGACCATTGGTCTTTTGTACTTGAAGCTTTCGGTAAGGGGAATCACCACCTGGTTCAGCGGCAGCCGTCTGGCCCTCGCTACCAAGGCCGTGCTGCGCCGTGGCTGGTTCAACCCCAACGCCGGGGTCTTGACTCGCGCTTTCGTCATCCCTGCCATCCTCCTCTGGACCGTTGCTATGGCTATTCCTACCCTCTTCGCCAAGTTTATGATCTCCTGGAGCCTGGCAGAGACCTTGACTCTCCGCCATCCTCAAGCCGTCAACGTCGACGGCGTGGTGGACCAGACTCTCTACGACGCCTACGTCGTGCTCATCTACCGGCGCAGCTTCCCGCTTACAGCACTGTTGTTGTTGGCTGCGGCGGCGGTGTGGGGCCTGCTGGGTGTGTTCCAGAGTTGGAAGATGAGGATCAGGGATGAGGCGTATCTCATTGGGGAGCGGCTGCAGAATTACGGAGGTGGGATGCCGCAGAGGGGACTTGGAAGGGGGACGAGGGGTGGATGGAGAGCTGGGATGGCTGTTGGAGGGCGGTGATGAGGATACCTTGTCAGTGTGAAGAAGGAAGAGAGATGGAGAGATTCTGAAAAGAGAGGAAGAAAAGCAGAAGGGTAAAGTAAAGCGGGAGGTAAAGATGAAAACAGCGAGAGAAGGCCAATGATACCAAACTGGACTTGTTGTATATGTTAAGAGTATTGACATAGCGTAGCATAAAAGCATATTGATTTGTTACTTGCAGTCTGCGGTTGCTAGACACTTGCGTTGCGTTGTTGTTTTGCGCATTGGCGCGAGAGAGAAGAGATGGCACTCCGTCATTTGCTATTGGTGTAAGTACCTACTCATTCAATTTCATTTCATTCACAATGGCCAATCAACACAAGACTGGAAGAGGCTGAATTGTTATCATAAAAAGTCTTCTTGTCTTTCCCATTGGCCGAGTTCTGATGAAATCTAACATCTAAGTCTGTCTCTCTCTCTCTCCATCGTCGGAGTATATTATCCAACATCTAAGCGTCCGTCCGTCCGTGGTAGTGGTATTATCAAGCCATGCCATGCCCATACAAAAAAAGAACACAATGAAGAACGGCAAGTCCAGCTCGAAGTCTATGGTAAGAATCAGAGATGAAATGAAATGGAAAATAAAGAAGTTTGATCGCCAATCATCGCTTGCCGCCCGGCCACCTTTTAACTCCCACGAAATCTAAATCACAGAACGAAGCATATCAATCGCTTGCCAAATATTCAAGAAACCAAACCAAAACAAAAACAAACAAACAGACGAACGATCTAATGATCCTCCACATCCTCATCCCTCCCCGGATAACAAATATCCTGCACCACCACCGCCCGCACATGGTTGCCCAACACAAACAAATACGTCCCCAACAAACACAAACTCATGCCCGTGCCCACCCACAGCACCGCATCGCTTTGAAAGGCATTTCCAATACTAATCGTCGCCAACGTGAATCCCGTGTTGGGGAAAACACTGGCCCACCATCCCAAATGGAAATACTTGGGTCTGCTCGCCAACACAGCCAACACACCAATAAAGAACCACCAGAACGCTAACGCCCAGAGAAACACGGCGCCAATGACAGCCATGGTGCGAATCATGCCTGCGTCGATGAACCCGTCCATGTCGTGATCAAAGTCCCGCGGCAAGCCCTGCGCCATGCCGATGAATGCCAAAGCAGTGAAGGACGGCGGGCCAACGCACATGAACAGGCCGGGACGGTGTTCGCGGTCGGGAAGACCGACGGACATGAGACGGCCGACCATGTGTGCGTACATCATGAACGCCACGGCGGCGCCGAGGCCCTGGCAGGTGAGGCCGGCGCAGATGACGACGATGGCGCGGTGCGGGGGCTGGAAGGGGGAGATGACGGCCGCGATGGTGCCCGAGAGCATGATGGGGAAGATGGGCAGGATCCAGGTGGGCATCATGGTGGCTAGGGAGAAGGAGCGTTTTTGGCTGAAGAGGAAGGAGTATTGCCCGATGGCGACGGCGGTGGCGAGGATGAGGTAGATCCAGAAGGCAATGTGCAAAACCCAGACGAGGTCCTGGCTGGGTTCGCTGTCGGGAGGGGTGCCGTACTTTTGGGTCGAGGTGATTAGAGTGGCGATGCTGAGGAAGAAGGTGGGGAAGAAGAAGCCTTCGCGCGGGTGCGTGAGGCTGGCTTTGAAGGAGCCGGCGTGGAGCATGAAGCGGGTGATTTGGAGGGAGGTCAGGAGGACGAAGATGATGATGTTGATGATGTATACGGTCATGCCGATCTGGCGCAGGCCGGGGAAGGTGTGTGGTTGCGCGGCGATCAAGAGGGAGAGACCGCCGGTGGACATGCAGAGGGTGTACCAGGCCCAGGTGAAGTGTTTTAGCCGCGCTTTGAGTGGTAGCTTTGGGCGGGAAGGATCGTAGGGGTCTATGTTGTGATGGCCTTTCTGCATGTGGCCGCCGGCACCTTCCAGGTCGGAGTCGGAATCGGAGGAGGAGGAAGAGGGGGAGGCGGAGCGGCGGTGGTGGTGGCCGGCGCCGCCGGACATGTGGCCATCGTGGTTGGACTTCTCGTTGTTGGAGTTGAGGGCTAACCGGGAGGAGGCGGCCGAGGTGTTGAGGGAGTTGTCGCCGGTGGGGCCGGAGAGGTAATCGGTTGAGCGGCCCTTCTTCTCATACTCACCCTTTGGTGTCCCGGCGTAGGTGCCGAAGGCGCGGGATGGGTCAGAATCGTCACCGGTTACGGTTGCGGAGGAGGACTGCCGGGAGTGGGAGCCGAGAAAGGAGGTGTCGACTGGGTTGAGCCTGTTTTGTTGTTGATGTTGTGTTGGCGACTGTTGGTTCTGGTTGTATGTGGTGTCATGGATGATGACGTGCGTTCCCGTCTGCACAGGAGGCGGCATGGGAGGCTGGCTGCCCATGTTGGTGGACTGTCCCATCATGATGTCGTCTATCTGTCTGCTTGTTTGTGTTGCTCCACGGAAGACACGGCAATGTGTAAACTGTGTGGGAAAGGTGTGATTCTAGATTCGAGATCGTGGGGTGTATCGTGGATTCGCGAATGATATGAAGGAGTCGGTGGTTCAAGCGAAATGGACAACCCAAAAACTTCAGATCAGACCGAGCGTCCAAGTGAGGGTAAGGGAAGTCTTTTGGCTACTGTCGGTTACTGTCGAATCATGGGCTTGATATATCAAGATGGAGACAAAACTGCTGGTCGAAGCGAATGAAGCTGATGAGGATGGGGGGGGATTGTCAGAGAACCGAGCGTCGAGACAGTCTACTTTTAAGGTTCTCCAGGGACTCCATGATCTCCATGATTCCTTCTCCAACCTTGGACGCCAGACCCCCTTCTCATCACATCAGACGGACTGCACAGCACGCACGTACGCAACACACACCGGGTGGGCCCCTGTAGTCCCTGAGGCGCATCCCCCGAATCTCTCCAGGATTCGCAAGCGTCAACTGTCGCCCAAACGTTTCAAGCTGGGTTGGTCGATCTATATTTGCCAAGGGGTCCATCGCGAGGCTGTCGATGCTCATGATGTTCGCCAGATGTCTGGGCGGACCTTGGCAGATGCAGTGTATGATAGGGATGCTTCAGAATGGTAGCAGGGAATGACGAACCAGGAGGCGAGACAAGTCGGGGGAAGTTGGGCCTTTTCTCGAGCGATCCACACTGTTGGACTGTTGCCTGCTAGTGAAAATACACGAAATGGTGGTTAGTCTGGCCATCTATTCCGGGCTCAGACCGCTTTTGTTAATCTTGCTTGGGTATACCTAGAGTGTCGGGGGTCTTGATATCTGATCCCAGCTACAGTTTTGAGTTGGCTGGGATCTTATAAGAGAAAAGTATATCGTCGTCTTGAGACGGTGCCCTTCTGTGGCTTTTTTTCCATTTCTTCCTTTTCTTTTCCTTTCCCTCCTCGACCTGACCTGACTCGTTCCGAAACTGATGTCTGGTCTGGTGAATTCATCTCGGAAATCCTGCACCGCCGCGGAGGGATGGATTCGTAAACAGGGACATATGCCAAGAAGGATATCCATTATCTCTTAGATGGTGTTCTGCGAGTGGCCAGACAAGAAGCGGCAGTTGTGTGCAGGGAATACAACACCCGTGCCTTGTCTACTGCTACGCAGCACCCTGTCTCTGGCTTTGAAGATCGCGCTTAGGGGGCAGTGGTGGGGGCGGCAAGGGGGTTCGACTCCCGGGGTCCGATGGTCCACTCTTGTGATCTGCGGTATCTGTGTCTATTCTCGAGGATGCCAAGAGGAGATTTGCTGTCTCCCAAAAAGATAGGAGAATGGCGCGTGGTGTTGTGTCCGTCGTAGTCGATTCGTCGAGCGGAAATTTTAGCATGTAGATGAAGCGGAGAAAAAAAAAAATGAACAAAAAAAAACACGAGGAACACAGTTTATCGCAGATCATAACTCCGTCATCCATGGCTTTTTTTTTTTGTGAGAAACCGTCTGAAGTACCAAAATGGATGATGATGATGATGATGATGAAAATGATGATGATGATGATGATGATATTCAAAATACCACCAACTCTCGACAACAACTTGAACAACAACATGCCCAACCTAGACGTCCCGAACCTTGATGGCTCCGACGAATAGCAATCTCTCAAAGTCGGACCTTTTATCGTGTGGGCCGCCCATGTCCATGACGGCCTGGACGGGTCTTAAAACAGACTCCCGGCTTCATCTCGACTTCACGGGAGCCGTTTACTAGAAAATGCCGTCCTTGGCCATGTTTCTCACTTTCTTGGCCGGTCTTGGCTTTTTGAGATGCTACACATATTGTTACAGTCAGTTGAGGCTCAGCGAAGCAAAAAAGAAAAGGGGGGAAGGAGGAAGAAGGGGGGGGTCGAAGAAGAAAGATACACTCCAGTCGAGTATCAACCCCTGAAAGTTCTAACAGTTGGGGCCCCCAGATTTCTTTGCACCTTGTCGGTGTTTTGCACTCGGGGCATCTGGTGCACAGACCATAGTCTAAGACAACTTCTAGCCACACCAGAGCACCCAACTACATCAAAAAATGGGGGCCTTCAGAGCCCCAGTAACCGGGTCAGATGTTCTTCTCATTCCAAGATCAAAACCCTGTAGATGCAAATCCTCATCAAAGAGTATGTACTTTGCAGTTTGCAGGTTTTATATGGGAGAACAATTCCGGCCGCCCAATCCTTGTGCACTTTGGGGGTTACTTGCACTTTGAGGGGGGGGGGGGGGGGTGCTCTTCTTTCAGGGGTTGATACTGTCACAATGTTGCAGTAAAAGCATGGATGACGTGAAGGTGAGTCGTCGTCGCCCAGTACCTTGCCAAGCAGAGCCAAGCAGTTTAAAAAGGTGAAAAAAAAGCCAAGGGCAGCCACCACACCCTGAACCGAAGGCCAAGACGCCCACTGATATCTCCGACTTGGTCCAAGAGGTTGTTGCCCAAGAGGTTGCCCAAGAAGTTGCCCAAGAGGTTCTAAAAACGGCTAGAAACGCCTAAAAGTGCGGCAATGCAATGATGATCATCTCCTTTTCCAGACGGAAAGCATGTCCTACCCGCGCCCAGAGTATTTGACAGGCAGTGTGACAGGAACCCGTTTCCAGGGGTCAAAGATAACAGAGATTGCGACGGCATGGTTGGATATTGCCCACGTTAAGCCCATGTGTCGGAAATTTTCATTGCCATTGGGTTTGTTGATTGAATGGGCTCGATGTTGCCAGTCCCCATCACGGCCACCTCGAACAAAGACGTGAGTGAAATGAAGGGGAAAGGAAGAAAAGATAAGAAGGACAAGAAGAAATTGAAGGAGGCACGGTGTTCAGTGAATCACAAGGATTGGACGGACCTTCAAGCCCGCAACAACAGCCAGGAACACAACAAATATGTAAACCCCCCTTTTTCTTTTCAGCCAAATTTTCAACATCAAAACAAACCCCCACCGCTGCTGAAGGAGGAAAAACCGTCTGAGATGGAGCCCCGTGGGCGGGCGGGCCTGCCCCGCATAACCGCTACAACCGACCCTGATGGCCAGCGAGAACAACTCCATCAGTCCCAGCGATGTCTTTCCTTCCCCAGATCTCCTCGTCCTGAAACAGCTCCATGTGGACTGTGATGGACAAAACACAGCCTTGACCGCGGGGATGCTGGAGGCGGAGAGAGGAATGGGCCCAGCAATGCCACTAACAGACACTAACAGATCCCAAAAGACGCCAACAATAAGTCCGCTGAACTCCGCCGTAAACGCTGTTAACACTTGGCAGCCATTGACAGCAAGCCTCCGCGCTCTGCGCGGGCCGTGTCGTCAACGGGATCGCAGTCTCTCGGCGATGTGATTATGTATGCGTGTCTTGGCTCACTTTTGGAGGAGTTCATGTTGGTCATGCTGCTAAGGCGCGTGAGGGACGCGGTACGGCGCCAAGAGGAAGTCGGGATGCCCGAAGCGGCATGTTGGCTCAGCACTTAGACGATGGAAGCTCTCCGATTGATGGGAGATTATCGCGGATGACGGCGCTCCGAAGGTAAACACCTTGGCGGTCATGGCCATTTCTGCGGCCTTCCTGTCCGGGCATTCCGCCAAAAGTCACACCGCTCACTGGCTTGTGACTGGCCAGCGATCGGGGCCAAGCGTGCTGTGCTGTGCCGTGCAGTACGGTCCTCCGTCACAACGGCACACCGACAAACACACCATGACCGGTAGCCGCTTTGTGAGATCTTTCCATCGTTAGCATGCAGACTAATAGAAAGCCGATCTTAGCGTTTGTGCCCAGTAAAGTCAACAACGTCGCTATAGTCAACTCAGGCCAACTGGAAATCTCACCATCGCGGATCGGAAAAAGACCAATTGAAAGCAGATCGAGCAGTCATTCCAGCGCAAATCAACAAATGTCGTCATAGCCAAGTGAGGCTTAACTCCGCGCTCTATCCAACGAGTGTCGTCAAAGAAACACCGACCTCCTTTCCAACTCCACACCTTGCAGCAACCACCGCGAACGTTTGATCAACAACCAACAGAGACAAGTACGTCATACCAGCTCACTTCCATTTCCCCCTGCAGGCAATCACTCACTCACTCGTAAAACCAAACAGGCACATTGGCAGCAGACATTCGTCAACACTTGTCTCAATTGAGCATCAAGGTTCATCAAGCCATCATGTGTAGAACAGCTTTCCTCGTTCCAGAATACCCAAAGAAGAAACAGTAGAAAAGAAACGAGTTCATCATGTTTATCCTGCGCTGACTGAACTCAGAAGAGCAGCGGAGATGACAGCCGTTAGGCCAACGCATCTAGTGCTGGGCAACAGCACCGCAAGTGGTAGAAGTAGGAGCGGGAGCGTTAACAGACGCAGAGCCTCGACGGTCGAGATTACCTGGGCGCCCTTGGTGACACTTTAGCCAGACAGGACATGGCTGAGACAAGACCTTGAGTCTCCTCCTTGTTCACCCTTCTTGCAGCCGACGGAAACGGAAGCGTCCTGGATGAAGCTGACGGCGCACTGGAAAATAGCCTTGAACTGCTCAGCGCAAACCCAATTGTCGGTGCCGCAGTGACCCCCAGGGACAGAGATAGCGGCAGGGCAGTGGGACGAGCCAGAGCTGGAAGGATTTGAACCACCGCCGTAGCCGCGGCCAGGGACGGGAGCAGAGGTAGTGGTGATGGGGTCAGCGCTGCTGCCGCCGGTAGGGCCGGGTCTAGAGCCGCACTCGGTGAGAGCTGGCTTGGCGAAGTCACACTTGCAAAGGGTCTCAACGGAAAAAGGAACGTCGTTGATCATGCTGGCTTCGCGAGCGCCTGGAACGTCCACGACAATGGTAAGCTGGATTGTCTCAGCGTTGGTGCACTCGCAGTAGTGGTCATCAGATACACAGCCCAGCTCACGGGCGGTCTTCTCAATAATAGAACCGGCGCACTGGGGCTCGGCAGCAAACTCAGATGCGCACTTCCAGCTCTCCTCACAATACGGGCCGGAGGGACAGGGCCAGGAACACTGTCAGTATTGGAGGGGACGACAGTGCTGAAGGTAATGACGACACAGTCAGAGATGGAGGTGGAGCTATCCGGGGTAACAGTGTCGGTGGTGGTGATGGTGGTGAAGTCATTCCCGTCAGGAACAGGGACAGAGGCGCTAGGTCCATCATTGCCGTCACAGAAGCCACGAACATGGGCTTGGCGGCATCGCATCCGTAGAGGGCAGACTCAGCCTTGATGACATCAAGACCGCCGAGGCCGTGGCAGGAAGTCACAACGTCTTGAAGATCCAGGCCTAAATTTAAGCCAACATAACATCAGCCACTGTAGTAGTGCCTTGCAGGGAAGCGTCGATCAGGTCCAGGGGTTTCACGAGTACACTACACTGCGATGCGACGGTGAAGTGTTGACGATCCGGGGTTTTCCGGGGTTTGTCAGGGTGCAGAAAAAAGGTTTTGCGGAGGATGAGCCTATCCAAAAATGGAAAACCTGGAGAAACCTGGAAGTGATCTCATAGGGTGCCTCTTTCCAGAACATGTCATGGATTGATCGTGAACATCTAGATGCAGCTGTCGAAGGTAAGGAGTGGAACACCCCTCTGTCCAGCTCCAGCCACATGGCATTCTCGGGTGGTTCTAGGGTCCGATGTGAAGACACGACGTCGAGCGCGCCTGTTGGTGTCCGTGATGATGATGATGGCTTCATGTATCGGTATGCCATAAATATTTTGTGAGGGTGGCAAGCACGGACCGCGCAGCTGTGATCTGGAGATGGAAAACGGGCGGTTAGTACGGGAACACTCCTCAGTCACTCGCGAATAACTTGTTGTTTCGTACCTCAACACCTCCTTTCTGTGTGAAATATGATTGTTCTTCTTAACCTCATGTGACACTGCCCAGTATTCCTTATCTCGGTCACAGGGTTGAGAGCTAACAAGCTACCATCTGGGAAAGCTTTTTTTTTGGTACGGGCCATTTGACACTGGATGACAATTGCGACCAGGAATTGGCACCCAGGTCGGCTGTGAGAGATGACGATATCAATGCTCGAAGCTGGATCGTAAGGAAAAGGCCGTGAATGAGAGGTGAAATGTTTGGTAGGCGACAAGACAAGTTGTGCATCGTAAGTATACCGTGGAGAAGCTTGCGAAGGAGGAAAGAACAGAGACAGACTGCCGTGAAGGTTGGGGAGTCGAGAGGGCAATTATGGTCTGGGTGCTGGCTCGTACCTTCCCCAAGTGCTTGCCGCCACTGCGCACTTACCTGATGAAGCCCTCGAGAAACAACCTGTGAAAGGGTCAGTCATCATTGCGTCCATGGTGGATAGGCGGTGCCTTCCATCTGTCGTCGATGGGATGTTCAATCAGAAGTTGCGAATAACTCAACTCCAAAAGGACGAGTGGATATCAACGGAAGGCATGCGAGGTTCTTCCTTACCCGACATGAAATGTCCACATTAGTAATTCAGTATAATCAGCACAGCCATGGACTTTGGAACTGGCTCGCATTTGTCCTACCGTCGCCGGAACCCTACAAGCAGAGACAAATCTGACACTCAATTTCCAGAGGTTCATGGGAGTGTGTGAGTTGACTAAATGTCAAGACGCAATAACTACTTACTAGTAGGTAGGTACCTCTTCGATCAAGGTGACCACCCAGTTGCCGCCACCCCTTTACCAAGCCTGCGGTCCAACATAGAACCCTCCAGTTTCAAGAAGAAAGCAGCACCTGCCTCCATATGGACTCTCGTCCATCCCAAGCCGCGTGCCTTCCATATTTGTAGCCGGTCGACAGACTTCCCTTCCCTGTCTTTTTATCCAAGGTTTCTAGAGGTACCCCTCCTCCTTTGCAATACCGACCCTGCGCCCAAGGCACCAGCGGACATCATACGAGTTCTCCTCCAAAGGCCCAATATACGATGGGCGACGGAGCCCAGTGGTCCCATGGCTGAGTGATTCCCGTTGATGAAAACATTGCCGGGTGCGCGGTACTCGTGATACAGTTTTCGGGGGGTTGAAGCTGGAGCATTGTGGTGAATTCCACAAGCTTACCTGGCCAACTTAGCTAGGTTTTTTGTCTTTTCCATGAAATACCGGAATGGCTAGAGTTTGGGAAATAAGTACAATGTTGGTACTTTTCGGCGTTGGAAGAGTTACAACTGACGATCATAATTTGCCCATAGCGAGCCTGACTGACGTTAATGTCGATCTGAAGTCCTGCACCTGACACAAACCTTCGCTACGGTCTGAGAGATAAGTTCCTGACTCGCATGCAACTCGCTTCCCCGGCCTAACTAATGCATGGCTTCCCATGCGCGCGAGTTGTCGGTGTGATGAAGATATTCCGAAAACATGGCTGATATTGATGGGTGACTGACACGAGTCATCAGTACGCGTAAGGAACATCATGTTCACAGTTGTGCAGTGGATATCTTGATGTTCCTTTACATATTGATTATGCTGAAGGGCCAACAAGATGTGGAAAATGAGGATTGAGCTGCAACGGTTGTTAACCAAGTGCCGGTTGAGTCTCTGTTTTTGGCGAGAAGAACGCCGGAAGGAAATAATAAATCCCAGCGAGTTTACCCTCCGAAAAATCTTGGGAGTCAAACAGCCTCCTCTCTCACCACCGATAATCATCTGTTAGCAGCATAGAATACCGAATCAATTCTCATTCGTCTTCCAATGTCACACATCCTTCAGCCCGGTCCAAGCAAAGTGTAACTCATTGACAACCTGAAGTCGAAAGAGAATAAGGAGTCATACTCAGAAGAGATCCAGATGCTCCTCCAGACCAGTGGTGATAGCTACATCCAGGGATTTGATTAGCGGAGGTCTGGCTGGACGGAGGGTTTCGAGGATCATGTCAGATATGACGAGAGAAATACCGTTTCGGCAAAAAGAGTACCTCTACTTGTTGTATATAGCAAGTTTCATGGTAGCATAGTCGAGTCCTCGAACAATTATATACCTGGATCTTGCCCCTCAAAGAATGACGCAGCAAGTCATTTCAGGAAATGTTACGCCGACCCTACGCAGGCCAGCAGCACACAAGGGGGTTTTTTTTTTTTCGGGTTTTTTTTTGGTTTTTTTCTTTCCCAAAGCTGATGGTGTAGACTGTACAAGCACTTTGGCAACACAACGAAGGCCAGCCACGGTAAAGACAGAAAGCGTATATATTGAGGTTGTCAGTAACGTTGGAAATAATGCATGTACGATGATATCCAGCCACTGGTGTCAGTGTCATCTGTCGAAGCCCCAGGAGATGACCTGGAAACTTTGATATGGCTGAGAGAATTTCGTAACCGCCAATCCATAAGTCAGAAACAGCATGAAGTAAGAATCATGTTAGTAGGTATCTTATGCATCATATGAATCCTTAGTAGAGGTACCCCTTGGTTTCTTAAGTACTTTCGCGGTCCCACAGTGGTACACTCGCGTTGTAAATAATGGGCGCGAGCGGCTTCTGTACTTGCCAAGTGATGCTCTTGGAACCATATTCTTCATGGGGCTTAATCTGTGACGTCGCTATATGATATGCACATATGATTATGTTTACCTCGAGTGAGCACGCTTGATATTTATCTTTTAGTGTTATGGGGAGTGTAGGCGTATGTGTACCTTCATTGTGACAGAATCCCTGCGTCAAGAAGATGCGCGAGGCACGTTGGTCCAATATGGGTGGCGTGGATGATCTCGAAATTTGATCCCTACAGACCATGTGTCAATGGCTGGGGGTAAGAATACAATATGACTTTCATGATGCGCTGTCTGCCTTGTTCTCAGCCAGAGCTGGCTCGCTTTCGGCCAACAGCTTGCTGCATCTGTGGCGGCACGGAGGACGTTCCAGAGACGGAGCCAGCACGAGTCCATACATCGCCAAATGTCTCATCCATGAAGTCCTTGACAGCCTGATCCAACCCCATGCCAGTCCGGAGCCTTTCTGGACTTCCTTCCACCTTCAGTCCCTTGAGTGATTTGGCTCTGGAAAGGGCCACATAGGTTTGACCCATAGCGAAGGCCTTAGATAGGTCGACAACAACGCCGTCCATCGTCAAGCCTTGAGATCGATGTATCGTCATAGCCCAAGCAGGACCAAGCGGTAGTTGCACTCGCGCGAGCAAAGTATGCGGCGGTTCTCTCCCGTATTCGACGATACGGATGATGGGATCTATGCGCTTTGTTACTCCGTTCGGAAAGTCGACTACCGGGCACTCCTCGTCCTGGATCCCGCGGATAAATGCGAGCGCTAAGGCTGATGAGAACTCCGGGTCGCTTGTGACTTCAGGGTTGGTCTTAAATCCTATAAAAGACACTCGTTCAAAGCCGATTACAACTCCCTGGCTACCATTGACCAGCCCTTTGGCCACGTCGAGATTTTGGAAGAGGACGACA
Organism: Neurospora crassa OR74A; assembly: GCF_000182925.2. Classification (NCBI taxonomy): domain Eukaryota; kingdom Fungi; phylum Ascomycota; class Sordariomycetes; order Sordariales; family Sordariaceae; genus Neurospora; species Neurospora crassa. Next base: position 4,534,447 of record NC_026503.1, on the reverse strand, counting down.
GGCATGCCGACTTCGAGCTCGACCTTGGGCTCGAGAACTTGTTCTTGGAGGGCTTTGAGTGTGCCGTCTGGGTTGTTCTCACCCAGGTATTCTAGTTCTGGGTGGAGTTCGCGGTTCCAATGGAACTCATCAATGCAATTGAAGACTCGGGGCTTGCCTTTCAACTTGGAGAACTCTCGATTATTAACCGAACGGGCTTCCGACCGCGTTGGGAACAGCTTGGTGGCATTGCCCGTGTTAGACGCATGGTTGACGAGCAAATCGATGTCCTGGTTCGTTAGATGAACGCCAATTCGACATTTCTGCAGAATGTCAACGAACTTGGGGTCGCTTTGTCGGTGAATCTGGGTGAGATGCATAGTTCTGAAGTTGCATTCCTTCCAGGATTTGCTCCGAAAAGCCCACTTGTCCTCGTCCGTAAAGGTTGCATTGCACGGCACACATGTATATGTCCTGCCTCTCTCGGTTCTGCTGTCATTCTTGTCCATCTTGGATCCGCAATAATAGCAAAGCTCGAAGGGCAAGACTGGTGGTAGCTGACAGAAGTCGCCCACAACAATGACCTGGACGCCTCCGAACGGCGAGTCATCATTGCGGATGCTTTTGTGAACTGTATTGAGGCGTTCGAAATGATGGTTTTCCACCATGCTAATCTCGTCGATTATCAGAACATCTGTGTATTGGATTCGACTTTTGGCGGCAGCGCTGTACTTTGATTTGAACACAAGGTCCTCGATACTTTGTCTGGTCAAGCCTGGGCTCCAGCCAACGTAGGACCATGTGGTTATTCCATGTACGTTGAAGGCTGCCTTACCAGTGGGAGCCACCACCTGAACAATTTTACCCATATCTCGAAGGCGCTCAACAATGGCCTTCAGAACTCTCGACTTTCCTGACCCCGCCGAGCCCGTGTAAAATATGTTGTCGCCCCTTTCAGCAAGCTGAACTATCTGTTCCTGCTCTAGGTTTAGTGGTGGAAGTTCTTCGACCCCTGAACTTGATTGCTTCTGCTTGCTTTTTAGTGGCTTCTCCTTGGGAGCGTAATATTGCTGCCAGAACGCATGGTTTTCTGACTTTGGGTCAACGCGAGGCTTCCGATCATGGGAATGTCGGTATGATGCTGTACGATTCTTCTTTGGGGGATCAGCGTTTGATATCGGGGAATCGATAATTGGTGGTTGGTGCGTCCTTGCGATGGGAGTTCCAGGCGCACGGGTAAGGTTCAGCACATGGTTGTAGGCTGCCTGGTAGAGATGTCCCTCATCATAAGGAGTATGTCCTGGGGGCGCCGGGGAAGACGTATCTATTTCCCAGTACTCACGGGCAATGACTATTGCTTCCTCGGACAGTGGTCGTCCATTGCAATCCTCTCGTCGCCCAACTCTACTCTCCGCCTCAGACTTAGATTGTGAACCGTGTGTCGTTGCGATGGCAGTTCCACTCGCATTTCTGAAATTCAACACATGGTAGTATGCTGCCTGGTGGATATGTATCCAGGTCTGATGAAAATCAAGGTACGATGGGGGGTCATGGAGATCCTGCACAAGGGCCTTTAGTCTCGCATATTCACGGGCAACGGTTATTGCTTCTTTGGACAGTGATCGCCGCTTGCAATTCTCTCGTCGCCTAACCCGACTCTTTCTCTCAGACTTGGGTGGTAGACTGTGCCTTTTCTCGGGTTGAGTGGCGAAAAGCAAGGATGTGCAGGAAGAGGAAAAAAGGCGTGAGCTTTGGTTGAGATGTGCTATTGGGAAGGCGCCCGCCAGCCTCCAGATGCGCTGACGCATGGCTGGTACCTGACCGATGTCAGTGAGTGATTATGCGCAAAAGACGGAGTGCATGCGTAGAGAGGTAGGTGTTGGATGGAAGAGCCCACGTTGAATCGATTGGTAACATGCTCGTGCTTCATCGAGGAAGTTGTGTGACGGTGGTGAAGTGGAAGTTGTCGACGCCCAACTCGAAGCGCGATGTCGTCCCGATGTTGATGGCGGGGAAATGCGCCAGGCAGCTTGCACTAACACTCTGACCCTATTTCATTCCCACACTCAATCGCCTGTGCAGTCTTGGCAAGAGGTGTGTGTGCGTGCACACACACACACCGCATTTGACAAATCTGGCCATTTGACATCGCTTTATACGATTCAACTCAATCGTTTAATATCGAAATCTGGCCAAAACTGGTGTAAAAAGTCGATATTTTAATGCTCTACGTCGTGCAATTATCTATTTTAATATTTACGTTGTCTTTTGAACCGTTGTCGATATAGTACGTTACCCCAATACCCGCTAGAAGGTATTAATAATAATAATACTAGTAAATAATGAATATCCTAATAACGTCGCTAAGACTATTAGTATAAATGTAAGGAGTGTGTAGAAATATAAACGTACTCTATTAAATATTAGTAAAGTATTTTTACTATTGCGAACTTCCTAAAATATTAGAAAGCTTCCTATATAGGCGCTTAAAGTACGGCGTATACTATATTACTCCCTATATTTTATTAATTATAATTAATATTATAAAGGAAATTATAAACCTCTTTATATTAAAACCCGATTTATACTTCGACGAAATTTATACCTTTTTAGCTAATAAGTATAATGTATACGTTTCGACCGAAATTGTACGGCGGTACCTTCGATAAGAGAAGTAGAAGAAGAAGCGATTTTATATAAAAGTATTATAATAATCCCCTATACTAGTAGTTGAGTAGATATTAAAGATCTCTTTATTTATTATAAAGATATTTGTATTCTATAATAAGTTTGGTATAAATTAAAAGGACGGCGTTCGTTATATTAGCTAAGCACCCCGTAGCGCTATTATAATAGTATTAAGTAAGTTCGTATATAATATATAGTATTACCTCCTTCCAATTATTATAATAAATAGGCTACTTAATATACTAGTATTTAGAGGTATAACGGATTTAACCGGGGTTTGGGACTAGATAGTGAAATGCTTGCTCCCTAAAATAAATCTATTTCCCAGTCGCAATAGTATTTTGGTAATAAATAACGCTAGTTAGTACCCCTATACCGAATTCTAATATGCGTATAATTAGAAGGGGGTTCTATTATAATATTTGTTATTATACTCTCCTAAATTTAATTCTATCGAAGTATACTTTAACGACTTTAAGCGGTAGTTTAAGAGGGTATATTATAATAAGGGCGGTAATAAGATATTAAATAATAATTTTACTATATTTCTTAAGCGACTAGCGTAGGATGTAGGTTATAGAATATAATAGATCTATAGCTATTTTAAGAATATAAAGTTAGTAATAAATTAATTTAATAATATTAATAAAGAGTATAGCGAGTTATATACTAATAAGCTAGTTAAATATAGAGAAACGGGTACTATATTTAAGTAGCGGTAGAGAATATAGAAGGGAGAGATGGATTTATATATATTAAATTAAATTATATACTAAAAATACTAGAAATACTAAAAATATTAGAAGTATTAAAAGTATTAGAAATCGTATTTATTTATATAATAATACTAAAATACTAGAAACCCCCCTCTTTCGCTATAAATCGATTTGTAATATTATTATTATTCGCTAGGACCGCTAATAGTAATATTACCCGCTATAGAAGCGAGAGCTCTAGTAACGCCGTACTCGAGTATAGTATTAAATTGTAGGTTTAAAATATATACTAATTAATTAAATTATAGTAATAGGGGTTAGAGGGTATACTTACTATAGTTTAATTGCATTACTAGTACTGTATATTCAATTTTAAGGAAGTCTTTAATACCGTCCCTAAATACCGTATAGAAGTTATAATTAAACCCCAGCCTCGTAAACCACTCTACCGGCTATTCTTTAAGTATAAATATATTAGGCAGCGCCTCCTTATTCTAAAGCTTATTCCTCAAAGCAACTAGAACTTTATATACTAATATTACTTTAATTAACAATCCAATATAATAACGCTTATAGAACGCTTTAAAGAATTCGGTAATAATTTCTTTAACCAGCCAACTAAGTAGGGCGGAAGGTAGTAGTAATAAATAAAAACCGAAAGTCGAAGGTATAGGCGGATATAATATAAATAACTCTCTAGCCTCTATTAGGGAATTTCTAATCTCCTCGCCCTCGTCCTCCTCGCCCGCTACCGATAATAATATAATTAATAGTAGTACCGGTAGCTAAGTAAATACTATAATCGTTATAGAAATAAGAGGAGGGTTAGCGTTAGCGCGCCTAGTAGCAAAAATCTCGCGGTCGGTCGGATATTTATAGAATATAGTAGTAAAATACTTTAACAGCGTATACAAATCGATAATTACTACTTTGCTTAATAGAAGGAGAGCGCCTACTATATTATAATTGTAGCCGCTAGCAATTACCGAATTAGTAATAAAGCCGCCGGCGGTATAAGGTAGCTAGATTTAGGGATATTAAAAGTAAAAAGGGAAGTACTAGTATAATAGCGGGTATAGTAAGTATAGGGGAGGAGGGTATAGCTAGTATAAACTTCTAAAATCGTCCCTCCTTAGTATAGTTTATAGTAAATTATTTATAGTCTCTATATTAATACTACTATTACTACTATTAATATTATTAATAATATTAATATTAATTAGTAAACTATTACTTCCTCTTTTATATTTATTATTATTATCGCTAGTATTAAAGGCGGCTACTACCTTATTACCTAATATATTTCGTACTAATTTAAATAGCGGGTTAGCTACTATAGCCTTCCCTAGCGATATAACGTATACCTACTTACCTATATTTTTAATATTAAGGTTATAATAAGTTATACTCCTATTTATAACGTAGTATATCTAGTACTTAATAGCCTTATTATAATTCTTATACTTATAACTAAGACTATACGCCTATACCTATACCAGCTCCTAATATACGGTACCGCGTAGCTTCACCCCTGTACGCTCCTCTTGCTACCGGTCCTCCTTTAGATTCTTCTCGATTTCTACTAGTATAGTATTTATTGTAATGCGCTTAAACTTTTCGGTACCGGCTAGAGTCCGTAACCTTCGTAACGACGGTATATTAACTATTTGTAGAATTGAAGTAATAAAAGGATTAACTAAACTACGAAAGGGGGTAGGAGTAGAGGGTATACTACTACGGGAGGATAGGGTAGTAGGGATTTTATTAACGGGTAAGTTGGTTAATTGAAATTTAAATAATATAGTAAAATAATAGTACTAATTAATATAGTAGAGGTATAACTTTATAACGGTCTCGTACTTAATATTATTATACTTATTATAAAAATCCTTCTTAGGAATAGTTTTATTATATATAATAATCTAGGCGCGGCGGTTATTATAGGTAGCGGCAATATATATAACGTTATATAAAGAGACTAACTATTTTATCCCTATAGCTATATTATTACTAATAATATTTTCTATATAACTTTATTATATATATAGGATCTCATTAAATAATATCGTCCTAAACCGCCATTTACAGAACTCGCTATTATCTTACTTAACTTTAACTTTTCTAAATGAATTACGTTTTTTAATAGCGGATAATTTAGTATAGTTAGTAGTAATATATAAACTAATTATATTAAATTAGACCCGTATCGAATTAGGGTATTTAGGACGCAGCGGCGGTAGTACTATAGCGACCGGCTTACGGGCAATATAGGGCTAGACCGGTAGTACTAAAGTAATTAATTTAGTCGGGGAGGCTACTTTGTTATTATTATTACCCAATAAATAAAATAAGGTATTAAGAATCTACTTCTTAGGGGTAAGGTGGACGGGAAATTATTATTTAACCTCATTATTGTTATTAGAATTCTCTTTGCTACTAGAAATTTCAATGGGTATTATAAATTTAAGGGGGGACAACGGCGACTTTAGGATTAGGATTAGGATTAGTTTTAGTGTAGTAGCCTTCCCCTTCTTAATAGTAGTCTTTTTAACGGTAGTTTTAATAGGAATAGCCTTCTTCTTAGGTAGAATAATCTTAGGAATAATTTTAATAGACTATTTAACTTTATAGCTCTTCTTTCTAGGGCGGAATAAGGCGCGTTATAGAATTATTAAGCTAGGATCTTCCTAGTCTTAATTCTTGTCGAAGTAGACTACTAGCGCGCTACTTCAAATACAGGATTGCTTTATACTAATAGGTTTTAAATTGAGGATTATTTTAGGAGGTATTGTCGTAATAGATTTGATTGATTATTAGTATTATAATTACTTTGCACGTTGAAATGGCTTCAAATTAATGTAGAAATTGTTGTGAAATAATGAATTTTGACGAAGTTGTACAATACAAAAGTGCGGTGTGTATGTGTATATGCACGCACACACACCTCTTGCTAAGACTGCACAGGCGATTGAGTGTGGGAACAGTATGAAAGGAGTACCCTTGACAGTTAGGACAATGGGGTAGATGGCCGTTTGTTGTTGGCCTCCAACCTGCAGGTACGAGGACCAATCAGAAACTGCAACTGGATTGTTGACTTACAAGTACAAGTACATGCAGATACCTGTAGCGGCCCGGAAGAACCTTGACAGCTTGGTCTTGCCAGCTGTCCAGGCACCTGCCTCTCCTGCCCATCCATCCAACCCATCGCGCCAAACGTTCCCGGATCACAATGGGAGCACATTGCATGGCCAGAGTCACATTGGCTAGGGAGAAGCGCGAGTTGTCAAAAATGACGATATAATCAAGAGCATCGAGGACCGAATACATCAAGCGGCCTGAGAGAACATCGGTCAAGGTATGTACATCTGAAGTGTTCCAAAACAGCCTCGAAGCTGTGGGCCTCAACCTTTGAACGCCGCCGCCGTCTCACCATTGGGCATTGGGACAGTTGACGTTGCCCGCGTCACGATCACCGGCGTCCCTACTGCTGTGATGGTGCTCTTCAGTCCCTGCTCCGTCACCGGCACCGGCTTCGCCTCAGGCGCCAGCGTTGGCCCCGGGATAACATACGTCGAAAGCACCGCCGTGTAGATATCGATGGCCACTCCCGGGTCCGTGGCCTTATACAGCGCCGTAGCCGGCACCCCTTCTTTCTGCCCTGCCACCACCACTTCCTCCTTGCCGACCGTTATGGCCTTTGGTCCAGGCCCCTCCACCCACAAGTTCACACATTGCGGGTAGTTCTGCGCTCCGTTCTTCAGATTGGCGTAGTGCAGTGCGATCAACTCGTGACGCAGCACATACGGTCCCGGCTCGAGATCGTTCGGCAAACCCAATAGCCAAGTATTGTTCTGGGCGATTAGGACATCGGTTGCCCATCTGCCTGGAGGGCCACCTTTTTCGTCGAGCAGAACTGGTGACGAGTCATCGATCTTGGTCCATGACAGCTTGCGCTTGTCAACCGAAGCACATCCGTCTGTGGTGTTGGCGCAGGGGGCTAGGTATGACAAGACAGGGCCCTTGTGGGATTGGGGCCAGCCGTTCCATTGTATCTGGATCTTGTCACCGGCTTTGACGGGTGCGTGGGCTTTTGCCGGCTTGCCGTCGCGGTGGCAGATAATGTCGGGGTTCGAGTAATTTGACGGCGTTACGAAGCCATCATCAACAGCGCTTGTCGACCATCCGATGCTGTTGGTGATGGCATCAGGAGCATGAGGGTTGAAGCCTCGATACTGCTGTCCGTTGATGATCAGGTACAAGATGTGGGAGTGTGCAAGCGCTTGGGAGAACATGGCGCAAGACGCCAGTAGTCTCAAGGCTCTAACCATGATATCTGTCGAGTGACAATATGGGAAAGAAAGGTGAAGCTGAAGACACTGGGATCCGACTGACGACACTTTTCAGATACTCTCGTTTTTGGCTCGCGACGATGACGCTTGAACGGGACAGGAAGATGCGGTTGGGAGTACACAATGTGCTTATTTATCATCCTCCATCTATCCTACCCGGTTACTTCTGCCAACTCCTTCAAACAGCTCACGAGCCTGGTAGTCGGGTTCGTGGCCCGAACAACTGCCGCAGAAACATTCAACTCGAGTCGATCGGCATTGACTTTTACCTAAACATCGACGCGCGGAAGCAAACGAGTGTCCAGATGGCATCAGCAAGCGAAAACCCCGAAACCTCTCGACGATCAATTCATCCATATTCTCCATAATCCCCTTGATGGCCATGCCGTCTGCCTGACAAACGGGAAACATCTGAGGCGATCAAAAAGTGGAGGATGACGAAGCCGACACGGCATTTCATATACTCCTCTCATATTATATACACTTCGAAACAGGCCCCTCACTCTTTTTTCGGCGTATAGGCTGCGCCGGCTAAACTGCCCGTGTCTACCTCGTTCAAGCAGGGCTCGATGATGCTCCCACTGCCAGGGGTCCAGGAGTGTCCTCCGTCTACGAGTGGAGTATCGGGGTTTACTGTTTGGGTGGCTCATCTACCTGACGAAAACAACGGCCTTCCGGATCCATCGTTCTCGGAGCCGGCGGCCGATTGCCTAATCAGGGAAGATCGTCTGTTTTGATAGGGTAAGGGGAAACAGAATATCCCTGTCAAGCGACCGTTGACCATTGTTTCCCCGAAAACATGTCAGATCGCCAAAGTCGAAACACAACACTGTATTGAGCCGCGAGAGGTGCTTTTCGACTTTACACGAGCTTTCTTACATAGGTGAATGCCGACTAGGATGTCTAGCATTCACACGGTGCTCTTTGTCACTCCAACATCCACAGCTGTTTTCCCACAGCGCAACAGATGCTGAACGGTACATGGCCACTTGGGACCTGAAAAACTACTTTGATAGATTCCTTCCTTTTGATTGTTCCGCTTCACTTTTCATAGTCTGCTCTTTCCCGTTCCACCCTGTCCCACTCCCATGCTTTTTTTTTTTGCCATCCTTTTCTTTCTCGCCTTTTCTTGTCCGCCCTTTTCTCTCCTACCAATGCTTTGGTGTTTCTCTATCGGCGTGCTACTGATATCCTTTCCTTCACAGCCCCCATGATCGTTTCTAAATAGGGATGAACAGTAATCGTGTTATGAATATCTTTATGAACCGCGGAAAAAGTTTGCAGAATTGCCATTTTCTCCCAAAACAATTCGATCTCAATCAGAAGCTTTATGACGGTTTTCGGATAAGTGGCGAGGTGGTCTGTTGCTAACAGAACGCTTAGATGTGGACAAGAGTCGTCCCCTGTCCATTGTACTGGTTCATCTTGACTTTGACTTTTGAGGATGCCTATCCTCAACCCCTTTAACAATGGCAGAGCATCCATACTGGCCACGGCTGCCAGACCTTCTAGTTGTGGCCGGATTTGGGCGTCTCTGATATCGATCTGCGTGATGTCAAGCGACTCAAGACGTGGACATCCTTTGATCTGTGTGACCAGCTGTTCTTTCACGGGACCATCAGAATGTGTCCACCGTAAAGCTCTGTGACAGTTGCGTAACATTTCGAGGTTTGGGAAGTATCCAAGATGCGTATTAAGGTTTTCGTTGGCTTCCATGTTGTCGTCAGGATTTATATTGTCGTCGTCGGAATCCGCGTCGTTTGGCACGTTCATGAAAATGTAATCGAGCATTGGCGCATACTTGGTGGACAATGCCTTGAGTTGTTGCGACAGAGGGCTCAGAGCTCTCAAAACCAGCGCGGGCCCGAGAAAGGCGAAGTCCCATGGCGTCGCTCTCCTAACTGTTGGGCTGGCTTCAGATGTGAACACGAAGCGTTCCAACCTGGGACAAGCGCTGACAAGTGGTATTGGTATGTGTATCGAGAAAGAAAAGGGGGTCATTAATCCGAGCTGAAGAGATCCTGATTCTCAGGCCTGATCCGGGTCCGGGTCAGCAGTTCGTTAGGAGTGTACTCCGGATCGGGGAATGGTATGTAAGGGTCCACAGTTTATCGGCGAGCGGGATGCATCTTTTTGTTAGTTAAGATCCGGATCGGCTGGTTGGGGCGGTGCCGTGCTTGAAAAGTAAATGACCCGGTAGAATACGGAGCATTGTGAACGAAAATATGTGTAAGTGGGATTTAAAAACTGATATTATCTATCGGCTTATGAAGCAGCGAAACAACCAAAGAAGAACAACACATGATTAAAAGGATCAATGGATGCCCAGACAGCGATTAGCTTCTCTATGCCGGAAGAGGTGTAGTATGTCGATAAATGGTTCAGGCTTCGAGGCCAGCCGGGTGTGGCCAGACGCAGGTACCAAATTCGTCACGGCCGATGTGGAGACTGGGGAACCGAATCTGGACCCACTCTATCGGCGATCCCGAATGCTAAAACCCGGATGAGAGCCGGACTTTGTAGGAGAATGAACTGGCAGCACGCGAAGGTAACGGCTGCTGGAACACCTATTGCCAGTTTCATGGCACCCTATGAATTGAACGTCGTGTTTTGTCGTTGCGGAACATATCAGGATGCTAGGCCAACACGCAGTTGGAAAACTCCAGTCAGCGTTTATTTTCACCTCTACCAGCATTAAACTCGTTAGCGCGGTACCACCATGTTACAGTTTTAAGGGCTTCAGATCAGGTCAAACCAGCCATATTTTGTACAATAATTAGAATTTTGGCCACTTACATATCAGCGCGCTAGCAATTCCAATGCCGGCAAAAGTGTTGTTGAGGCAACCAGAAAAGAAACAATGACCAAGAACACCTTACCCAAACATTTAGTGCAACCATCCAATTTTATTGGTCATTGTCTCTAACAGCCTCATTTCCTCAACACCCACTCATGCTCCGTCTCCATCATCTGTGAGATCATCTTGTTCCTGAGGTAATCAATCTGAACATGCACCAAACAAACGTCGTCCCGAAACCACACAAACAGAGATCGAATCGCGAATCGCAAATCGCAAATCATTGCCCAGCCCAGCCGCCCAGCTGAGCCAGTCGCCGTCATTCAGCCAGTCACGAACGGCTTATGTGAGCGGAACCTTTTCTCAGGACACATGAATTGTCATTCGTCAATGAACGCCGACAGAAAAAGAGTTTCGGCGTCGGGTCAGCCGCAATTGAAATTGTCGTCGAGTTGGAAGGGCAGGCAGGTCGAATGGCGAGTGACGGAGGGAATGTTTCGCCTCCTTGCTCGATAATAATGATGAGATGATGCGTGAAGTGGTTAACCTTTCGGTACTCTAGGTACCCAGAGGCACTCGCTGGCCGATGAGGTGTGTGTTGGGTTGTGTGTCTACAATGCGACGAAATTTTTTTGGGATGATCGCTCGATCCGTCTCGTTGGCCACCACACATCCAACCATCTTGGATGAAACAAAGAATTCATCTCTTCTACAATACTGTGCCAAATGAAAAGAGAAAAAAAAGAAATTTGCCATCCAAAGACGGATCCCGCCAACACGAAACTCGGACTCAATAACTACATTGGTTCTTGAACCCAATTCAGATACAGTATGTACCCCTGGCCACAAGGAATGACCCGAGCGACGACGACGGACCCCGGCCCTGTGTGGCTGTCAAATACCTATGTACAGTGCGTAAAAGATACCCCGGATTTTGTGAAGGACACGCAATTTCAGTCAGTTCCGAGTTGCGACACCCGATCAATTTTCCACAAACCACTGGGGTTGAAGTGACCCAGAAATTGGTTCGAACGGTGTCTGCTATTCCACGGACCTGGTTTCGTCATTCAAAACTTCTGTAGTATATATTAAAGAGACACACGTGAAGTCAAGTCAAAACCATTTCATCCCGGTTTCCCGGTGTTCTTGGGTTGTTAACCGGCAATGGTTAGTGGTACCTGTGTCCATGGTTACATCCCACCGCCAAACCATCGCAGAGGTGCAGAGAGGCGGTGGTCGGTCGGTGCCGTCGAAGCGTGCCCGTGCAGTGGTCATTGCGTTCATTAGGTGCAGTGACCTGCTGGCATGGCTTCCATCCCCGGCCCAGACCGCCATTGACAACAGGTTGGCAACTTTGGAAGAATGTACGAACAACCTGGTAAAAAGAGTTTGAAAATGTTTTGTAGTTGCCAGTTCGATGGTGACATGAGATATTGTTGGTTAGTTTCTTGTTGTCGAAACGGTTGAAATTCCATCGTCGTCGTCGTCGTCGTCGTCGTCGTCGTGAGTGTGTGTAGAGGTATGGACGCAGACGGCAGTGCTGCTGCAAAATGGAACCTGCGTGACCCTGAATTAGTGCATCTTCCCTGTGATCCACCGCTCCCGCCCCTTGCCCTGCGCCTGCCCTCTCCCCCATCCGTCCCCAGGAGCCCGGAGGCTGGGAAATGGTTGTTGTGCGGCCTTTGTGCCACTGGAAGGTGGAATTACATAGTGTACATACACTGCAGGCGTCGGGTGGGAAGTCACTTTTTTGTGTGGTGCGAAGGCTGGGAAGGGAAGGGAAGGGAATGCGTTATGCACCAGCGGACCAGGGCTGTTTCAAAGTCGGTCTTTGTTTCTTCAACACACAAGCACACAGAGTCGTCGTCGCTTTCATTGTTTACCTTTTTCCCCCTCCCTCCACCGTCCACACCACCTAGTGACTTCCCCCTTCCCACCGCCTTTCTGGATCGTCCATTTCAATTCTTGCTTTGAGGTTGCGTTTTGGCTTTCTTTTTTTTGCAATTCAAGATCGATAACACGCGCGACTATTTCGAGCCTACAGTGGACAATCCAGCGAACGGTACCTCTACTCCAACACCACCGACGACCACCACCACGACGACGCAACACGAGAAAAGGGCATTGTCTTCCCTGCTTTGCCTGAACCGAACCCACCCCATCTTAGCTCGGCCAAATCCCCCGGCCTCTTGCTCGCGCCTCCCTTTCTCAACACTGATTCGCCCCTCATTCGACACCGTCGCCCTACACTCGGACTACACTACCTACTACTAGATACTTGTTTTCTTCAGTCGCTCCACTAGACTACTCTTTCTAGACTTTTCCCGCTTTGGGGGCTGATGCGCATCAGTGCCATCCCACCTCTCTAGCTCATCCAGGTCCCCGTCCAGTCCGCTTCTCTGCCGCCTTCCAACCACCGTCGAGACCACGACCGCCCTGATCTCAGATCCAGGTCGAACCCAGCACCTCTCCCTCCCAGTCAGTCCATCCCGCCACTGGCAGCCCTCGATCAGGTCGCCAATCTTCCCAGGGATTTCCACAAACCCAGCCAGTCCGGGCGTCTGCAGAAAACTTCGCAGTCCAAACAGTCGCGATTCACTCGTGCAGACGACCTCGGCCTGTCGCAAGGGCCAAAGTTCAGCCCTCCTGTCTCACACAGAGGTGGTGGACTCGCCAAAACATACATATGGGTCAATGACATCAGAAGCCCAACGTCCTTTCCGCGCTACTACACTACGTACACTTAGTCTTCAATTGCTTTAACTCGATCGCTTCTCCGCCATTCCACCCTCCTTAGTTCCCCGTTCCATTCGGCGCAATCCTCTCGGCGCTCCTCCTGCTCCAGCCCTCCTTTGTCGGCCCTCACCACTTACTCGGATCCGACCCTCAACTATGGAGGCACACGCTCGCGCAACCGCCTCGATGGAGGAAGCCCAGTCTCCCCACGCCGCCGAGTCCTCGACCAAGACGAGCCGTCGCCGCGGCCACAGTCTCAGCGTGTCACCCCCCTGGCACACCGCAAAGTCGACGACACACAACCATGGGCCAAGAGACTCGACCCTCCAGCACAGCATCTTCGGTCAAAACCATGGCCCCTTCCGCAGTCACCGCCAGAACAGTGCCGCGAGCGACGATGCCGTCCCCGCCCATCCCAAACAGGGGCATAAGTTGAAGGGCATGCTGCGCCGCGCCTCTGTCTCCTTTCGTTCCGGTGTGAAGGGCATCGTCCATAGGAGGACCTCCGTTCCGAATACTCCGACTTTTGAGCCGGACGCCGGTGCCGGTCCTTCTCAGCCGTCTGCAACTGCTCGTCCCACCACTGCGCATTCGACCTGGAACAAACTGCGTCAAGCTACGAGCTTCCACCGCCATTCCCGTAGAATGTCTGTCCATCACGGCGAATACCCCTTCGGTCACATTGCCCTCCAATCGCCGCCTCTTCCCGTGCCCGGCTCCGGCGAGCAACCTCCGATCATCCCCCGTAATACCGGTGCTGCAGCACGGCAAGCCGCCGCGAGTGCAGGTCACGGCCTCGAGATGATCAATATTCCTGCACCCCGACCGTGGGCCAACGACGGCATGGACGACTACGAGAGTGGAATTGGCATTGCCGTCACGAGAGGTAGATCGTCCGAGTCTGACGTCTTTATGGATGGCGTTGATTCCGATGTCGACATTGAGCTGAACAGTCCCTCTCCCAACGACGAGGTGGACATCATCAAGGTTGACTTCATCTCCCAGCTACCTCTTGAACTCGGAATCCATATCCTGGGACAATTGGATGCGTCATCGCTGGCTTCTGCTTCCCTCGTCAGTAGGTCATGGAACCATGCTGCCATGAACCAGCATATTTGGCGCGAGTCTTTCCTCCGGGAGAAGACCACCACCTACGCCACGAGCGGAGCCGTCAAGCCGGGAACCGGTCTTGGTGTGCCAGCCATCCGCCCTGGCAACGACTGGAAGGAGATCTACAGAGTCAGAGAAGAACTTGACAAGAGATGGAAGGAGGGCAAAGCTCGTCCTATTTACCTCCATGGCCATACGGATAGTATCTACTGCTTGCAGTTTGACGAGTATGTCCCTGATCTGCTCCTTCGAAACCGTATGATTACTAACTTTACATAGACACAAAATCATCACCGGTTCTCGCGACAAGACCATCCGTGTCTGGGACATGAAGACTTACTCCTGCAAGCTCGTTCTGGGTCCGCCCGAGATTATCAATGACTCCGACTTGTCCCTCCTCCACGACGAAGCCGGCAATCCCATCCACTATGCGACCCTTCCCGAGCTCGACCCCCACCCCTCAGCCAGCGGTCAAATTCAAACCCCCGCCAGGAGTCACTTCTCCTCACCGGCCCTCTTCTCACCCCCCATTTTCCACCGGGCTTCCATCCTCTGCCTCCAGTACGACGATGAGATCCTCGTTACCGGCTCCTCCGACGCCACCTGCATCGTCTACGATATCGCCTCCGGCTACCAACCCGTCCGTCAACTCCGTCACCACTCCGCCGCCGTCCTCGACCTTGTCTTCGATGACAAGCACATCGTCACCTGCTCCAAGGATGTCTCCATTTGCGTCTGGGACCGCGCCACGGGCGCTTTGCTCAAACAACTCCGCGGTCACACCGGTCCCGTCAATGCCGTGCAAATGCGCGGCAACACCATCGTCTCCTGCTCAGGTGACTTCCGCGTTAAGCTCTGGAACATCGAAACTGGCAAGCAGATCCGCGAGTTCTTGGGCCACACCAAGGGTCTTGCCTGCAGCCAATTCTCAGAGGACGGACGGTACGTCGCCTCCGCTGGCAACGACCGTGTCATTCGCATCTGGGACGCCAACACGGGCGAATGCGTGCGCGAGATGAAGGCGCATGGCGATTTGGTCCGCTCTCTTCACGTCGACAGCGTGTCGGGCAGGTTGATCTCTGGAAGCTACGATACGGATATCAAGGTGTGGGATATGGAGACCGGCGCACAGCTGCTCGATTTCCCGCAGTGGCATAATAGCTGGGTGCTATCCGCCAAGAGTGATTACAGGCGTATTGTCAGCTCCGGACAGGATCCAAAGATTCTCATCATGGATTTCGGTGCGGATGTGAAGGGGATTGAGATGCTGGAGACTCCTGCCCCAAAAGTGGTGCCGCAACATCAGCAGCAGACGAACAATCAGGTTGCTGTGCCCTCGGAGCCAGGGCCGGGCGGGTATTTTTGATGGGGTTCGATGGGACGAGACAAAATGAGATGCTTGCATGATCATGGGCGGCGTTTTTAGGAAACCGGATACGGGAACTGGTCTGGAGTCCTCTGGACTGAACCGGACTGGACTAGTTGGATCAATCACCGACGGGGTGCAGGATATGGGATATAAACCGTGATTTTGGGTTTTTTGTTATAGAGAACTGGCTGGTTGGTACGACTGCGCCGGGGTAATTCTTAATATGGGTGTGCGTATTCTCTGAGGGTTGTTGGGTGGACCTGGCCTGCCTTACCGCTGGTCGATATCGGTTGAAGTCACTCCCACATAACCCGAAGAGTAGGCACTGCTTCTTATTTTTATTTCTACCAATTTTCCTTCTCTGGATCCGGATCTTTACTTTTTTACCTTTGTTTATACAAATAGATAGATTACTGGGTAACTTGGGCACTGTTTGCTTTGCTGGAGTACACTACTGCGCTTGGGTAGGCAACCTACTCGGATTTTTTTGGAAGCTGCATGGAGCAAGGAGCAAGGGAAAGAGAAAAAAAAAGAACCAAAGATGGAAAAACCGACCGTCATGGTCCAGTCATGGATGGATGAATGGAGGGATTTTTGCTCTTCATGGTAGACCGGGCTTTTTTACCATACCTTGCAAGGCGTTTCTTGAGTTAACATGGAAAAAAAAATAGATCGCTGTCTCTTTTCTCAAAGGAAATGTAAAGAAATGAAGTGCTTGTATAGTACATGTATGTTCGTTGTCAACATAAGCTCATCTTGCTTTCGCAAAGTCCATCTTAATGAATACTGGCATAGTCATCACAACTCTAAGTTCAACTTACGTGACCACGACTTCGTGCCAGATCGTCAAGTGACTCCCATTGTCCACTCCCTCCTTCGCTCCATTCCACCTTTCTGCATACTCTCGGATTACTAATGTGGTCTTCAATCAATCAACTCCTTCATTATCAACGATCAAGAGAAGGACTGACGACACAGTTATCACCGACGTGACGGTGATGTCGTGAAGGATGACAACTTAACCTGGATTACTACGTACGTAATCGAGAAGTTATCGGCTGCAACACAGAAAATCAGTCCTTCTATCAACCCCTGCGATACATCTTCTTTGTATTCCCGTTGAAGTTCCGTTGCTACCTACTTTGGGCTCGGGCGGCTGGCCTCTTTCTTGTGGATTACTAAGTACGGATCGTGGAACGGTGAAGGGAGGTAGGTACCTACCCTAAGGATGAAATGGTGAGGGCGGCAGTATGGAAGGAATTGAAGGAAAAAAAACTATAGGTATATACGCCAGGGAAGGAGCGAGCGACCACGCTCGGAATTCAGGAAGCTGGTTAAGGAATCACTCCGTCGGCTGAAGAGAGTTTTAGGGTAGTTGGATAGGAAGGAAGGGACGCTACCATCATACTGTCTTGTTGTTCTCGTCTCCTCTTGTCAAAGAAGAAGCGAGATGTTAGAGACACTCCGTCGCGCTGTACTTTCGCACTCTCTTCATTCACTTCATTATCCTTCCATTGGCCACTGAATATTTACGCTGCTGGAACTCTCTTGATTTTTTCTTTCTTTCTTTTTTTTCTTCTTATTCTTCTTCTTCTCCAAAACTCCAGTCACCTGTTACTAGGTACTCTTAGATCACCCTCTGCTTCAGCTATCCAATACCAATACATACCACATTAACTAACTTCTCATACCTATGTAATAAATGCCTGGGTTACGAAAAAAGATTGTTTCAAGAGAGGAGCTGGCTGGCCCATGTGTCCACTTCAATCTGCGTACCTACTTAGGCTATGTTCTACTTCGCCCTTTTACCGCGCTGAGAGGTGACGTGACTTCACTTTCTTTCCGAGTTAGTTTCAAGTCTTTCTTTTTTTTGCTGAGGTACTTTATTTGATTGTAGGAGAATATACATTGAAGGTACTTGCAAACTTGTTTAATCTATTCTCTAGTCCTCCGGGGTCATAGCCTTGGACTCTAGAGAGTTTATAAGCCACTTCATCCCAGACCTCATTCACAGGCTGATACCTCGAATCTCTCGACACAGGAAGGAACAACAGCGATTTTATAAACTATGCTTTACAATAAACCTAGCACATACGACCATACCCACTGGAAAACTCGGGATCCCGTCCGCTCTCCCATAGATAAGCCAGTGAGGGCCAGACTAGTAGTTGGGTCGGTGACGACCAGCGAATCCCTGGTGTTGTATGTCTCTTTTTGCTCCTACTATCTTTCACTTTTTTTTTTTCGGTTTTGTGTTCTTTTTGGGGTTTTCTTTTCATTACCCTATTCGCCTACTCTATACAGCTCAAGTTCCGAGGGTTTTGCTTCGAGTCTTTGTCCCTAGTGATAGCTAATTTCCCTGGTGGTTGGTTTACTTCCCAAATTCCTATGGTAGTGGCTTTGTAGTCCAGGTTCAGGATGTACATACCTAGGTTTTCAGGTTCTCTGTGATGGACACGAATGTACACTGGTTCATACGTGCCCTGTGCCTCCCGTCCTCTTGTGCCCTTTACATTGTATATATGTTTGAGTTGCCCGAGTTCTAGTATAGGCAGTACGTGGGGGCTGGATTAGGTCCATCCAACTTTAAGTACCTTGCAGTTCATGATAGTTGGTCATTATGAACCAGAATACAGGACGAAATAGAACAGATCGAGGCTATGGTAGTGGATGGAAAAACTGGGAGGTCACGATAAAAAAAGCTTGAAACATTTCACCATGGGTAAGGACTTGTTGAACAACGTTCTCTATAAGATAAATCAAGAATGTAGGGTTAGGTAGCTTAGTGTTTCACGATCCCGTCTAACTTTGTGTGAACGGCTACATGTACACAGAGCACACAGCTCTTGGGGTCAGGCATACCTACCTTAAAAAGAGGGCAAGTTGGGGATTGGATGGTATAATGAGGAGTGATGACACGATGAGGGGAGTCCGTGTCGGGGATAGATTACTTCATAGTGGTATCAAGAGTGGCATGTACAACTATTCGAGGGAGGTGTGATGGAAGCTCAGGAGACAGTAGGTGGTAGTGGTAGCATCAAATTTGCGGGACATTGAGGCCGAACCGAATGGTTGTATATGAGTAACTGATACGACATCGGGAACGTCAACTGTTAATTTGGTGTGTGATGAAAGTTGTAATAGTCGTTGGAGTATTAGTGTCAATCTTATTTCTGCCTAGGATGAGGCGATGTGCTCGAAATCCCTGTTGTTGTCTTTGCATTGATCTTTTGACACCGGCCAGAATCCAGACAGCTTAACACAACGCCAGCGAGATACCATCAAATCTGGAGAGGGTAATAATGGGATGAGCTGAGGTTGACTCCATTCTCAGCAACTGAAGAAGAAAGAAAAAAAAAAAAAAAAAAAGAAAAAAAAAAAGACGAGTCAGAGAGCATGGGACAAGCATCACGTGTAACGACGATGTGCACCATCAAAGGCAAAACAGAGAAACGGGAGCACTACCAAAACCAGAGATTTTCCCCGTCATGGCCATCCAGAGCCGAGACTTCCCCGCCTGGACTTGAAAAGTGGTGCAACGGGCCAACGACAAAATCCTATCGGGAAAAGGGGGAGGCGACTACCGTTCTCGGTGTCGTGTTGAAGCATGAACCACTTTCCATGGGACGTTCGCCTTCGCCACACTATAGTAGCAACGATATATCGGTCAATCTGCTGTGCCTTGACCAACTGGTTGTTAGCACCGAGGTACCTCATCGAGCTCACCAATAAAGTCGAGTTGGTGCCTGGCTATAGGATCAGCAATTAAGGTCTAGATTCCAACGCAGGAAGTGGTGAATGGAAAGAAACAAGTTTCGGCCTGTCGTGTAAACGAGCCACGAGAGGGCTTTGATTCGAACGTGGGCACGCCACATGGCGAAGTAGAGTGCATTTTTTTTTAACCATTCCTTTGCATATCATTTCTCTGAAGAAAGGCGTAAAAGGGGTGTTGGTCACTTTTGGTTGCCTCGGTCTTATCGATTGTCCTCTCTTGTGACCTTTCAACCAGCATTTGGTGCCACCATGTGGTGTCGAGCACAGCATGGCCGAACTGGCGAATGTGGAATAGGTAAAGTAGTAGTTAGCAGGCGAAAAGAGGTCGTTCGTAGTGGGAACCGACAACGGGGCCAAGTCATCACGCAGTATGGAAAGTGATGTCCTGCATACACATTGAGGTTGAATTGGTGATGGCGGTTTGAAATTGCAGGGTGGTACCCAGGTAATACCAACAAAGGGGAAGGTAGCACTTGATGTTCCCCAAAACCAAAACCACAGACAAACATGCAAAGGGGGTCATTGACCGAGTATGGCCATGTTGGTGGACGATACTGTAGTAGATGGGACATGATGTCGCAGTCATATATCCGAGTCTGACGGACGACAGCTGCGGCCACCATGGCCCCATGTACGTAGGTAATAGTCGCGAGACAGACAGACTCAGCCTGACTAGGTGGGTAGGTAGCAAACAAGAATGTTTTGTTTCTCTGAAAGTCCTCTGCTTGAGGTCTGGATATGTAGGTGCTCATGATGGATGGAAGTCGGACGATTCCGCCAGGGGTAGCATGGTCCAGGAAGGGGAAGGTCAGGAACAGGTTCCCAAAAGGGTGTTCTTATGTTACACTGGTGGTGAGGCTCGGGCTCTTCTTTTAAGGCATGGCATTGGCATCGTGGAGATTGCGCAGATGGCGCGGCAACGGTGGAAACAAAGGGAAACGATTGGCGCGGGGGATCTGGTTGGTGACAGGGGCACAGATGGGGCAGCCACCAGTCAAAAGGGGATCAGGGGCTGCAAGGAACGCCATCTCAAACGGGGTGCCCAACCCAATCAGGCGCAGATGATCAGTGACGACTGGTCTTTGTACGTCTAGAAAGTTGGAAGCGAAGCATGGACCTTTTGTTTGAAACAAATCCATGGACAGGCGAGAACGAGTCGTCGACATTGTTTCCCAAGCAACAAGCAACATTGTGCACAGGCGACAGCCAGTGAGTCGCGTGAGTGTGAGTGAGTGTGAGTGAGTGTGTGCGTGTAGGTGTGAGTGTGTCCATGCGCATCGAACTGTCGCTACAATAGAAGAGAGGTAGGTAGGTGATGACAGTTGTTGAAGAAAGAAAGGAGAAATGGAATGAAAGGGTCAGTGTGTTGGATGACATTTGACTGGACAGGTCGGGTCTTGGTCTAAAAATGCATACAGGAGGAAATTCGAAGCGCCCAAAAAGGTGGACACCTATTCTTCAGGCAGCCCCGCACTTCGTAGCTAGCTTACATAGGTACCTAGTCTCTAGTTTAGAGGTACGTGCCTTGCTTGCTGGTTAATGAGCCTAAACAGGAAAAGAGCCCGCCCCGCCGCCAGCCAGGAACCGTGAAACATGAGAGAGTGCACGGGCCACAGGCTGCAGCTGGGATGATCCTCCGGCCCGTCAAGAATGGGCAGGGCATTTTTTGATTCGACGCAGTGACCAACGCGCAAAGTGCCCTGCTTGACCAAGGCACACCGTCCTGCGGCTTGCCCAATTTGAACGTCATTTGTTGCAACCCGACCGACGACAGTCAATTCGTTTCTCACTCAGTCTTCTTCGTCATCGAAACACCAAAAGTTGAGGTTGGTGAACTGAACCACCACCACTCCAACCGCCCACCTTTCTTGGACATAACCAATTCGCCCACTTCTTTGTTGACTCAGCGCGTCCGTATCTGATTCACTTTTTCACCCGGGCTTTGATTGATTGAATCAGACAGACCGACCAAGTCGTTGTCCGTCGCATACGGCCGGTCGCTTGTTTCTCTTGTTGCAGATAGCAAACTACAGGAAACAAGTAGAGACCTTTGACACAACAACCGCGACACACGCGGAATCCACCCTCCGCACCAGCGGCCCGTCAACTTGTGGTGGTGGTGGTGGTGGTGTTGTTGTCGTTGCTGTCCAGTTTCCTTCCCCAGGCCCCTTTCTGGTGGTGTTGAGTGGACTGGCGGTTGCATTGACAAAACCCCTGAATTGGTGAAATTGCCGTGTATGTACAACCTTTTCCTTCTCTGGACATGGTGCCGCCGCCAGATCTGGCCCGTTTCTTCGTCCGATCCGGCTCTGCCCCATCCAGCCGATCCAGGCACCCAACCATCCACAGCCAATCGAGTCCTCTTTGATCTGCCCGGCCCAGCGGTTGGAGAAGAGGCTCCCGTTTCGTTTATGCCCCGAGCTAAGCTCTTAGCCTGTTTGAGTTCCCAAGGACTTGTACACCAACCAAGACACCCGCCATATGGTCCTTTGTTTTATCTCTGATGAATGACGCGCCTGTTTTAGCCTGTCCAAGCGTCCAAGGCCCAGCTCGGCGGTTGTTTCGAAGAAACCGTCACCACGGTAGCGCTTTGACATGCCATCTGCCTTATCGCCTCCTGCTATTACCATGGAACACATCATGGACAAGGGAACCTGGGAAACATCACTAACGCATGTTGCGGATCCAGGCACAGCAGCTCCCGTGAGAAAGCAGGCCCATGTCCAAGATAGACCTGGACGTCGAGGCGGCTACCGCTTGCCACCACTCCTCCATGTACACGCCTACCCCTCGTAGCACCACCACTACTACTGCCATGGTCATGGGGGCGGAAGAGGCGCCCGGCCATGTCGTCCTCGACTGTGACTCTGATACACTCGACGACGAAGCAGAGCCTCTGCACCCTAAAGCCGGCATATGCGAATGCAACGGCTCCTGCAGACCTTCTTGTATAAGTTGTCGTCCCCCCAACCATCCTTCATCCCATCTGGCCACCAAGAGTCATTCTCACCCACATCGGGCCCAGCCTTGCCCAATTCATACCAACCACTTTCGTTCGATTTTCGATTCGACCTGTTCCTACTGTTCGTTGCTTTTCTCCGACTTGGTCAGCCGTTTTGGCTCTTCATCAGCATCTTCAACCACCAAGGTGAGTTACACGCATCTGTCATCCGATATCAACTTCACACATACATCCCTCCACTTGCATGATGCACTTACCCCCGAGTTGCCTGCCCTATTGAAAGATCAGACGGCCCACGGGTGCCCTATTGTGTGTGCTATTGTCGGCGCATTCACAGCGCTGGTCATCACTCAATGGGCGCCGGCATTCGGCCCTATTCATCATTGAGCGTGAACAAAGGGAAGATGGGCATTGTTCTATTGTCCATCTCGGCGTGCCTTCCCTTCTCTTTATTAAGCCGCGTGGCACCCCTGATCTTTTCCCCCTGTCCTCATCAATTTTCCGCATCTTCCAAACTTCCACAATCGTTCGACCGGCACATTCGCTAATTATTTTTCCTTCACACAGTACCGGAGCCTCGACCCCCGGTCTACACATAAACAAAGGTCCAAAAGATATAGCTGGTTCTACATCATGATGGGCCTTACTTCCATCCTCGCTTTCTTCCTCTTGGCCATTCGGCTATTCTCTCCAGCCTTGGCGGCTCCAGCCCCCCGTCAGGCTACGGGCGGCTGGTGGGTGAGCAGTATCGATCGTCAAGGTGTCGCTCCCTTCAACGAGGACAGCGCCGGCTACAAGGTTTTCCGCAATGTTCGCGACTACGGCGCAAAGGGCGATGGATCCTCTGACGATACCGAGGCCATCAACAAGGCTATTTCTGATGGAAAGCGTTGCGGCAAGGGCTGCTCCTCCCAAACGACCACTCCTGCCCTAGTTTACTTCCCTCCCGGTACCTACGTTGTCAGCAAGCCCCTCATTCAGCTCTACTACACTCAGCTTGTCGGCGATGCTGTCAGCCCCCCGACCCTCCAGGCCGCTCCCAACTTCGAAGGCATGGCTGTCATCGATTCCGATCCCTACGAGGATGGCGGTGAGAACTGGTGGGTGAACCAGAACAACTTCTTCCGTCAGGTTCGCAACTTTGTCATCGACCTCACCAAGATGCCTGTCAACAAGGGCGCCGGTATCCACTGGCAGGTTGCCCAGGCAACGAGCTTGCAGAACCTGGTCTTCAACATGCGCAAGGATGGTGGCGCCGAGAATGCTCAGCAGGGTATCTTCATGGACAACGGTTCGGGCGGTTTCATGACCGACTTGACCTTCAACGGCGGCAAGTTCGGTGCCTTCTTCGGTAACCAGCAGTTCACGACTCGCAACCTCACCTTCAACGACTGCAAGACTGCCATCTACATGAACTGGAACTGGGCCTGGACCTTCCAGGGCGTCGAGATCAACAACTGCGAGGTCGGTATCGACATGTCCAACGGTGGTCCCACTGCCCAGACGGTTGGCTCCGTCCTCGTTGTCGACAGCAAGTTCAGCAACACTCCCATCGGCGTCAAGACTGCTTATGACCCCCAGTCCGCTGAGACCAACGGCACTCTCATTCTTGACAACGTCGACATGACCGGTACCTCTCAGGCCGTCTACAACAATGCCACCGGGGCTACTATTCTCGAGGGCAGCCAGAAGGTCGGCTTCTTTGCTCAGGGACGCGCTTACACTGGCAAGCCCGGCAGCGCTGGCAAGGCGGTTCAGAGCCCTCAGACCGCCATCAAGAAGCCTGATGTTCTCCTTGACTCCAATGGCAGGGTCTTCACCCGCTCCAGGCCTCAGTATGAGAACGTTCCCGCCAGCTCTTTCTTGAGCGTCAAGGCTGCCGGCGCCAAGGGTGATGGTAAGACTGATGACAGCGACGCCATCCAGGCCGTCCTTGACAAGGCTACCCAGGATCAGGTTGTCTACTTTGACCACGGTGCTTACCTCATCACCAAGACCATCAAGGTTCCCAAGAACGTTCGCATTACTGGTGAGATTTGGCCCATGATCCTTGCTGGCGGCGACAGTTTCTTCAAGGACCAGAAGAACCCCAAGCCTCTCTTCCAGGTTGGTCAGCCCGGTGACACTGGCGTGGTCGAGATGTCGGACCTCATCTTTGGTACTGCTGGCCCTCAGCCCGGTGCTATCTTGATCGAGTGGAACGTCGCTGGTACCAAGCAGGGTGACGCCGGTCTCTGGGATGTCCACGCCCGTGTCGGTGGTTACGCCGGCACTGATCTCCAGCTCCAGAAGTGCGGCAAGAACCCCGAGGCTACCAACGCCATCCCCGAGGACTGCTTCGGCTCTTTCATGATGCTCCACGTCCCTACCAAGGGCTCCGTCTACCTCGAGAACACGTGGTTCTGGGTTGCCGACCACGACCTTGAGCCCGAGGCCGACAACAAGCAGATTGATATCTTCAACGGCCGCGGTGTCCTCATTGAGGGTGAGGGCCCAGTCTGGGGTTGGGGTACCGCCTCGGAGCACTCGGTTCTTTACAACTACCAGTTCTCCAACGCGTCCAACGTCTACCTTGGCCTGATCCAGACCGAGACCCCTTACTTCCAGGGCAACCCCATCTCCACCAAGCCGTATGAGGTCAATGCCAAGTATGACGACCCCGACTTTGCCAAGTCCTGCCAGGGTGACAGCACCGGTACGTGCGAGCGCGCCTGGGGTGTCCGCGCCGTCAACTCCAAGGACGTGTTCATCTTCGGCGCTGGCCTGTACTCGTTCTTCAACAACTACGACCAGGACTGCCTCAAGACGCAGTCGTGCCAGACCAACATGGTCTCCCTCGAGAACAGCGCGGTCAGCATCTTTGGTCTGAGCACCAAGGCTAGTTTGAACATGTTGACTATCGACGGCCAGACCATGGCGGAGGACAAGGACAACAGGAACAACTTTTGCGCGACGCTGGCGCTGTTCCAGTCTTCAATCTAGGCGGTTGGGCTGTGAGTAGTGCTATGTAACGCGCAAAGAGGTTCTTGGTCTTTGGCCACTTTTTTCTTCTTCTTGGATTTCACTTCTCATGACCAACATTTTTCGATTCTTCTGAACGGCCTGACATTCAGGATCGCCTTTTCACCTTTTGTCTTGAATTTTTCTTTGGTTTCATCTTGGTTCTTCGGTCTCTTATTTCTGCATCAGTTTGCTTTTTCTACATCATTTGGTTCGGCGTTCACCTTGAACAACAGAGGGGGGTCACAATGGAGGGTACACACAGGAAACTTTGCGGCTTCACTTTTTACATATGATACCAGTTGACCTTGGCATTGATATTCAGCAGCACGATGGAAAAGTCGGTGTTTAGAAAGAAAAAGGAGATTCGTATATAGCAAGCACCACCCTTCATGAACATATGATGGCATCTCTTCAGCTAATGGGTGAAGACTGCCAAAAATAGATTTTTGATTTAAAAGGACTTGTCTTTGTTCCATTGTTCGAGTGACTGGGTGACAGCCTTCCAAGTGTGTGCTTGGTTGGTGATGGCAGCCGTGGCGTTGATGGCGTTGATGGCAGATGTCTCCTGATTGTGCTAGGTGCTTCTACGGGTTAGGGTTATTGCCAGCTTCAGATGTATGTAGTACGCACTTGCTTGCTGAGTCATCAACCTCGGTCGCAGTCATAGCGAAGTCGCAACTTGGCAAGACCGCAGCGCAAACGGGGCAGGCAAGGTCAGCTCGATAGGTAGTAACGTCATAGCGGCCTTTCGGTCCCTCAAACAATCTTGCATCGCGACACACTCACTCCTTGGCTCTGGGTCCCAAAAGAGCAAGGTCGGACGACTAGTGTACAGCAAGAATATCGTCACAACTTGTTGCTGATCTCTTTTATGCCAACTTCTACTTGTCTCAGACCTTTTTCATTCTCTCCTGCGATGTCGACTACGTCCTAAAACACAAACTGTCATTACTCGAACTATTCACCAGCTCCGTCACGCTCTCCCTGAACTGGCAACACACCAGCATCGCGAAGTCACTCTCCCTTGCGATAGCCAAACGAACAATCCTGTCGAACGACGATTAACTTACGCCGTAACAAAACCAAAAAAAATAATAACACCACCACCTAAATGGACGCGCCACCACCCTCAGCCGTCCCCTCCTCCTCCCTCGACGAACAACCCTCCGCAGCCTTGACCCAGCGCAAGAAGCTCTCTTCCACCATGGCCTCCTCCCCCGAACTCTCGTCGGCATCCAACGGGGGAAGAACCCAAACTACCAAAACTACTACTACCAGCCAGCGCAACAACCCGCACTACCCCACGCGCACCGAACTCGTCGCTCTCGCGCTGTACCCGACCCTCCTCCTCTTCGGCACCCTCTTCTCCCTGCTCAACCCGTCCGCCCGCTCCAGCCCTTACGACTTCGTCTCGCAATCGCACGTCCAAAGCGGCGATGCCATCCCCTCGTACTTTGCGCGCAAAGATAACTTGTTCAATGTCTTTTTCGTCAAGAGGGCGTGGTTCTGGATTACTGTTTCTTTCTTTGGGTTTTTGTTTAGTCATCCTGGCTACAACAGCAACAACAACAACAACATGACTGGAACTCGGGGGGGAGACAATGGAAGTGGAACCGGAAGAAAAATAAAAGCCGTGGTGAGATGGGGGCTAGTAACGCTCTGGTGGGTTTTTGTGACACAATGGTTCTTTGGTCCCGCGATTGTCGATCGCGGGTTTCGCGTCACGGGAGGCAAGTGTCAGGAGGCGCAAGGGCGGGTGAACGCGCAGGTGAAGGCGGATGCGATGCCTGGGCCTGTTGGGAGCAACGTGGAAGTGGCGGGCTTGAAGGAGTTTGTCACGGCGGCGGCGTGTAAGGCGGCCGGAGGCAAGTGGCAGGGCGGCCACGATATCTCGGGTCATGTGTTTTTGTTGGTTTTGGGGAGTGCGTTTTTGGTGCAGGAGGTTGGGTGGGTGGTTGCGAGGCATTATTGGAGACGGAGTGTGAGGGATGAGAGGACGGTGGTGATGGGTGATGGGGCGGTCAAGTCGGCGGGAACGGATTTGGCTGCTGATAAGAGGTGGGATGATTATAGCCCGGAGATGGATGAGGCTAGGGAGGTGAGGGACGTGGTTACGGGAGGGGGCCTGTGGGATGCGTTGGGACATGGGGGGAAGGTGGTCTTTGTAGTGGTGGGATTGAGTGCGTGGATGTTGTTGATGACGGCGATTTACTTTCATACGTGGTTTGAGAAGGTGAGTTTCCCCCCGTTAACGGAAGTATTGAGGAGGCAGATTGATTGCTAACTTGGGTGTGTGAACAGCTTACTGGGCTTCTTGTCGCGCTCATGGGATTGTACTTTACGTACATTGTGCCGCGCTTCGTCCCGGCGTTGCGTGGAATTGTTGGCCTGCCTGGTGTTTGAGTCATGACTGGAGTGATGGGACGACAACCACCGAGTCCAGGAAGGATGAGATACCCGTAGCATTGCACGATGGCATAGCATAAACTACTCGTAATATTCATGTTCTACTCTTACTGTTTGCTTGCCCTACTTCCGTTCCATCAGCGCTCATAGTAAGTTGAAGTATGCATGGGGAACAGCGCACGGGCCACCCATGACCTCATCGAAGCTATTCGCGACGGCAATCGACCCCACGTTCTCCAAACTTCCTCCTGACAACGGCCAACACACAGAACGCGACGACGCAAAAGTCAATTGCGCAGCGCATCGCATTTACTTGTACTTGACAGACACAGACACAGTCATGTCGCCAATCAAAGCCCCGCCAAACCTCCCCGAGCTCGTCCGGACGGCCTTCAACAAGGCGCGCGCATCAGGCGACGTCAACTTTTATCCGACCCAAGTGACCTTGGTGGACGTCAATTCCATTCCTGTATGTTTTCCATCCATCCATTCGCTAAATCTGACTTTTTTAAGCTTCAATCCTAACCTATCCCTCAAACCCAACCAGTTCCAACTCCGTTTCTCTCCTTCGCTAGCCAACAAGCCCAAAGCGCCTAATCCCAACCCCATCATCCCCAGCGAAAATGGCCTTCCCGCCGAACCCCCAAGAAAGAAGCCTGTCTTCGACCCCTTTGATAATCCCTCCCCTGCCATGCTCGTCTGTCCGCTTCCTCCGCACCATAACCTGGTGCTGAACAAGTTTGCGATTGTCCCTGAGCATTTTATTCTCTGTACGAAAGAGTATAAAGAGCAGACGGACTTGTTGGAGAGAGAGGACTTGGAAGCTGTGAGGGGGTGTATTGAGGTTTATCACCACCACTATCAACAACAGTACAATGGGGAAAGAAGAAGTGATGATGGAAATGAAACAACAGAAGGAGGGGAAGAACCAAAGTTGTTTGCGTTCTTCAATTGTGGTGAGCATAGTGGGGCGAGTCAGCCGCATAGGCATTTACAGCTTTTGGTGGTGGAGAAGATGAGGGAGGGGTTGGAATGTGTTGAGACGGAGAGGGAGATGGAAACAATAGAGGAGGCCAAGGGAAAGAAGAAGATGAGGTGGGAGGTCCTGGCGCAGAAACTGGTTGACAACAAGGAAACGGAAGGGAAGTTACTACCGTTCAAGACCTTTGCAGAGCGGCTGACGCCGGAAATGTCAGGGGAGGAAGTACACCAGGTTTATTTGGAGTTGTATAGACGCGCTAGGGAGGCTGTGCGGCTGTATCATCAGCTGTCTTTACAACAGTCCCGTGCATCACGGCAACCACAGCAAGATTCGACGACAAAGGGAGAGACAGCAGAAGGGGAGGAAAAGGCCGACGAGATACAAACAGGCGGCGAAGCAACCATCTCGTACAACTTGGCCATGACGCGGGACGTCATGGTTATTGTTCCTCGGCTGGCGGAAGGATCAGCGATAACGGGAAAGAATCCGGAGACGGGAGAAGAGGTGGTGGTGGGCAAGTTAGCGCTCAATGGGACTGTGTTGGCGGGCACGGCGCTGGTCAAGAGTCAGAGGGAGTGGGATGCGTTGAGGAGGAATCCGGAAAAGGTGGGGGAGTTGTTGAGGGTGATTGGGGTGCCTAATGATTGTGAGGGTGAGAGGGGAGAGGGGAGGAAAGACGGGAGGAAGGGGATGTTGTGAGGAGGTGGTGAGGAGCTAGCGAAGACAGGAGGTGGCAAGCTGCTAGATGGATGTCCGTTTGAACCGTCTACGTCCATCCGTCCGTTGGAAGAGGCGGGCGGGCTGGTGTCGGGCCTCTTGCAGCTTGTGTGCCAGGTTCCGGTTCGTTGGTGAGACAATTGAATGGGCTTCTCCGGTTACCCGGACGGAGTTGGGCATCACGACACTGAACGACAACGCATCACCATCGCTCCAGCAATGAACGATACCATCAATCAAAGCATGTTTCTCTATAACATGAAATCGATATTACAGTTCTGAACTGTGTCTACCTGTCTAACACCGCAAGTGGAAGTCTAGACCCAGTGACCACCGTTTGCATCCTATTTCCTCTCCGCCTGCCTTGTCTCCCGAACCGAGCCGAGCCCGCCATATGAACACCAGAAAAAAAAACGGATAGGAAAATGACAGTAGTGACGAAGAAACCCGCTGAAATATCCGAACTCCTGGATGAAGTAAAAACTAAGTAATGTATGTACCGAAACGCAACGCCAGGTCCTTTTGACATTCCCCTTTTCCTTTTCCTTTCCTTTTTTGCATTTTCCTTCCTGGCGTGGTCCTGTCCATTAAGTCCCTTTACCTGCTTTTTTTTTTCCTTTCCCTTTCGTAATTCCCGTCCCTGGCGTGTTTCGATGCTATTACCTATCCTATGTTGAGTTCCGTTCTCTGTCTATCTATGTCTCTTTCTCCCTTCCTTATTGATTTGCTCCCCCTCCTTTTCTCTCCTCTCCATCTGACCATACCATCACCCATCTGGACCCTTCCGCTGTCGTCTGTTCACCTGCTTGTCTATCTCCCTGCGTGCGTGTGTGCGTGTATATGTATGTGCTTGTAGTGGTACCATTGTACTTGTAACGAGCCCCGTCCGTTCTGTCTTTAGGTATCGGTACAGAAAAGGCTGCACGGTACTAACAAAAGTACAGAAAAGGGAACTCGTAGGTAGGTATATACACACACACATTTCTTCCGCGTAGATGGAGAACCATCAAGTGACGACAGTTCTGTGATTAGTGTGAACGAAAACCAGGTAGATGAAGACCGGAGAGTAAGAAACGAACTCCAGAAAAAGAGAGAGAGAGAGGCAGGAATAAAGGAGGACGGTATGAGGACGATAATCACTCCTCCATGTAATCACCATCCGAATCCTCTTCTTCTTCCTCTTCCTCCTCCTCCTCATCTTCTTCATCGTCTTCCTCCGAATCAGACGCATCAGACAGCTCGTACTCCCCATCGCCATCAGTGCCGTTGCCGTTGCCGTTATGGTTATGGTTTTCCTCAGCATCATCCCCTAAGACACTCATATCCAGCCAATCAGAGTACGCCAGATTGCCATCTCCGTCATTGACGTTGTTGTTGTTGTTGTTGTTGTTGTCCTTTTCTTCTTCCCTTCTCTCCGTCTTCACAAAAGAAGAAGAAGAAGAAGAAGAAGAAGAAGCAGGCTCACGCTTGACCATACTTGTACCCCTGTCTTCACCCACGCCGGCGGCCCTCTGAGCTTGTCGGGTAGAGGCAGCACCCCTGGACGCAACAAACCCAGAAGCGGAAGCGGAAGAAGCGCTAGCCTGAGACAGAGATTGGGAATGGGAATGGGAATGGGAAGTGGAAAGCAAATGGCTATAAGCACTCCGCTTACTCCGCTGCTCGTAAAACGGCTTTTGCAAATCCTTGCCCTTTGCAAGCTGGTCGCGCATCAGTTCCTCCCACCGCTTGCGGACCGTGGCGTTGCCGAACTTGTAGGACCCGCCTTTGGAGAAGATGTAGTGGGAGACTTGTTTCCAGGGGATTTTGGTGGTGGTGGTTGGGATACCTTTTGGAGTGCTTGGTTTTTGGGCTGCTGCTGGGTGGGTTGTAGAGGAGGAAGAGGAGGGGGATGGGGAGGTGGCGCTGGTGGTGTCTCTGGAGGTAGAAACGAGGGAGGTGATGCTCATTGCTTCGTCGGTGGGTGCTGTTGTTGTTGTTGTTGTCGAAGGTGGGCCAGCGGAAGAGGAGGAAGAGGAGGAAGAGGTAGGGTTGGATGGGTTGGAGTAAGTAACGCTCAATGGCCCTTTGGCAAATTCGCGGACGGCTTTTTCTAGGAGACGTAACTGTTTTCACTCAAGTTAGCCATCATCCCCTTTTTTTTTGCTCTTCAAATTTCCGTTCTAACCGGGAATCGAGGCAATACTCACATCCTTATCAGTCCACTCCGGTCTCCTGACCCTCTGCTCCCTACTCTTTGTCAAAGTCCTGTACCGTCCCCTGAGAGTCGACTCCGCCTCCGTGAAGCGTCCAATCTGGCGAATCTGCTTGTACGACTTTCCTTGGTTGCGAAGCTTCACCAGAAGTGCGTCTTGTTCCGCTCTAGCGCGCTTGAGGTGGTCGGTTACGTGATCTTGATGACCTTGATTGCGACGCTTGCTAGCAGAGGAGGGCAGGCTATGGTAGGGGTGGACGCCGTGGTGGAAGGGCTGTTGTCTCCGGGAATGAGAGGACATGGAAGCCAGTGAGGCGTGAGGTTGCTGGCGATGGTGGGAGGGAATGGTGTTTGGCTTCATCATCAAGGGATGTTGATGAGGAAGACCGTGAGGATGGCCTTGTCCCTGGTGATGTGCCCAGGCCATGGAAGGAGAGTTGGGATGAGAGGGGAGCATCTCTCGGGTTGTCATGACGGCGGGGTTGTAACGGGGGCTGGATGGCCGGCCACCACCGCCCATTCCACGATGCGGGGGGTGGTGAGGGAGGGACTTGCGTTGTGCCCGGTTGCTTGCCTGCTGTTGTTGGACGTAGTGCGGGTGTAGTTGACTGGTGTTGATATGCGGACTGGTTCCAAAATGAGCGTTGCTGCTGCCAAATTCAAGAGGCAGAGGCATTTGGTTCTGATGGAAGAAGCTGTTTGCACCAATGGGGGATGACTCGGGAGAGGGATGAGGCGTCGGTGTTTTGTGGTGAGGGTTGTTCAGCCAGAGCGAGGTAGGCGCAACAGCCAATGGCCCCTCAGCCTTTAGGGCGACATTGGCGTCATGTTGAAGGTGTGAAGAACCCGAAGGCGGGTAGTCGAATACCGTGCGATTGGAGATGGGACCTCGGAAGAGAACGTCACCACCGCTGGCACCGGATGAGGAGGGGGACAAGGACGGATGATTTGAGAAGTTACTACCGCCAGTGTTGTCAAACGGAAGGCCGCTGTCGTTGAGCATGACTGATGGGTACTGCTGCTGTTGGTGCTGGTGCTGAAGTGAGACACCGCCGTTGCTAGAAGAGGGTCCAACTCCGAAGCTGCTGTGCGTAGGGCTGGGGAGGCCGTCATACCCCAGAGGCAGTGAGTGGTGACCAGTGCCAGCGCCAATACTGTGGAACGGGTCGATGGGGCTGGGCGGCATGGTAGACATGCCTCCTTCGGACATGTTGTCGAGGGAAAGTGACGAGGACAACCGAGGTTCGTCCAACATTGGCTCACCAGAGACAGAGTACTGGTGCAGGTTGTGCCACCTTGGTTGAGCTTGATGGGAAGCAACAAACGGGGACGAAGCCGAAATGATAGATGGCTGTGATGACGATGGGGCCGAGGTCCAGACCACGCCGAAATTCGGCAGAGTTTGTTGGTTAGGAGGAGCACCACTGGCATCGTTGAAGAGCGTGTCTGTCTCAACAGTTCCTTGTAGACACGCGGACGCATCTGTAAGTCCGTGTTGTGATAGCTCTGTTGCCTGCTGTTGTTGTTGTTGCTGCTGCTGATGACCGGGATAGGCAGACATGCCGCTGTTGCTGTGAGGAGAGGTGATGCTAGCGCTAGTGGTAGTGGTGGTGGCAATGGTATCCGAAAGGTCCATGTAGCTGCCCTGGATCTGCTGTTGAAAGTACTCTCTGATCAGTAACATGTTCAATGTTGGTTTGTTTGTATATGCTGAACAAAGAAAAAAGCGAAGGGTTTGGGGTAATGTATCGGGAAAAGGAATGGAGAAGAGAAACAGAAACAGAGACACAGATGGAGACAAAAGACAGGAAAACAGAAGAGAACTCCACACATACCGGAGCGGGAGACGAACCCCAACTTGCGTCACTCGTGGGAGAGAAAGACTGTGCGTCATTACTTGGATTGCTTCCGGTGGAAGGCCGGTTGAAGCTGCTGCTGGTGTTGTTGTTGCTGTTTCCATGTCCTTCATGTTGGCGACACGTCTCGTACTCTGGAGATGATTCGCTCCATGTGGCGCCCACTGACGGCGAACTTGCAGACATGGTGTCAAAGGACGTGTTGAAGGAAGTCATCATGTCCATGTCCATGTCCAGGTGAGAAGAAGATGGGTCAAACTGAAGATTGTGATGAAGGTGGTAGAGGGACGGAACAGTGACGCTGTCGTTGGTGTGTGCCGTTTGACAGAAGTCTTCTAGATTCACGTATTTGTTCCACTGGTTGTCAAGACCATTAAGGTTGTTGTGAGAAGGAGGTGGAAAGCCGGTTGTAGCAGTAACTGAGGGTGTAGTGGCTGCTTCGAGGAGGTTATTGTGCCAAACCATCTCGTCGGCTTCCTCTTGAGAGGGTCTTGGGTCACTGATAAACATCTTCTTGGTGTCTTCGCTGGAGAGAAAGTCGGCGGTGAGCTCCAAGTTGCTTTGCAAGCCTGTTCCTTACGTCTGTTCTCCGCCGTCGTCCAGGTCCTTGGTGGAGGACAGACCAGTCGGGTGTGATTTTCACCACACTGCCGTCAAAGTTCTCGATAGTATCTCTGTATACCTTCGATTATTTCCCCTCAATAATTCTTCTCGATCTTCACCGCTGCTCTGCGTCTTTGCGTGGCACTTGTCTTGCTCCAAAGGGTGTTCTGCTGCCCTCCGGGTCGGTGGAGGAGCCCCGCAACGATGGCGTGGTGTGGTGATGCGGGAGGGGAAAGGTTCAAAGAACTCCTCCTTGCTGCCTGACAACGGTCAACAAATCGTCGGGCTCGTGCGCGCGGTGCGGTCAGATCTGGTTGGGATTTCTGGTTCGTCATGCAAGTATTAAGTAGGCAGCCGAGGACGAACTTTCCGGGATAACCTGAGAATTTTCTGGGTGGATGCCTTGACTCTAACCACCTGTTCCTTCACTGGGTTGGATATGGTTGGCTCAAGTTTCTGGCTGCGGTAGTGGGGAGATGGAAAGGCGGTGCCAGTGAGCGGGAACCTCCAAGGCTTGGTGGATAGGATCTCAGATGACAGCTGAGTGTCGGAGTTTGGCGAGTGTAGGGTCGAGGTGTGCTCGGCAGATCCGAAGAGAGACGATGGGAGTGTAACAATTACAATGTGACAGAACGAGTGCAAGGCAAGGCAAAGAAAGTGGAGGTGGCTATTACTGACGGAAGTCTGAATGATGGTTCACCACGTTTCAAGTGTCTCGGACTGGAACACAGATATACAGAGTCAGTGACATCCAGAGGTCTAAGTATTATTCTGATATCTCTCGCTGACGAGTTATCTTCCCCGCAAGCTACATGGCGCCAAGGAGTGGGTATCAGGGGGTCATTGTTTTGCCTAGTGTCCATCCCATTCAGCCATCCCATCTCTTTGCACTGGGAGATTGTGATGGAGCCTGATGGCAGTTCAGGCAGGTGAAGGCGGAGACCATGCTCATTGTGGACGCTGGATTTCCTAGATGGGATGACTGATCTTTCCTTTCCGTTGATGGAGCAAGTTCCAGTTTCTTATTCCGCTCGTACTTGAAATGAGCGCACGAGGAAAACATTCGGGCCGCATATCTTCTAGGCCTGCTTTTCGAGTCCGGCCAGGGCCCGGGAGGGAGCTATCATATCTCACGACTCTCGTCAAGTGACAGGAGGCTCAGCTGGGAGGAGTGGACATGACCATTGCCTTTCCTGGTCTCGGCTTCGCGGTTTGCAGCCCCATCAGCAGCCCGGTGGCGAGCAGGGACTGTAGTCCTGGCTACCCGTGCCTGCCCGCGACTTTGCCGTGACTGTACCGTGGAACGGGGGCAAGACGATTGCGGTTAGCCACGCTCAGGAAGGGCCACGATGTGGCCTCGACTTCCAGCTGCCCTTTGGCGACTGGCCGGCCTGCTGTTTGAGTCTGGGCTTCTTGAGATGTCAACTCTGCAGCGGGCCCGGGGAGCAGGGCCGCAATGGCGGAGGACTTAGTCTGGGGAGATGATGGGCAGGAAATGCAAACAGTGCAGCCTCTTTCCCCCGGCAGAACGCAGGAGTGCATGATGGATATTCAGCCAACCACTCTTCACCCACCCCCACGTTAGTGCTGGGTATTGGCGAGACAGACAGGCGGGAATCGGGAACCCGAAGGATGGGGAAGATCGATGATCTACCGCGGCGTTGGGCATGGGCAGATGTTTACATCCACTAGGAGGCCTGTCGTCTGTGCTATGGTAGCATCCAAAACATGCGCAACATGCTTTGCCAGGGGGGCATCGAGCTGTCATGCTGTCAGCAGCTGCGGTTCTGCGGCTTCTGCAGCCCTCTTCAAGGAACACACCCTCAAGAGGCCGGTGTGTAGGGTCAAGTCTTGTCCTATTGGGTGGCCGTCACTTTGTGGATGATGCCAATATGCAGCTTCCATACCAGGATACAACGCGACCATTGAGGACTAAGGGGGTTCTGTTTAGGGCAAGTAAACACCGGCGTCAGGAGAAGGAAAAAATATTTGCAGACACTATCAGGAGCTGTGCAGTAGGCTAGTCCCCAAAACTAGTAGGAACATGGGCAATACTGCCCGCTTCATAGCACTAGACAGACGGTTTTTCAGGGCAAACAAATGATATCAGATATGTCGTGAGGATCTTCTGCGACTCCCTCTTACCATTGACAGCCAAACAAGGGACGTGTCTCTTTTTTCACTTCGCGGGCGTAGCCGAGCTTCCCATGAGCCCGGCGACGACAGCTCTTCCTTTTTGGGAACGCCGTGCAGGCCTCGGCTCGGCGGGAACCATCCGCTTCAACGGCATCAAACCATGAGTGGGCTACAGCGCTGCCGATTCGTCGTGCCTTTGCTTGTTGGAACGTTGGGGCAAGGTTAATACCGAGTTCCTGGAATCTGGGACCTGAAATGGTTTGCACAAAGTTTCCTTGTTATCGCCACACAATTGTCCCGGCCGTTGGCAAATGAAAAAAAACATCAGGGGAAGCTATCTCCAATGAGAGCCAATAGCTGTACTACCTGAAATGGAAGGAGATTAGCACACGCAGTAAATAGCGTTGAAGCAAAGCATTGGGATGAAGTATACGGGGCGAGCAGTTGTGTTGCAGCCTTGTTATCGTGCGCAGCCTTGATCATCTGGTCTGATATCTCGGGCTTGATACTACGCCGGTTTCATGTCCAAGCAATTGGGCTCTTCTTTGAGCCTCCTCACTCGTAGGCCGTGGGGGTGAATCAGGTAGGTACATCGGTCCGGTTGATGCTCGTAATCATTGTCGTTTGATGTCTGTTGTTATTGCCGTCATGGTCATCTGGACTCGAAATTTGACATGTTGCACCCAACTGTCAACCAACTGCTCAACCCCGTCGACTCCATGATATCGCTTCTCCCAATGTTCTTCTTCTTCCATGTCTCTTCTTGCCTTTACAGCCGCAAATGCGCGACATCCATCGATCCATCACGCAAACCCGGAGATTTGCTCATGGAAGCCGGGCCACTAGTTCCTTCCTGAGCTTTCCATCTGTTGTAGTTCCCACTGCCACGATGCTCCTGCCACCCCGCTTGTCAACAATGAACTTGATACACGCCCCAGATCGGAGCAAAAAATATGATGAAGCACTGAGGATCTTTTTGTTCATCGTATCAGCAAAAGAAAAGAGACATTCATCATGGCAACTACTCCCAATATTGAAATGCATGCGACAACTCACATCAACCCTGGCTACAACCTCAGGATAGCAAAGTCAACAACAG
Organism: Neurospora crassa OR74A; assembly: GCF_000182925.2. Lineage (NCBI taxonomy): Eukaryota > Fungi > Ascomycota > Sordariomycetes > Sordariales > Sordariaceae > Neurospora > Neurospora crassa. Next base: position 4,496,971 of record NC_026503.1, on the reverse strand, counting down.
CTTGTTAATATCCTGGGCATACGCACGTACGTTCCACGCCTGTTTGAACGCAAAGCTGGCAATATCGACGAGATGAACCGCGCTTGTCAGGGGTCCAATGTAGTTCTCGGGGTTGGTGGTCTCGCTGCATGGCCGAGCACAGGTCAGGTCATCACTGGAACAGAATGATCCATCGCGTCGCGTCGGGAGTTTTCCGGTCCTTGCCGTAGCTCGTCGTGGTGGCTGTGTAATTGATAATCGACAGAGGCGATTGTCAAGAGAGGCAAATGGGTAGTCCGCGTTTGTCCCGTCGGCCGGACCAGTGACGGTATTGGATAGACGGAGATTGAGGGTTCCGATGATTAGCCTCACTTTCCCGCCCTTCGTTTCCAAGATTGATATCCTAGCTTGGCTCATGTTGGCAGGCCGTACGTACCATGTTCTTGGTATTCTCAAAGTCGGTAATCCCGATAGTGTCGTATGCTGCTTGTTTCGGGCGTATTTCTTGCTCTTCGTTGATTTGCGTAGGGACTTTATCTGGGTTGAAGGGACGTCCACGGAGGGACTTTCTGCATGTTTGTCAGTGATGTTCATCATAGCTGCTGAAGAAGGCCCAGCAGTTCTAGACGGGGTGAAAGCGGGTAAAGGCCTACCGAAGGGACGTTTCATCAATCAGATCGTCCCGGACGTCTTCGTTTGAGAGGCCTACCGGGTGTTCAAGGGATCCCCGGCTGTGGCAGAGCTCCAGTAATATGGCAAGGATGCCTTCTCTTTGCTTGATAAGACCCAATGCAAGAGAAGACCTGACAAAGGCTCCGTACTTCCATGGTGTAGCATTAGTGATCCTCTCCTTTTGACGATAGATGCAAGCGAATACAATTCTCCAGTTACCAATATATCCGGTTGATGAAACGATACAATGCCTCATCCTCCATACAAGTTGCAATCCTCTTCCAGTTACGATTATAGGTATGTCCCAGCTTGACGTCAGAGGCTCCCTTTGGCTGGGGGACGTGGGAGATCGAGGATATCTGGCAGCCGCCGGTTCGGCGTTATCCAAGACATGATGGAGAAGGTCGAGCCCATGGGAAGATAAGTGTGGCATTGTGCTGCGTAGCACCTTATGGCATTCCAATTCGTTTATCAGCACGGTATCCGCATCCTCCATCGAGTGGTGTGAATGGGAACATTCTGGATTCCGGACCCTTATTGGGGCGACGATAGAATTGTGATTACCGGCGGCTTGATCCATTGTGGGTTCTTTATGCGCTTTCTTAGTCGCTCGTCGCTCTTCGAATCGCTCATCTGGTCCGGAATTCTGACTTTGACATCACCACATGGCGCGGCTATAAAGTAGGAATAGCGTTGATATTTCCGCATGTTTCCAAGGGATCCCCTAGTGCCCATAACGAAAAGTTTCATTGACTCATTGGTGGATAACTGAAATCAACATCATCATTAGGGTACCATCGCCATAAGAATGATTCCGCCCTGTGATAACCCAAGTTGTCCAAGCCGTGAAAAATTAAGTAGTCCTGCCTTTGACCAAGCCGGAGCGCCTTCGACTGGTAACACATATCCTTGAGTATGCCTTTTCGCATGACGTGTGGTTGAAGTAGCGAAGGATGACGCATCGGCAAGCTCCATCGCCGTCTCTTATCCCAGCCAGAGGGAAAGATATCGACCGTATAACCATCTCGAAAAAAAAGAAAGAAAAAAAAAAAAAAAAAAAAAAAAAAAAAAAAAAAAAAAAAAAAAAAAAAAAAAAAAAAAAAAAAAAAGAGAGAGAGAAAAAGAAAAGAAAAAGCAGTCGCCTTTAGCCTCAGCAACAATGGAAACATCCCACCAAACCGCCAAGCTCGGTCGAAAAAAAAATCCAAGCAAAAATGATGTCCCAACTCATGCAATCCGACCTCATCTGCGCCATTGAAGCGCGGACGTAGACATCTGGCAAAAGATGCTAGAAACCACCATCAAGGACAAATCCAATTCCCCCTTATCCAACCTAGAAGAGTACCTAGCTTGAGTTCGGCATTGAATCTGGCTCTTTAGAGGGTATGACATCGACTTCGCCAATGACTCTTCCCGGGACTTGCGACAAGAGCTGTTCGCTTATCAGCGTAAATTCTGCCAACTCTTCTTTCCTTTTCCGCTTTGCATCTTTACTATTTTGACCTTTCCTGATGGATAGCAAGCGATCGTGCCACTTATTGTAGAGATCGAGCATGAGTCTGTCATCAGTGTCCGCAAACAGCCGCTTTCCTGTTTTCATAAGTCGCCATGCTGCTATAATTTTACCAAGATAATCCGGGGGCTTATTGCGTAACGGCGGGGGACTTTGGTCAAACAACACAGCCAACTCGTCTGCACATTGAAACTCATCGAGAGATGTCCGTCTTTTGCGAAATAAGAAATCCATGAGCCTGATGAAATTGATGGTCCATTCATCAGCATCTTTAAACCACCCATATAAAGCCGTGGAATGACGCGTGGAATCTAGAACATCTCCGATATTGTCTGACAAGGCCTTGGTTAGACTTTCGATTGATCTCTCTAGATCGATACACTGAGTGACTTCGAACAGCAGTTCCCAAATCCTGGGTTGGGAAGTTAGGGCAGCGTAATGAAAAAGCGGCTGCAAATCTTTGACTTTTCCCTTGCCTGCAGTTGGATGCTGGAGGATGTGCTTGAGTTGTTCGAAGGCGTAATCCTCGAGCTTTGGGCGATCAGAACTTACAAAACCTCCACACATTGGACAAGGTTTCAGAGCGCGCCCTGTACTTTCCAAATCAGCTACAAAATTGGTCTGCTCAAACCCACATAGCTGAGATGCAGATCGCATGATATCAGTATCATGTCGTGCTAGAATTGCCCGAAATGTGTTGTCCAGCGTGGAATCTCTGATGGTGAACCCTAGAGGCGACAGTCCAATAATAGGCGTAAGGTTGGGTAGACAGTAATATCTGTTGATATCGACAGCTTTAGGCACAACGGCTGCGGCTGCGATGTCATCGTGTTTTTGCAACGCCCAGCCCAAAAAAGAGTCTGAGAGCCTCGGCAGGATACAGACGAATGTAGCGAAGTTCATATCCTCGGGCAATGGACGGGCAGACGGGTCATAAGCCTCGTTGAAAAGTAAGAATGAGATGGTGTTGCATATAGCGCGGCCCAGCGAAATTTCGTAGTCTGGGAGAAGGGCGTTGCTGGCGCGAACGTCTGAAGCAATGCCAAGCAAGGCATAAATGTTGTCCCGGTGATCGCTCGCTTTACTCGTCCCAAATTTGAGGAGGAGTGTCTCGAGAGTTTGCTTTTCACCCCACCAGCTCTCTTTCCGGCGGAACCCCGGAAGGATGTCTAGAACTGCTTCGATATGAGAGTGCGGTTCGAACCCCAGTAGAAAGGGCAAAAGACCGAAACCTTGGCTGGACATTGCTTTCGAGCCGCACAATATCATAGCCTTGTTTGTGCTGGCGACCTCTTGAAGGATCCAAACTCTTCGAAACCAAGGTCGGTCTAGTATCTCTTTCAAGGCATTGCGACGTCGAGCGGCGACTTCCTCTTTGTACAGATCGGTCTCGTCCGCAGTGAACCTGGTCCAGGAATCGATCCAGCTCTGTTTGTGTTGGGCTCCTGGTTGTTGTCGTGTTTGATAATCCCACCGTACAGTCGTATTCATGAGGAAATCAATTTCGAGGTTGCTTGGGCCAAGCCAGACCACGACTCGTTGCGCACATTCATAGATTAGTCTCATCTGCCCGACCTGGTGGCCTTTTTCCTTGTCGTTACTCTGGTCTATGCAAATGGCGTCAATCCACAACACTCTGTCCTCATTCGTCTGCCGTAGAGCGAGGAGGGCCATGTGAAGGTTTTCCTTGACCGGCGACCTCCGATCGTTGATGACAATTTCACACGCGACGGGAGAATCGCCCCAGGCATATGACAAGGCTTCATAGGGTACACCCTCTACCTGGTGGAGGAATGTTTCGAAGAGTTCGCAGTGAATGGGGTCTCGGTGAAATCCTTTCAGGAGACGAACCAGTCGAATGGCATCGGTAGACAGGTCGATCCGTTGATACTTGTAGTGATAATCATAGTCCATCGCGGCCACTCGAAATGACGTTTTCCAACTCGAATCCGGTGCCAAGAGCGCTACTCGTGGTAGGGTCGTGGGTCGACGACGTGGTTCGCGATGGAGGGGGTTGGTGTACTTTCTTGGAAAACAAGAGAGTGGGCGAGGATGATGGTCAGGGTAAATAAGCTGACCAGCTTCCACAGCCCTGCTGAAAGCCCAAGGTGGCGTGGCGGTCTCAAGTACAGCCATTCATGGCTGCCTCCTCGCAGCCACCTTCTTCCCAAGCCATCATGTTTCTCTGTTTGTGTGACAACATTTAGCCTTTGATTCGCATGGGGGAGGCCCGATACTCATCGTAGCACAGCCTGCCTCGAGTAGTCATGTTAATGTGTCGCTAGAGTGTGAACCCATGAGGAGGTGAGAAGGAGAAGTTGCTGAAGACATTTTCAAGCCTCATTCCATCATTAAGATGTCTTCAATTATGCTTGTGTTGGTGGTGAGCAGAGTCGGAGATTCGGAGGGAGAACATGTGTTTGTGAGACTTCCGTCGAGGCACCCATTAACGGGCATGCTCTCACGCAAGTGGTTGATTTCAGGACAGAAAATGAAGGGAGTGGATTTGCTTGGAGACAGAAGAGAACGAAGGAGGTGATGAGGAACTGCCAAGAACTTCAGTTAACAGTGTCGCTGCTGCGGTGGAGTCAATCAAGACGGTTAGATCCACTAAACAGGCACTTCCCCGCGTCAAGGGTCCGTGCTATCGCCATGGCTAGACCACGATAGGCAAGGTACAGCCCGTTCCTCCCTTGTAAGGAACAGTGCGATAAGCGCATTAGAGAGCGCCAGGGAAAATAAATTTAATGTTTACCCATCACTTCGCCGGCCGCTCCACCTCTACACCATTGCTGATGCTATTCACAAGTCGATTGCTATCAAGATGGCCGCCGACGACACACCACCTGTCCCTGCGTCAGCAGACGCTGCTGACCCTGTTGTCGAGACCACAAATGCCGAATCTAATGACGCGGCGGACAATGGCGACCGAAACGACAGAGGCCAGAAGAGAGGACGAGGCCGGGACAACAGAAACCCAAACCGGGACCGGAACAACCCCAACAACATCAAGACGGGCGGCTTTGGGAGCAACAAGTATGAACTCCTGCCTTCTTGGCTTTTACCTTTAAATCGCGGCCACAGGCACCTAATGCCGACGCTGACTAGGCTGTAGAAGAGACTTCCTGAGCAAGCGCGACCAGGTTCAAGACAACCGTGCTGCCAAGCGCCGCAAGGTGATTGACGGAGCCGCCGACGGCAACAGTTACATGAGCATCCCCTTCTCGACCGACGAAATCGCCGCCGAGGAACGCCGACCCAAGCGCAAGGTTGCCGTCCTGATCGGCTACGCTGGAACCGGTTACCACGGCATCCAGATCAATCACAAGGAAAAGACCATTGAGGGCGATCTGTTCGCTGCCTTCGTCAAGGCCGGCGCCATCTCCAAGGCCAATGCCGACGACCCCAAGAAGTCCAGTCTCGTTCGATGCGCCCGTACCGACAAGGGTGTTCACGCCGCCGCCAACGTTTTGTCGCTCAAACTGATCGTCGAGGACGAGGACATTGTCGACAAGATCAACAGCCACCTGCCCGACCAGATCAAAGTATGGGGCATCCAGCGTGTAACCAACGGTTTCAGCTGCTACCAAGCATGCGATTCCAGATGGTACGAGTACCTCATGCCCAGCTACGCTCTTCTGCCGCCACAGCCACAAAGCTTCCTCGGCAAGAAGATCATTGATGCGGCCAAGGAGAAGGGTACATACGACGAGTACATGTATAGACTGGACGACGTCAAGAACTTTTGGGAGGAAGTCGAGAAGAACGACATCCAGCCCATTCTCGAGAAAATGGACCCCGAGATCAGAGCCGAAGTCATTCGCATTCTGCACGACACCGCCGACCAAGAACTCACCGACGACGGAGAGCCCTCGAAGCCCAATACCGATGTAGCCAAGGATGTTGAGATGAAGGATACCCCGGCGGAAGAGACCACGACCACCGAGCCCTCAAAGGACGGCGAGGTTGTTACCACTGAGGCCACCACCGAGGCCACCACCACCGAGACCCAACCCCCCGCCGCCAAGGTCGAAAGAGAGTTCACTCCCGTCGAGCTCGCCGTCCGCGAAGTCAAAGCCGCCTACGTCGCCGCCAAGCGTCGCTACCGCGTGACCGCCCCGCGCCTCGAGAAGCTGCAAGAAGCGCTCAACCAATACCTCGGCACACACAACTTCCACAACTACACCATTCTCAAGTCGCACACCGATCCCTCGGCTCGTCGTCATATTAAGTCTTTCCAAGTCAACCCGACGCCCATCCGCATCAACGACACCGAGTGGCTGTCCCTCAAGGTGCACGGCCAGAGCTTCATGATGCACCAGATTCGCAAGATGGTAGCCATGGCCGTCTTGATCGTACGGTGCGGCGCGCCCATGAGTCTTGTCAATGAGAGCTACGGGCCCCGCAGGATTTCTATTCCCAAAGCGCCTGGTCTGGGTCTGATGCTGGAGAGGCCGGTGTTTGATGTGAGCAACAAGAAGTTCAAGGAGTTGGGTAAGGAGCCGATTGATTTTGGCAAGTGGGATAAGGAGATCCAGGCGTTCAAGGATGAGCATATCTACAAGAGGATGTTTGAGTTGGAGGAGAAGGAGAATTCGTGAGTATTCCGAGTAACTAACTCTCTTGGACATGAAGAAAGTACTAACAAGCGGTGACAGGTTCCACCTCTTTTTCAACCAGATCGATAACTTCCGTACGGATTATTTCCTCTGGGTCACCCCGGGCGGAATCGAGGCGTCGCACGAGCGGTCGGATCGCACGGCCGAGAAGATACCCAAGGCTTTGCAGGCTGAGCTTGGAGATGAGGCTGATGGTGTTGCGGAGGATGGGTCATCGAATTGACGGTCCTAATTTTGGAAGAGTAAGGGCTGCGGATATAGGAAAATACCATTTCATTGCAACTAGAAGCGTGCATAGTGTAGTGTATGGAGTATCTGTACGCTAGCTGTCAAGTGTAAAGCGGTTTGATACCTTGACCTCTTCTTGCTTTTTGCGTTGGGCCCCAAAGAGTGCTTCCTGAATGTAACCTCTATCCTTTGATGCTGTGTACACAGTCTTGTGTCTTGAACTGGCCCAGTGTTCTTTTCGCTTCAACCTGAATTCCTCTGTGTATGTATGCCTCATCTCGCTAGGTTATGAGCATCAGCTCCGGTATTTCTCGAATTGAGTAAGGTGTTCCTCACACGTCCTAACTCCCGAGTACCTCTCTCAAAACCTGATATCCATCCTGGTCCCGTCTGTGAATAAGAAGAATGATTCATCGCTTTCGCTATCATCGTCATCGTCGTCATCAACAAGAGTTGCACTACCGCTGTCATCATCATCATCACCACTTTCACCACCACTTCCATCACCAGTTTCACCATCACTTTCATCATCAAGGGTTTCACTACCATTGTCATCATCAAGGGTTTCACTACCACTTCCATCATCATTCCCATTTGAACCACCGACGCCATTTTCTTCTTCTCCTTCTTCCTCCACATTCACTCGTACTCGTAGTGGGAAATCCGATCCCAGCGCAGCAACAGCCTTCTAAGCCACCATGCCACCACTTCCTCCCAGTCCTCCCGGTCCTCCTGCTCCTGCTCCTCCCCCAGCTGCTGCCGTCAAATTCCTCACCCCCATATTCGGCGTCGCGCTTCCAGACGGCGGCAACCCACCACCACCTTGCCCACCTTGCGAACCTTGCCCACCTTGACCAAACTGCCCAAACTGTCCAAACTGCTGCTGCTGCACCACACCAGCCGGCATTCCCACCTCCCCCTCCTTATACTCCCCGACCCCTTTTCCTTTCCCCCCCATTTTATTTACCACCTCCGCCCTCTTCAGTCCCCTCCACCCCCCCACATTCTGTACGACCCCCTCCCAACACCCCCTCATCTCCCTCTCCACCTCCTCATCCCCCTCGCCCGGCTTTCTCAGGGGTCCCACCACCCACAGCTCTCGCATCTTGCGAGTCAAAGACAAAAGCTCCTCGACCGATTGGACCATGCCGTTCATGAGGATGTCGGTCGCCATGGCGTTGTAGGCGGCTTGCCCCACGGAGGCAGTGCCGTTGACGCTGGAGGCGCCGTGGTGCAGGAGGGATTGGAAGGTGCGCAGGAGGGAGGCGGTGAGGCGGTTTTCGAGATCTGGGGGCATGTTAGTAAGGGAGGAGAAAAAAAAATAGATAGAAAGGGAGGAAGGGGGAGGAGAGAGGGGGGTTTGGAGGGAATCGAGGGAGGGAAGAGAGAGGGAAGGGAAAATGGGGAAGGGAGGGGAAGTGGATTAAACAGTAACAGAACGAAAAGGAAAAAGAAATCGAAAAAAAAGGAAGGCAAGTCTTCCTCACCAAACAGATCCTCGGTTGTATTCTGGTCGCGGTCCATTTTTGTAGTATAGTGGTGTGGTTGTGACTTCAACTTGTGAAAGAAAGTTCGAGGTAAGTTGGCGGGGAGACCTAGACCTAGTGAGTAGAGGTAGGTGATGTTGATTTGTGGGTAATGAATAAAGCGAGCAGCCGGGCTGTCGGTCTATTTATTGTTTGCTTGCTTGCGAGGGATAGATAGTTTGACTAGGTAGATAGTGATGTGGAATAATCTTTAATGTTCTCGTGGTGTTGATATCTGGGAATGGGTTGGCGAATGCTTGATAAGATTGACGAGTTGTGTCCAATTGAGGTTGAGGTTGAGAGGTTGAGGTTGAGTTTGTTATGATTCGTTATGTGGATACAGTGATGGTGGAAGTTTACTGCAGGGCAGTGAAAGCGCGCTGTGCTACGGGTGCCTTCCATCTGTAGTGAGTCCATGCGGTGCCCACTAAGCCACATACAGTGTCGTTTGTCATAGTTTGTACCGTATTGGGTCTTGGCATTTGATGTCACCCATCAATCGATGTTATACTTGGCCAACTTCTATCATGATGGTGTTTATCTACTACAAAACCCGCTGTGCCTTGTTGACTCCATCTTCCAGTTCTCAAGCATCGCCTAGCTATTGCCTTTTCCCAACAACACCAAATTCGCTACATTCATGACAGCCATCAGCCCCCAAACCAGCCCCGCCACAATCGTAGTCAGCCACGAATTCGCCATCTTCACTCCTCCCTCCTCTCCACCGTTGTTGCTATTACCCATCTTCCTCCCCAACCATCCCCTCTTCGCCGAAAACAACCGCCTCTTATCCCCCACTGCCTCCTCCTCCTCCACCTGATACCTCGCCCCGCCCGGCATCACCATCATGTACCGATCCCTGCTCGTGAACCAAATCAGCGGCGCCGTCACAAACGGCAACACCACGCTCAACGCCACCTGACTCCCCTGCAACGCAGCATTCAACCCGTCTTTCCCCACCACGGCAGCAATAAGAATAGAAGGCGTGATGCTGATGGACCGCGTAATAAGTCTGCGCAGCCAGGGCCGCATCTTCCACCGCAACGCGCCCTCGCTGACCATTTGCCCGGCGATGGTGCAGACAATACCTGCCGAGACACCCGATAAGAGCAAGGCGAGGGCGAAGATGGTCCCTGCGGCGGGGGAGATGGAGGACGAAAGCAACGAGTGGATGGCGAAGATGTCGGCGTCGAGAGCGGTGGGGTTTTGGTATAGGGAGGCACCGGCGACGATGAGGATGGCCGAGTTGACGAAGAGGGCGAAAGTGAATAGGGAGAGGGCGAGTTCGGCAATGGAGTACTTGAGCGAGTGCTTGATGGCGGACTGGGAGGGGACGTAGTGGACTTTGTCGGCGTAGTCGCTGTTGGTGTCGGATGAGTTGGCGGAAACGGGTTCGGCAGGGAGGAGACCACGTTGTTCGTCGTAGGCGCGGAGACGGGGTTGGACAATGCCGGAGCCGAGGAAGAGGCTGTGCGGCATGACGGTTGCGCCGAGGATGCCGCAGGCTTGGTAGAGGCTAGTGGTCTGTCAGTGTTGTGTTCAAGGCGAAGAACGAAAAGGTAACATACCCCTGCTGTTCAATCACGGCGCTGGAAGGTAGGTAACCCTTGAATACTTCACCAACGCTGGTGTTGGAGATCATGGAGAGCTGGATGCAGAAACAGGCCACTACGCCCATGACCAGAATGCAGACAAAAAACTCAAAGATGCGCAGGCCTTTCATTTGGCCATTCGGGTTGTAGAAGACGAGGATGAGCATGACATCGATAATGGAGAGGGCACATCCTGCGACAAGAGGTATCTTGGGAGACAAGAGGTTGAAGGCAATAGCGGTGCCGATGACCTGTCCATCGTCAGTGTCGTACTCTCCTTATGTACTTGCGGACAAAAGACCTACCTCGGCAATATCTGTTGCGATAATGGCAATCTCAGCCAGTGCGTAGATAAAGTAGTTCAGCCATCGTGGGAGAAAGGCTCTACAAGCGGAGGAGAGGTCCAAGCCGGTGACGGTGCCGAGCTTGATAGCTAGACTTTGCAGAAGAATGGCGAATAGGTTACTCAGGAGGACGATGAAAAGTAACTTGAAGCGATAAGATGCGCCGGCAGCAATATCGGTGGCATAATTACCCGGGTCGACTGCACATAGTAAGTATTCTGTAAGTGAGGCTCGTGGTAGGTGAAAGGGACACACTCACTGTATGCCACCGAGATCATGACCCCGGGACCCACAAACTGGCCAAAGGTAATGAGGGCATGCTTGATTTGTCCTAGACGGCTTTTTGCTTGCTTGACACTGCCAGGAGAAGGAGCTTCCACTTGATTGGAAGAGGGAGGCGGGCTTGGCTGAGGGTTGGTTGGTGACGACACGGTTGATGAGGGTGTCTTGATCATATCACCACCCGGTGGTCGATCTCGCTCTGGCCTCGGCAACCCACCACCATCATCGCCGACACCATCTTGGCGTAACTGGGCCGAGATTCCCGTCCCACCACTACCGGTTCGGTTTGCTCTCTGATTGACGATTCCGTCCAAGTCTTGGTTCGTCGTCAGATCGGCTGAGAGTGGGTTGGGGCTCTGGTTGAAGCCCTGGCTTTTTCGGGGCTCATCTGTACGCGAAGCACTCGCACACATTGTTGTGTCTCTGATGGATAATTAATCCCCAACTCCGAGATGGCTATGGTGTATCCCGTGAGGTAGAGGTAGGTAGGCTTTAGGTCTGGTAGGGACAAGAGTGAAACATGAGTGTCTGGTCAATGACGAGTACTTGAAAACGCCACTGTAACCGATTCTTGCCGATGTTTCGGTTGTGCTCCCTGTCCTGTGTGTTTGACCCTCGCTATTGCAATTCCTCGGTTGATGCAACAGGCCCTACGAGGGACGGTCCAGAGTCTTGGCGTCAAGGGGTCTTTTACGTAGTGTACATGGTTATTTACATAGGTGAGTTTGAGGTTTTGCAAGACAGAGAGGTCAATACTGCAAATACTCTCAGGGGTTCAAGGGAGATTGGGATTTGCTACGTCGTCTGCTTCAATAGGAAATGATGCGGGAATGTGTTTTGACTATGGGATGGAGAGACCAAGGGTAAAGATGGAAGTACCCTCTTTCACCAGGTCGGGTAACAACCTAAGTGAGTAGTGTAATGTAACAGAAAGAACAAGTTGTTCTCCGGAGAAAACATTCCCTCCTTCTTTGTCCACTACTACCTAGGTATGTACTACACTCGCGTGGTGACTGACTTGGAGCAGCTGGGTCAAGCACACCGCCAACTGCCGGTATCCCTGTTATGCATTTATGCAGTAGTAGTAGAAGGAGGACGCCATCTTGCATGGAACTGAACTAACAATGCACACGTGTACTGTGTAGAGATGTACCCACTTTTCCCACGCATTTCTCCAAGCTGCAGCCCGGGCCTCCACCAACCACGAGACAGTGATCCACTACTTTATGTACATATTCAGATATCCACTTTATCACTGTGTCTGTTAGTGAGTATTTAAGAAAAAGGGAATAATCGACGTTATAACATGCAAATATACCCCTCCACCATCGATCTTTGGACCCCTCCAAGATCTTTCCATGGATAGACGGGCACGACCTGACTGATCATCTCGACCGGGCATCGTTCAACACCATCCATGCTCCACAGGGCAACCATTAAACAACAGTCCGACTCTGCTGCGCAGTCAAGTGAAGCATGGCTACCTAACATATCACTTATCTTCCCATGCTCGCCTTACTCGAGTCGAAGGAGCAATCATCACCGGCATCATGGAATATCACCACCAGTCATTGATACCCCGCGGCAGCATGTCCGTGTTACACTGCCGCGCCCGGGGTTGAACGGCTTGTCAATCCCGATGCCTATCTTTCACTCGCTGTCTTTGATGATCATCGTTGCCGACTGGTCACAGGCCTCAGCTTTCTTTTTCTTGTGTGCACCTATCGACTCACTTCCACCCTTCCACTTATTCGCGTATCAGAGATGCCAACTTTTACTACATGTACACACGGCAAGAAGAGAAAAGCCTACCGCCGAAATGTAGTAGTAACTGACATCCCACCCCCTCCTCCATTCCTCCTTCCCCCCCACTCGTCTTGATATACTTATCGCTGTTATTTCCTCAGTGACACCTCGACTATGTACCCAGAGTCCATCCATCTGGCACCGCGGCACAAAGTCATAGCTTGTCACCCCGTCACACTCTACAACCTCGTGTTCGCACGCACTCTGTACTCCCGGGACTTGTTGGCCCTTGAGGTCTCGCTTTGACCCCATCCTCCCCGTGCCGGCCCATGCGCATTCACCTATACTTTATGCTACCACCTTCCGTGTTTGTCAACAACTTACTTGAAACCGGCGTCAAGCAGGATGCCTTGGACCCTTGTTGCTCATCTACACTACCAGTAATGGCCTCGACAGCATTCACCAAATCGCACCGAATTGGCTTATAATCGAAAAACCAGGGCCCCCCCTGGGCACTTCCTCTACTTCCATCTTCATGGCGAGTTCGACATCTACCTTACAACATCCCATACAGCAAACTACGCGATAGACATTATCAACAATTACAATGGGTTGCGGTTCGGGTTGTTGCGCGCCCTCCAAACGCCCTCTTTTCACCACGCCCGAGGAGCTGCCGACATCTTCACATGGTCGTGGAGACCGAGGGTCAAACACGGATGACAGCTTAGAAGCCACGGCATCTTCGTCCGCAAATGTTGGTTATGGGGAGTATTGTGACGGCAAAGGGGAGATTGGCGACAGGACTGGGGATAGAGAGTCGCATCAAGGGGAAGCCAACACAGTCACGACTACAACGGACACCTGCCAGGACAGGTGCTGTGGTGGACAGCAAAGCGAGAGGCAGTCCAGCAACAAGAGTGCCGATTCTCACCCACCACCACACTCGGAATCCTCCAAAGACCCGTGTTCAGTATCACACGGCCACAATCACAGCCATGACCACAACCACAGCCGGTTCCCCAATCTCGCCAGGACGTTCGGCGTTTTATCCCAAAAGAAATTCAGGAAAAGTTCCCTTTCCAACAAACATCAACCATCAGAATGTCAACACATCGAACAAATATCTGCCAGTTTCCCCACCACCGATAGCGAATCAGGAACCGCGCGGTCCAGTATAACACCGGTTCAGCCAGGGAGCGAGCAGTCAGACGGTACGGCCGATGTGGAAAAAGGTCTTTCTGGATATGAACATGTCGTCCTCATCATCGAAAAGATGTGCTGCGGCCAAGAACTCCATCAAGTGGCCGCTAACATCAAGGCCATCCGGAATCTCAAAGTCAGCGTGCCACACAAGCAGGTGGACTTTGACGTCAATCTGGGCCTCGCGTCGGCTGCCGACGTCATAGAACAAATTCAAAGGTCAACTACCTGGAAGTGTGAGCGGGTCATCGAGGAAGCATGCAGTCTTGACATTGTCCCTGAAAATGCAGCCGGGTTTGCCTCTAGACCATTACCCATGGGAGTGGCCCAGGTCTCAATCATCGACAAGAAGCTTGTCAGGATCTACTACGATCCCAAAGTCATTGGCGCCAGAGATTTGGTGCAGTCTGGGTTTGGGGGGCCTCCTCTGACACTCGCCAAAAGCTCGGTCGACCAAAACATGACCGCTGGCTGGAAAAACGTTCGTCATTTGTTCGTTATGACGATGCTCTCTTGGATCCTGACCATTCCTGTCCTTGTCTTGGCTTACCTCCCACAATCCGGAAAGCGGATGATTTCGTACGGGTATGCATCCCTAGCCCTTGCGACACTTGTCCAAATTTTCGTCGCTGGCCCCTTTTACCGCGAGGCTTTGAGCCCACTGATCAAGTCGGGGGCCATCAACATGGAATTCTTGGTTGTGCTCAGCACCACTACCGCCTACATCTTCTCCGTGGTGTCGTTTGCACTCTTGGTATGCGGGCGTCCCCTGTCGACAGGTCAGTTCTTCGAGACGAGCACCTTGCTTGTGACTCTGATCATGGTCGGCCGCTTCCTTGCCGCTTTTGCACAGCACAAGGCTGTCGCGTCCGTGTCCAAGGTCAAGTCGCTCCAGTCTCATGACGCCCTTCTTGTTGATGAGGACGGAAGTAACGAGATGGAGATTGACGCACGCCTGCTTCAGTATGGGGATTACTTCAAGGTTGTTCCGGGTGCCAAGATCCCCACCGACGGCATTGTCGTCGAGGGTGATTCGGAAGTGGACGAGTCCATGATCACTGGCGAGTCGCGACCCGTTGTCAAGACTGAAGGATCCGAGGTGATCGCAGGGACAGTCAACGGCTCGGGAGCTCTTCGGGTGCGGCTTACGACTGTTCCCGGCAACAACACCATCAGCGTCATCATGACCATGGTGCACAAGGCAAAGGTAGCCAAAACCAAGATCGAGGGTATTGCCGACCGCGTGGCCGGGTATCTCGTCCGCGCTGTTCTTTGTCTGACAGGCATCACCCTGATCATCTGGTGCGTTGTTGGTGTCAAGGTACACAAACTACGCGCTGCCGAGGCCATCGTTCAAGCGCTCACCTATGCCATTACTGTTCTCATAGTCTCCTGTCCTTGCGCTATCGGACTAGCAGTTCCAATGGTCAACACCATGGTCAGCGGGCTGGCAGGTGACAGAGGAATTCTCTTCAAGTCGTTGAATGCCGTGGAGATTGCCCGCACAACATCCCACGTCGTACTTGACAAGACAGGCACCCTCACCAAGGGGGAACTCGACGTCCATGATGTGCATTTCATGGAGAGCGACTCTAACACCTCCAAGTCCCTACTACTTGGGTTGCTGCACGACATCAAACATCCCGCCGCCGCATCAGTGTCTACCTATCTTCTCTCTATGGGAGTAACCCCTGAAGTGATCACCCACCAGAAAGCCCTTCCAGGCCGAGGCGTCGAAGGCCACTCGCCATCCGGCCAAGTACTTCGCGCAGGAAACTCACGCTGGCTAGGCCTCGAGTCCGACCCAACCGTCCAGCGCATCTTATCCCAAGGCTACACCGCCTTCTGCTTCACCATCGACGGTACCCTAGCAGCCATCTTCGGGCTCCACGACACGCTCCGCCCCGAAGCACCATCTGTCATCGCCCAACTGCGCCAACGCGGCATCTCTATCCACATTATCTCAGGCGATGACGACCTCGCCGTTCGCTCCGTTGCTCGCCAACTCGATATTCCCGAGCACTGCATTCGCTCCAGGTGCAAACCCGAAGAAAAGGAAGCCTATATTACTCGTCTCCTCATCCCACCGCCACCATCACCAGCGCCACCCCGTACCCGTTTCCGTCGCTCCTTTTTCCGCAGCCCACCAAAATCCAACAAACCTCCTACTGTCCTCTTCTGCGGCGACGGCACCAACGACGCCATTGCCCTCGCCCGCGCCACCGTCGGCGTGCACATGGCCTCTACCTCTACCTCCGGATCCGGATCCAACGATAACGTAGCCGTAGCCGAAGCAGCCGCCGACGTGGTGCTCATCCGATCCAACCTCACCGGCATCTTGACGCTACTGGACATGAGCGAAAAAGCCATGCGCAGGATTAGGTTTAATTTTGGGTGGAGTTTTATCTATAATGTGTTTGCGATCTTGTTGGCGGGAGGATTGTTTGAGGTTGTAAGAAATGGACGAGGGGTAAGGATACCGCCGCAGTATGCGGGGTTGGGGGAGTTGGTGAGTATCTTGCCGGTGTTGGGGGGCAGTTTGACGTTGAGGTGGGCGAGGTTTGCGGGGGATGAACATGTCAAGAAGGGTGAGATTGTGGAAAAGGAGGATGGTGATGGGGGAGAAGATGGGGGAGAAAATGGGAGTGGGAGTGGGAGGAAAAAGTGGCTTGCTGGGGTGTGGAAGCGAGGGGTGAGGTGAGGCGTTGAGGTTTTTTTTTTTTTCTTTTTCTTTTTGACGGATGGTGGTTTTGGATATACACACGGAGGAGATAAAGTAAGAGAAAGGTGCCCAGGTGGGGGTGTGGTTCAGGTTGGTCGGGATGCATCAAGTTGGGTACCTCTATGAACTTTGGTCTTTGGTTGTAACTGGTAACGGGCTCTTTGTTGAAACAGATATATCACTAGAAGGCATGCGATAATGAACAGGTATTTATTCGGTATGTGTCCGTCCTCTTCGTTCAATGATACATTATATCCCTTTGATTCTTCTAACATTCTTCTATTAGGTACCCATAGCACTAACACACCCTAGTGGTGTTCATTCCGTCAGTACTCTGAGTCCATTCTGGATCCATCCGTCAGATCACAAATGTAGCTCACCTAGGTATTCTAGGAGGTAAGGCCGGTTGATTGCTTGTTAAGTCTAGACCATGACCTATGGTAGACCTAGACCTAAACCTAAACCTAGTGCCCACGCCCACGCCCAAAAGAACCCCCCGGACTCCCAGAGAAACTCTCATAACCACTATCGCGAGCATTGCTGGTGGCGCCATATCCCCCAGTACCAGCACCGCCACTTCCAATCGTACTACTCCCACTACCCACGATGCCAGGATACATATAGTTGTACCCACCAGCACCAGCACCAGCACCAGCACCAGCACCAGCACCAGCACCAGCACCAGCACCAGCACCAGCACCAGCACCAGCACCAGCACCAGCACCACCACCAGCAGCACCACAACCGCCACTACCCAAACGACTAGAAGAAAAAGTTAAAGCAGAAAAAGAAGAAGAAGAAGAAGAAGACGACGAAGGAGGAGGAGGAGGCAACCCCGGCTCGATATCCTGGATGATCCTTGCCATTCGATCACGGTACCATTTCCTTCTTTTGTGGTCGGCGCTACCGCTACCGCTGCTGTTGCTGCTGCTGCTGCTGCCACCGCCTCTGCTGTGTTCGGTGGACATGGAGTCGGAGGTGTTGTGGCTGATGGAATTGAAATTGGAGTTGGAGTTGGAGCTGATGGGGTCGTTGTCGAGGTGGGAGTGATGGTCGCGGTGATGAGTGCCTAAGTGGTCTTGGGCTTGGGCATGGGCGTGGGGAGAGAGGGCGTGGGAGTGGAAGTGGGAGTGGGTGTGGGTGTGAGAATGGGTGTGGGAGTGGGAGTGGGACATAGAAGAGTGGGCATGGGCGTGGGAAATAGAAGAAATGCGCATGAGGATGTTGTCTTGGACGAAGTAAGTCGTTGTGCGCTCTTTGGGTTCTCTGGGCGGCGGTGGTCTGGGGGTGTGTCTGAGGGAGTGTCGATCGCGGTGGTGGTTGCGGATGGTACTGGTGCCGATGCTGATGCCAGTGCCGTGGTTATAGTGGGAGTGAGAGTTGGAGTAGGGGTGATGGCCGCCGCGATCGCCGTGATTACGGATGGGGAGGTCAATAGCGGACGACTCGGGCGCACCGCGACTGGCACCGAGACCGGAACCACCACCACCACCACCGTGAGCGTGGGGAGAGGGAACGTGGGTGTAGTTATCATCACCCCCATCATCAAAAGAAAGAGCCATGCCATTGTTATCACCGAAATCATCACCGCTTCCATCCCGAGCACGAATGCTGGCAGTTAGACCAAGGCCATGGCCATGACTATGGCCAGCAGCAGCAGTGCGCTCCTGGATATTGCGTCTGGCTCTGGCACTTGTCTCTGGACGACGAGCAGAATGACTACCACTCAAAGAGCGGCCTGGGCTGCCGCCGACCGTGGTGGAGTCGAGGTGCTCATTGCGATGCTGGCGGTAGAGGTCCTGGGGATTATCGAGACGGTGAGTGTCATGGACGAGTTCATGGGCGCTACGGATGGTGTTGCTTCCGGTGTTGGGGCCGTCGAAGTGAGTGGTAGAACGGTCCGGGTCGGATCTGTAGGAGGTGGTGGTGGTGGTGGTGGTAGGGGGAATGTAGCGCGGGCTGTTTGCAAGGTGAGGTGGTTAGTTACCTCTACTGTCAGTGTTTATTGGTGTAGTTGAGACCTGGGAAGGGATTATGTTGAGGTTGAAGAGCAAAGGCTTGAAGAGAGGACTGGTGAGGTGAAACGGTGATGGCTTGGATGAGAAAAGTTAAAGTGAGGTTGACTCGAGGTTGCAGTAAAAGATAAAGTGACGTTGAAGTTGAAATAACGTCAAAATGAAAGAAAGTTGCCAAGTGGAGCTGATGAGATGAGACAAGACAATGGGTGGTGGCTGTACAGTGATGTGATGGGTAAGGGGGGTTGCGCCTGTCAGCCTAACATTGGGGGCCAAATCGATCGAACGGGTGTCAGACTGATAGGTGGCCAGGACAAGGGTAATGACAAGGACAAGGTCACAAGCGAGTCTTCGGCACAAAGTGTAGAGGTGAAGGAAGTTCTGAGGTAACACACTTGGAGACGAGCAAGACATGAAGCGTGGAAGTAAAACATGAGGAGAGCTTGGTATTACTTACCTTTCACTAGTCATTTTCTTCTGTTTGTGACTGTCGGTCTCGGAGAGGCACATATTGCTGGCTGTGTTGGAGATTTGGTGTTGATGTTGATGTTGTTGACTGGTAATTGTCTGGTTGTTGCGTCGTTGGTAACGAAAAGTGGAATATCGTTGTGGTGGACAACAAAGGTGAAGAGTGAAGTCATTGAGATGGGTAGGACGATAGCATTTATATAAGTTTGCGACCGGGCAATGGAGGCACTCAGGCGTCGAAAATAACCTTGACAAAGCTTTTGATCATCATGCAAGAATTCAACACCAGCGTCAGGGGTTCATGGCTGAGTTCCAGGTAGGCACCCTCGATGTCCAAAAGTCCCTATCAGTTGCCAAGAAATCATGTAGGCCTCATCGTCGAGAGTCCTAACCCCTAGATCCAGATCTTCAGCATACTGATACTGCATATAGTGTTTCTCGTGTGTATGCCTGGCGGCGGCGTTCTCGCTAGAGGCACTCTCAACTGCAAGGCTCCGTACTTACGGTGTTGGCTATCGGTGTTGGGTAAGGGACAGTGCGTGTGACTAGTGTGTGGCATTCTCAATGATCTTCGTGTTTCGAAGGAGGTCATATCCAGTTCACATCGAACCAATCCCGAAAGGGGGTCGAAGGAGGCCCGAAGGGGGGCAGAAAGGAGGGCAGAAAGTTATGAGAGAAAGCCAGATCCAGAAGAACAACAGGGGGATCTCTCGGGACATGTCCGAACGCCCCGAGATGCAAAGAAGTCCTAAAACGAAGACGGTGCCGGAAGAGGCGCTTGATTATCGTGTGGCTGAGCACTGTGAACCCTTGTTCTTCAACGTTCTGCTTGTGCCTCTCCATGCCTGCCACTCGAACTTTCATGATATCTCCCGCTATATGACTTGTCAATTGCGATGCTTTTGATATCATAACGCCCGTTAGTGTGGGGTGGACGCGGCTTGAATCGAGATTTCACTTGCAAAGCCCCTAGAAACCCCTCTTCGCTCTAGGTCCGTACCTGTACCTATGCCACCTCATCAAGTCCAGACCTCCGTGGGTGTTCGTGGTGTGTGGCCGTATGTTATAACCGGCGCTTGTTGCAACATCCTATTGGTCTGGCGTCTGAGGGATCCGGGTCACACATGACCTACACTACCATTCAACCCTGTTCGCGTCTTAGCACGAATGTTGACTGCGGACTTCACGCTCTAAGTTTATCAGACAAAAGGGACACTGACTGAAGCGACAAATCCTCTTTTTCCGGCAAGACTTTTTGTCTCCGACGATGGCAACACTGATATCCTCGGGCTTTCAGAAACGTTATCCCTCGATCAGAGCAACTCATGCTCTGCGTATTTACACTGGGTTCCATGCTCTCGGTAACGCAAATGTAACGTGGGGGTCAAGCTCATACTCTTCACCTTGTAGCTCAACAAGGCAGTGTTCAAGATCTTGACATTTCACTTGATGTGCTCGAGGACCGGACCGGATCGTGCAATTTCCATCACCAAGCCCCCGTATCCCCGCCCGTTGAGACGTCAAGTGCTGACAACTTTCCTGGTTGTGACAGATGTTCCTGAACCCCTTGCCCCGGGTGATGAACTCCCAGATAAACACCGTCATTCGTCAAACTGGCAAGCTCGCCGGTTGAATCCCGCCCCCACAACGCTCGCCAAGCGGACGAGGCGTCGATGGGTGCCTCTTTTGGGCTTTCCTGCCGTCCAAGTGATCGACACTCGAAAATGGTCCGCGGCCCTTCCAAGCCCGCCGTTGTAGTGTAATGTTATGGAATGACCCTTGACCCCCGCCATTCGTCACCATCCCGTCTCCGCCGTCGCCTTGATCTCATCGAAGATGAAGATGATGTTCAAGCCATCCCAGGATATCCTGGTGTCCCGCCAGCCCTACAGATGGGTAAGGGTTTGGTCTTTGACGATGTTTTTATTTTTTTTCCTTTTTTCCTTTGACACTGGAAGGATTTAGATTCTTTCGATCTTTGTTCCTCAGGAAAGAAGTTCATCCTTTCGTTCAATTGATCCTTCCTATTCGTGACTCAAACTCTCAGCAGGAACGTACCTATGACATCTGCATTAGACAGTCGTCACATACCTGTTGAGCAGCAACTGACACCGGATACTCCCTCGTGCATCCCGGGATTACAAGCAAGAACTGCCAACTAGGTCGAGAACGCAAACCATTTCCTTTTTGGGTTCCAGACTAGGCAAACACCTGCACTCTAGACGTAGACTATACAATGCCGCAAGAAGACGCAAGGCGTTTTACCACTTATCACTCTCGTCACCCAAGCCGTGCCGTTTGAACACCACTGCCGGTTGAAATATCTCCCGCGTTTACTTTATGTTTCCGCAAGGTGTGTACATGTAACCTTTCTCATGCAAAAAACACCAGGTTCTTGGCCAAGGCAGAATAGTCTCACTACGTACTTCCTTCCCCTGGCGGACAGGTACCTTTCGAATGTAGCCAATCGCAAACTGCCGCCGCCATGCTTCTCCAATCTCAATCAATATTTCTTTCTTTTCCCTTCCCCTCTCCCATGGAAGAGTCCAGACCCTCCCACATACGAATAAGCCACTATCACAAAAGTATTTGGAATTCCTCAAGCTTGGCTTGATGCAAGTCTTCGGAGTCTCTGGAGCCAGTGGACGTCGCCCTAGCATCCCTACACCCATCCTCAAGCCATCCAACCTGCCGCATCACCATGCGGCGCCAACCGCCTTCCCTCCTGCAGACGATAGAATCCAGAAAACCGGTCATTGGGCCTCGCTTCTCCAGAGTGTGCCAACAGTGCCTCTTTACTACCCTCCTGCAGAAACATTGAATCCAGAAAATGGGTCATTGGATCCCGTTGCTCCAGACTTCGAAGACCTTGTCCGAAGTGACTCTGTTCTCCTACCCAAAATTGCACCGTACGTATCTGTACCCCTCAGCCACTTCTTCTTCTCCGCTGTTGCGTACCTGGAAATATGCAGTACATCGTGATGGCCAGGCCGCTTCAATTCATGAACGACCACAAAGGACCGGACCATTCATCCTCCTATGGACGAAAGAAGTTATACGTACAGTGACCATGATCTCCACACCACTAACGCCCCGACGCCATCACCAATGGTTGTGAGTCTGAGGCATGCATAGGTTTTAAGACGGAAATAAGGTCCAGTTCTAGTTTGTCTGTTGGTCTAGACAAAATCTGAAGCTTTGTTGGATGTAGAAAAGCGTTAGGCTTTCTATCGGGTAATACTGTGAGATTTACACTTTTTAGGTAGTCTTGAAAAGCCTTGGAGGAGATAGAGAGATAGATGCATTAGAGGCCATCCATCAGAGTTTTTCATATCGTCATAAACCCTTATCATTGTCCCATATCGCATTGAACGGAGGACAGTTCCTCTTTTTGAGAGAATGAAAAGAGCTCCAAGCCTCTTTCTCTTTCCAAGTCAATCAGTAGTGTACACACTCCGCCGTGCTTCCACCTAACAAGGCAAGAACCAACCGCCATCCCATTGCTCATCCCCGATAAGGAACCCCAAAAAACATTATTCACCTCGCCTAGCAAACGGTAAGCATCAAACTCGGCAACCGTAACTTCGGGCCTCCGAACCTCGTACGCAACTGCAAAAGTACGCAACTGCAAAAGTGAGCTTCGCTCGTAGAGAAAGGATGACTGATCACAAGGATGAAAGCAAATGGACAGGAAACCAAATCCAAGCCCTCCCAAGGTACTTAAACCACTGCATCCCCCCTCAAATTCTTTTCTTGAAAACCAAACTTTCGCATCACATCGTCATCTCGCGCACTATCTTGCTCTCTACTTCCCGGCTCTGCAACATCTTCCAACACAACAGCGATAGTCAGCAAGATGTCAAACTCAACAGTCCCAGTATGCCCCACTGGTCGCATACGACTTACAATAGCCCTCAAATCCTTCTCTCCCAACATTCAACCAAACTTTGATCATTATATTATACAAAAATTTCTATCAAGTATTCTCAGACCGTCAGATCATCCAACAATTAGACTATCAGACCTGACTTCCTCAAAGGCACTCCTCCAAGTATATTTCTCGCTTACTATTCAACTCTCTACTTTCCCATCTCTCCAACTCCTTTCTCATATACTAATAAATATCGTAGGATGAACATCACTATCCCAATAGCCCTTAAGGCTAACAACGCCAATTTCCCAACCCAGACAGTCATTCCAACCATTATTGGATGGGTTGTCATCGGGTACATCTGGTTCTGGTATCGGTCAATAAAAATCTGGGTTCATTGCAATGGAGCCATCGACACGTTCCACCAAATGCCTCCAATCACCGGACGGACTCGTATCACAACAATATGCCTAGCACTCATCTATCTTGTTTCTTGGGGCATGGCCATTAGAGATACTGATCTCCACCATTTGATGAAAGATCACCCATGCCACGAACCAGCAAGGTCTTCCAAAAGTACAACCAAGGACACCACCAGAAGAACCCCAAGCACCACCGCCACCATATGATGCTGTCGGTGCCGCTTGAGTTCACTCGGAGAGGCGGTTGTTTGAGACTACCCTCCAGCGCCAGGTAGGTTTCGTTCTTCAGCCATCTCTGCTCAGCTGCTAATCAATGTCTTCTGTCTCTAAAGTGCCTATCGAGCCGACGCCGTTGACCTTGTTTGATTTGGCTTTTTCTTTGTTGATCATCATCAGCGTTAATGTTTACATTGTATTTGTGAAGCGGTACAAACTGGCTGGGGTGGGTTGATGAGCATTTGAAAACACGGTCCTTTTGATGCCGTCCTAGGAGAACGGTAGAATGCGAAGAGATGATGGCTACTTGATTTGCATGAATGATTTACACGCTGGGAAGGCCGTGGGAGATCTGTACTCGTTGGAAAGAAGGGGAGAGGATGGCGGAGGTCGCTCGTCCTAGACAAAATAGTTGAGACCGTTGACAATATACCTTGGGTATACTCTTACCACGCATCTAGTGTCTTTTTCGCACCTCTAATCTTGTAATCTAGGCAATTCCTGGATAGTAATAGCCAAATGGGACTCTAGCCGATGTCTTTTCGAATTGTTGTAATTCTTAGCACAGTCTTGCAACGGCGTTTTTTTTTTTTGTTTTTTTTTCTTTTCATCTTAGCGAGCGGTAGCGGGACTGGTTGGCAGAGCCTGTTGGTTAGTTTCATCTATTTTGTCTCGGACGCGGGTCGGTACAAAGGAATGAATAGGCGTATAGCCGCTGGATGTTCCTGATTCAAAGTTCGTCAGACATACAACAATGGATGGGTATTCACCCCCCTTGCGTTTATGATTTTTCCTTCCCTATCTCTTTTCAAGTCTATCAGTAGTGTACACACTAGACTCCGTCTTCCACCCGTCTCCCATCATCATCACCTCACCACCTCATGATATCTACCCATCCATCCATCACCCATTCACAAACTCACCTCCCCCTTTCCAACCCCCTCTGCCAACTCCTTCCCCGCGAACCCCACCCTCATCCCTCCCAAATCAAACACTACCAACTGCGCCTTAAGCAACACATCCCCAAAAATACTAAACCCAATGTCCTCACTGCTCTGCATCCCGCCGTAGCACCAGGTTGCGTTCACTTCGCCATAGTTCATGTACCGCCCGGGGACTGTGCCTTTGTAGTAGAACCCTTTTTCTTCCTGCCCTTTTTCCTGCCCTTCTTCGACTTCTTCCGGGCCGATATCAGGTTTGGGCTCGGCTTTAGAATCAGACGTCGTGGTAGTGGTCTCAGATGCAGCGGAGCCGAGGAAAAAGGACCAATCGGGTAGAGAAGAAGTGTAAGCGCAGGGAAAGAGGTAGCCTGCCCATTCTGGGGAGTAAAAGGCGCGCGGGATGGTGGAGTAGTAGTCGGATACGACGCGGTCGGGGAGGAGAAGGAGGGTGGTGCCTGTGTCGGCTATGGTGGTGAAGGGGTAGGAGATTCGTTTTTGGTTGGTGGTGGAGGTTGAGTTTGTGGTTTCGAGGAGAAGGGGGGAGGATGAGGATGAGGTGTCTGGTTGGGCGGTTTGGGTCGGAGAAGGTGTGATGGGGTTTGATTGCATTGAGGTAGGCTGGTCGGACTGGATGGTCGTTGACGCCTGCTTAGTATTCGGGTTTTCATCGGGCTGAGCAGGGTCCATCATCACTGGATCATCATCTGCCTTCTCCTCCTCCTCCTCGCTCCCAATCAAGTAGCCCCCCACCTCAAACTCCCAAAAGATGCCATCCTCCTTGACATCCACATACCTCACCTCGCCCATATACTCCGTCTCATTGATGAACCCGAACCCATAGCTTCCCTCCGCATTATCCCTCAGATTCGCGGTGAAAACCGGCTCCTTCAACTGTTCTCTCACATTATCCATAAACGTCAAGATCTTCACCCCCGTTCTGGCCTCCACATCCTTGATACTGTCACTAACCGTATTACCAGACGACATACCCAAGCCCATGATCCCGCTGACGTATGGGTCCGTGGTGAAGTCCCATGAGATGGAAGTGGCAGATTGCACGACTTGCGAGGGGAAAGACAGCGTTTCGTCCATGGAGACGCGGTCTTGGTAGACGATGCCGTGGGCGCCGGAGCCGTCGGCGTAGGTGATGCGCCAATTGAGGTCGGGGACCAGGACCGAGCTGTTGGAGGTGTGTGGGTCGTAGATGGCGTGGCCGCGGGTTTGGTAGCGAGGGGTGTCGGTGGAGACTACCCAGCTGTTTTTGTTTTCTGTTAGCGAGACGTTTTGTTTGTGGTGACTAGAGAAAAGAAAGGAGGACTTGCAAGTCGGCAGAGCCGGTGTCGATGTTCATCCATACCGTCTGCGGAGGTGTGCCGATCTCGACAGGCGAGACGTACTCGTAGTTCCCGGGTGGGGGAATGGCTGCGACTGTGGCCGTGATATCGCCTCCTGTTGATAAGCTTATCAGCTCTTGCTTCTATGCTGTTATGTTATAGGGGACAGTGTAGTCATACTCTTCTCAAGCTCTTCCCGATATTCACGAAAAGCCGGGTTCAGCTTCATGGCCCTCTTGATCCTGGGCGACGGCTCAACACCGTACTTGGCGTAGGCGTGAAGCAAAGCTGACAGACCATTGCGCTGTGTGGTACTTCGTCTTTCGAGACGAGGGTTCTTGACCTGGCGGATCGTAAAGGTCCTTCCTTCATCCTCTTTGCGCCCCTTGCTGCCATCTTCCAGGCTTCCCCTCTTTCTCGACGACGTCTGCGCGGTGTGATCCGACCACAGTATGTCACTTGTATCAGCTGGAACTCCGATGTGGTGTTCAACTGCGATATTCCTGACGGTGTGGTGCTTGTGGTGGTAATTGTGTCTGGCAGGATGAGCGAGTGTCGTTGATGTCTGGGCCAAGAGGAGGAGAGCGCCCAACGAGGCAATGTTTTGTGAGTGAAGCATTTTGTATCTCTTAATGTAGCAACTCGACGTAACAGGCTGAAAAAGAAAAACAGAGAGAGGATATACATGGGGAACCAATGGTAGAAATACCTATTCGCTCTCTGTTGGCTCTCGGTTCCACGCCATCATAGCTCTTCTAGCTCCCTACGAGCGAGGCATGGTGCAAAGGTATGCGAATTCCATCCCGTTGGCAGGTCACCGGAATGTTGCTCTCTTTTTCCATGGCTCAAGTACCCAGGTGTGATCTGAGACATTGATGAACAGGAAGCAAATGCCATTGTGAACGAAAGTACCGTGTTCAAGGGAGGACTAGGAAGCATGATTGTCGTCTGTTCTGCAATTTTCTTTTGCATTTAGTGTAGACGTCGTCTATGGGATGTATCGGGATGGGAACTTGCAGAATTCATTTTCAATCTTGATCTTCACAATGCCCCTCCCTAACATACCGCGTTCCGTGTTCAAGGGTCAGTTCACGACCGAATGGCATCGACATAACCAACAGTCCAACGTATGGACGCTGGAGCTGGAGCTGGAGGAGAGGCGCAGTCGCGGAACATGTTAAACCAACAGCTTTCCAAGGCCGCAAAATAGGTGTGTATTGGCTGGATAAGACAATCGTCTCTCCAACACTCACAAAAAGTGGAGTTTTGTTCAAGGAGGTGTTTTGTCTTGACGATGTTGTGTTGATGGTTGCCCGCTGCAATGCAGGTCCCGACATCGGGCAGGGCAGGTCACCGGCAGGCCCGCGCACAGCCGCAGCCAAAAAAGCAAGCGGCATCCACTCTCAAATCATAACAAGACGAGCAAACTAGCAAAGTCGAAAAAAGAGAAAAAAAATATTGCTAGAAGGGCTCAGCCAGGGTTCGAACCTGGGACCACTTGCACCCAAAGCAAGTATGCTACCACTACACCACAGAGCCGCCCTTGAAGCTATTGTTGTAACATTTGGTTGAAGCAAGGGTCTATATCGGGACAAACAGTTGTGGAGAAATATGAGTCATGCCGCCGACGGACCTCCCCCTCGCCGCCGCCAGCATTTCCACTTCAAACTTTCCAACATACCGTCTTCAATGCAATGTTATCAAGTTGGGAAATCTTACATCATGAAGATCAGGTGTTGGCCATCAAGAACTTTAATCAAGCTATGAAACTTTTGATACCCGTCTGCTCCTTTCCTGCCCTCCTTTACTGCTTCAACACCCATCATGACCCACGAAAACACACAACTTTTGCTTCCCACCAGCCTACCAAGATATCTCATTCCAATCCATTCCTGTTTTCCCATCATTACTCTTGATTTCTATCCCAACCCAACACATCCTAACCAAGTTCGTCCCCTTTTATTTTTTTATAACCCCAACGCCTACACCAAAACTACTACCCAGCAAGAATCCGTTCGTCCGCCCACGATCAGACAAAAACAAAGCCACGCCCGTTTTTTGATTTTTTTTCTTCTCCTTCCCCACCAACTCAATAAAAACTCTCCTTCTCCTCTTTTCCTCTATCGCGGTGACTGCCCATTTTTATGTCCATACCCACTCCCACCGCTTCCACCGCTTCGACCGCTTCCACCGCTCAACACCTGCCTCATCCCACTCAACAACCTACCTCTTCTACTACCACCCAACAAAGCCACAGACTCCCGCGTGCCCAAAGTAGACGAAGAAACAGACATGGAGCTCCATGCACTGCTGCTGCCACCACTGCTGCTGCCGCCGCTACTGCCGCCACCACTAAAATGCCCAGGTCGATAATGCCGATAATGATACCGGTAGTGAAACTGATATGGGCAAGTTGGCCTGTGGACTGCATCATCATCATTCTCGGGATTACTCCCCCCGCTGGTTTCCATGTTGTCTGAGGTGCTTGCGCTTGCGGTTTCGCTTTCGTCGCCACCACCGGAACCCGGTTCATGATCAATATGATGGTGGATCATGCTGGAGCGGATAGACGTGGACATGGACATGGGCGTGAACATGATGATGGGAGGGAAAGTTACAGCTTCTTCTCGGGAACCTAGGTATTGACTTGGTGTTAGTTGTCGAGCAGCGGGCACGGGGAGGGAAGAATCGAGGATGAAAAAAGAAAGAAAGGGAAGGGGAAATAAAAAAAGGACACATACGGATATTCCCTGCTCCTCCTCGACCAAATGATCGTCGACGGTTCATGTTGTACTCGTCACTCATACACTCGAGGTTTATGCTGTGGGTGGTGGTGGTGCTGGTGGTGGTGGAACGGCGGGCGAGAAACTCTTTGAACTTCATTGTTGTTGTTGTATTTGTTATGTATCTCTGGACGTGTATTAATTTTCCCATAAAGCTATGAGGTCGCTCGGTCTGTTACAAATGGTACCGAGGTTAAACCTGATAGTTGTTCTTGTTGTTGTTCTTGTTGTTGTTGTTGTTGTTGTTGTTGTTGTTGTTGTTGTTGCTGTTGTTGTTGTTGTTGTTGTTGTTGTTGTTGTTGTTGTTGTTGTTGTTGTTGTTGTTGTTGTTGTTGTTGTTGTTGTTGTTGTTGTTGTTGTTGTTGTTGTTGTTGTTGTTGTTGTTGTTGTTGTTGTTGTTGTTGTTGTTGTTGTTGTTGTTGTTGTTGTTGTTGTTGTTGTTGTTGTTGTTGTTGTTGTTGTTGTTGTTGTTGTTGTTGTTGTTGTTGTTGTTGTTGTTGTTGCTTCCGATGTGATCAGGTAGAGTTGATATACTTTCCAACTCAACGAAAAGGCAAAAGAACAAAAGATCAAAGGTTTCAAGGTCAAAACCTCGAAATCCCAAAGAGCCTACATTCATTCAGCAAAAAGATTTGCTAGAGTTATGCTTGTCAGGGGTAGATGGAAAAAAAATCATCAAATAGAGTCGCAATCGGAAGAAAACCGGAGGGAATGAGTCTATCTCAAATTGTCTTGTTGATGTAATACCAAAGTGTAACACCAACTGCTTTGCACTATATATCTCACTTAGACAGGTCTGAAAGGAGTCTAGGAGATCCCGGGTGCTCCACCTAGGATGGAGGTCGGAGGCTAAGGGAGCGAGGACGCTATTTATTCTAAGCGTCTGTATCGAGATCGATAGTTTCCTCAAGGTTGCTGACTATTGTTTGAAAGTTGGACCAAATCTGCTTCGCGGGCAACAAGTAGGAACGAATATCTGCGACATGGATACAAAGCACAGCACCCAAATATCTCAATATTATCACGCCACGAAGAATCATATCATCTCCCATTTTCGTTTTATGTTCTAGCGACCAACCGAATGTCCCACGCCTCGCTTGCTCAGGCAGATCTCAAAGCCGAAAGAAAACTCCAAAACTGAAGTCCATAAAATGAGCACTCACCCATAGGGAACATGGTCAGAAGATTCCCATTCCCAGCACCAAAGACTCGGAAAATCAGAAAAATAAGGATGCAGCGGCCCCCTCCAAGCAACCCGACTAATAATCGCCATTCCCTGTGAAACCAATTCCATCAAAATCATCATCGCCCAGCACTTCATAGACCTCCGGATCAGGGTACTCCGATCCATCGCCCTCCAGCCTGGCCACATACTGCTTCGTAAACTTCTTATCCGGCATCAAGCCCGCATACATGAACGCGGTCATCAACGCCGGGGCGCCTTCACCGGGTCTGCTCGTCATCTGCGCCTTAATGTACGCGAGCTGTCTGCCCGCCATCTGCCACACGAACTTGGGGCTCTTGTGGTAGTACAGCTTGAAAGCCGTGCTAGCCCTCAGCAATGCCCATGTATTCATCTCACGGTCCGCGAGGAAGGACAGCTCCAGCAACCTGATCACCTTAGAATCATAATTTGCTCCGGATTTGTCCATCGCCTCAGGCGTGATGGCGCACCATTTTTCATAAACCTGGTTGACGCGGACAGGGTAGGGGTCCTTGCTGTCTCTCATCTCCTTGTTTTTGACCAACCTGCCATATTCTTTCTCGACTTCGCCGATACGGTTCTTCAGAGTCGTGAATAGCAGTGCGGACGATCGCGACTTGTCGCTAATCTCCTTGAAGAACGTGTAGTAGGAAGCGAGATCCGGATCCCAAAAGTGAGCGCCGTCTTCTGTATCCTTGGCCGCTTTCATGGCATTGTGGAAGGCTTCCAGTTCCTTGTCAATCGCAGGCCTGGCGATGGAGAATTTCAGGTAGTCAATAATGTGGGTAGGCTCTCCGCGCCCGAGCCAACTGTCGCTCTTGTACATTGGGTCAGGAAGGGACAATGCACCGCCAAGCAGTTCCCTACGCAATTGAGCCCAGCTTGCTTCGTTAAAGACAATACCTTGCTTGCTCTGATCGACGAGGTTTCCCACCAGTGAACTAAGAATGATGGCCGGCTTGTTAGACACACTATTGTTGATGTAACAGAGCCTTTCTTTGTAGTTAGTGCACATGCCCAAGAAGTTGGGCTGCAGGGCGAAATGGAAGCTCTTCTGGATCATATCGTATGTAGTCTGCTCTTTGGCCGCTGAGCCCGTGCCGTGTGAGGCCATAAGTTGTTTGAAAGTCGTTTTGTCCTTCTTTAGGTACCTAGACAGGTCGGGCTCCAGAGGCATTTCCGCATTGACGAAACCATCGACGATCTCCGGATCCCAGCAGACCCAGGCCATATCGCCGTCGTAGTCTCCACCAGATAGCTTCTTAGCAAGCGGTACATCTCCTTTAGTAGAGAAGATGATTACATCCTTGAGACTGTGGAGCTCTGGCTTGAAGACTGCTCGAACCCGTTGGATATCACTAGGGAAATGGGCTGGGGATCGCGCCACGAGGACATCACAGTCCGATAGGAGTGTAAAAGACTCCTCCTCGTCTCTGAACTTTGAGGAGAATCCGACATGAACCTCATTTTCCTCAAGCACACCCCAGAAATCGGCAATCATGTAAATGTATGCTGATCGACCGACACGGATGTTCAGCTTGGACTTCAACGTGTCACATTTCCGCTTTTGAAGATCCCAGGCGATGTCTTGCAAGTACTTTTGCTTCTTGGGATCGAACCCACTGTTCATCAAGAAGTTCAGTGTCTCCTCTTGACTGTCAGGTAGCCCAGCAAGAAAAGGCACACGGCCGTGGCTGACTCGAGTTGCGCGACTGGAATAACTCTCGTAAACCCATTGGCGAAATTCCACTGGGCGATTCAAAGCATGCTTTTGCTCGCTGAACTGTCGTTGCAAATCGTTGATAAGACGGTCACCGATTGCCTGGCGCATCTTCACCTTGTCCCTGGCTCTATCTTCCAGGACAGGTAACAGCTGTAGGTTGAGACCAGCTGACTTCAGTTCAGAAGCCACGCTCCGGACTTCGAGGGTACGTTGATGTTTATCAACGAAGTCGCATTCCCACTTGCGCTGGGACGGGTATGTCTCGATCCAATCCTCATCGCCTGTGTCGTCAACGTCGATAACCCACATTCCCTTGGCCGAACCAAACCGCCCTTGCACAGCAGAGGGCACATCACCCAAACCGAGAACATCGCGTATCCTCTTGGCCACGCTTCGCGACATGCGGCCTACACCGTCATTCATCACTTCGCCAGTGCCTGAAGGTGAAAGAAGATCGGTCTTGTGGTGTCTGATCTGGTGAGGCTCCAATGTCATAATGGCATATGTCTTACTCAGACCGAGCTGGATACGGGAGAACAACTTGAGGTGCGGCTGCCAAGTGTTGTTGTCGAGTTGCAGGAGCCAGTCCAGCATTTGACTAACTTTGAACTCGGTCCGTTGCTCTACAGGTTCCTCTGCCGGAACGACAGATCTCGTCTTGAACACATCAGGTCGGAACGTAATGCCGGTCTCGGCAAAGAAGTGGACTCTCTCCTTGATGATGGGTTTCGGGTCCTCGGCGCGGAGCTGGAACTCCCTGAGAGGTTTCCTGTATCCGGCATCTTTGGCGAAGAAAGCGCGCCATTGGCGGCCTACAAGAGAATGTTGCCCCATCGTGAGCCACTGGATGACTTCTTCGACCGCACCTGGTTGTTTGCTGACCACCGGCGGTACACTTGGGCTGGTGCTCGTAGGCGACGGTATAAGGATCTCGAAAAACCTATCAGGACCGAACCGACGGGTGAGTCGACAGCCCTGCTCGAACATGAGCGGCTTCAGCTTCACAAGGTAAAGGGGCGCAGTAGGCGAGTTGTCCGGATTGTAGTCTAGAACAGCAGAGAGAACAACGGCACTACCTTTGCTCTCAAAGTTGCCCGTCATTGCGGTCACGAACACGTCGTTGGGCGGCTTTTCTGGAAAGGGTTTACCACGGAAAGCATCAAGCCGGTAGAGAGTCTTCCAGATATCTGTGACATCGCGCGCGGTAGACCAGGAAGGGTCGTACTTTAGGCCCAGGCTCTCGTCTTCCAAGTCTACTTTGCAGTGCATAAAGAGTCTGGTAACTTCCCATGCAACAGCGAGAGGAGCTTCGTGTAGCCATTTGGGAAATTTCGGCCAAATATTTCTCAGCCGAGCTGCAACCACCGGGGCATGAACTTGAACCTGAGATCGAGCGCTTTCTTCGCTCCGAGCCAGTCCATTTGAGCGACTCGGCTCGGGAATTGCGCCCTCGCCGCCGGAACTTGGAAACGACTCATAGTAAGTGCTGAACGAAGTTTCACCCTGGGAAGACGATGAAAGGGGCTGGTTATCTATGTGGGACTTGGTTGTTCTTCCTTTGCTAGGAGACTCAATCAAGTGTCCAGCCTCAAAGACCGTGGCATCCACAGGCCGCTTCTCTCTGGGCTGTGAAGGAGGAGCCTCAAAACTACTCTGGGTAGTGCTCTGATTGTGACGGCAAGCGCTGAAGACACTCGAACCATAGGAAGTGCCTTGAGATGTATCAAAGGAATCCACCTGGTCCGCTCGTCTATGACCTGTCGCCGTGGGATCTCTCGTATTGGCATGCCTTCGAGTCGGTACCTTGTCCAAAGCGCTCGCAATAGGCACGGGCGGGGCGGCGGCAGCGGCAACATTATCAGACAGCTTGCCCTTGGCCCGCTTGGTGCACTGATTGAGATTCTCACTCTCGAGAGATGGTCGTTTGGAACCGGTATTCACTGGATCGGGGAACTTTAGGGGTATCGCCGCGCCGTGAATAGGAGGACCTGTGGCAGAGCGAGTCAACGAGCGTTTGGGCGGATCAGCGAAAGTGACATTGGCGGGCTCATCCTTGCGTTTGGTGTTGGTAGAGGTTGGGCGGCTCAGGCCACTTGGGCCGCTTAGAGTTCTGCCAAACGTTCGACCTGGTGTGTTATTGGGAGGTGGCATAAACCTATTAAGCACCTCGAGCAACACAGTCTGCAATGCCCATTGTTGGCCGGCAGTAGCGGCGCGGGGAGGTTCCTTGGACCACGGAAGCGTGTCAGGGTCGGCGTGGGCTTTGGGCACCCAGTTCGAGCTCGCAGCTTTGGCCTCGATGAAGAAGTTGGCTTCTGCCTGGTTCAGGGAGTCATCCTTCCGCCAGTAGAGAAAGTTCAGGGCTCTGTAGATCTTGTCATGGCGACCGAAATCCTCGTCACTCTCGGCCAGCTCCTTCCGGCGGTGGGGGGTGAGAGTTGTGTCTGCGACACACTGGAGGCCCAGGTTGTAGTCGTTATTGAGCCGGTTTATGATTTCCTCGACGGGGCTATTCCTCTTCCTAGGAGTAATAGGGTTCATTTGTGCCGTGGGAGATCGGGCCTGGAGTAGAGTATACAACCGGGTTAGCGATAAGGCATGATAAAAGCGACCACCACCGAAAAGGAGGACAAGGCGACTGTGAGATATACCTGATTACCCGACTCGAGCTTCTACCAAGCGGGAGCGTCTTGGGCGTAAGGGTCGATAAGTGTGCGGAAGTAAACAACACCACTGTGGCTTTGCGCTTCAAGGCTTTGCGGTTGTCGGGGTGAACGACAAGTATATCTTTGCGGCGTTGATCTCTTGTAGTTTTTGACCTCGATTAACCAATTGTCATGGAATGGGCCTTGGCCATAGCCGCCAGTCTTGTTTGCTTCACGAAGTCGGGACAAGCAGGCGCAGCGGGGAAAGGCGACCTGGTTTGGGATTGGGGCTGATCGAGTTCAAAGACACGGGTTCGCGCGAGCGGGCCAAGGTGGTTTTTCGTGGTGGTCCTGTTCGTGCAAAGTGTGTGAACAGTTTTGAGCATTTCGAACGAACTTGGCGAGCTTCGTGCTGTGGCTATAATTGGCAACGCCCGGAACTGGGCATAAAGCCTCGTCTGATCTGGTCGGGAGAGTAGGTTGCAGGAAACAGTGAAGGGACCGATCAATCGCGGTGGATGGCCATAGAATCGCGCCGAGCCGTCAAGTGATTCGAGTGGTAAACAGTCCCAATCCAGCTCGATACGCTCCCAGATCAGCGCAAACCGGTGGAAGAAGCTGCCCACAGGATCGAAAAGCCCGCTGTCGGCGCAATTGGTCACATTCAGCCCGATGTTCGAGAGAGCGCGGCGGTAGTGGCCCTGATGGTATGGGTGATGATATCACTGGTGGTGGTGAAGGGTAGCCGCAGTGACCGTACAGGTGTCGCAGGCTCGTAGCCTTCCATTTTTTTTCTTCCGCATGCGACGAGACCATTTTGGAAATGGCTGTATGCCGCACCCACTGGACGGCCATCCTTCCATCGCTTTGACTTGCAGAAGCTGCAGGGGGCCCGGGGATGGCCAGCCCTACTCTAGGAGGAGTCCACAGTAAAGTGACAGGTCAGTTCGCTGCTGAATCAGGGTCGTGGGGAGGGGGGGATCGGACGAGAGATGGAAGACGTGAGGTTTCGAGGGCATGAGAGACGAAAGGGCGGACATGTCCTGTTTTAACGGTTCAATTAATCTGACAACGACTTTGAAGTTTTTTAGTTTTTTCGTCTGAGTAAACGAGGGATGATCAAAGGTTCCAGGATCTGGTTGTCTTGGATTTTTTAATCGCCTTCGTCACCTTGAGGAACAAGAACCAACCGGTCTGCTGCCTGGCGCCGGTCAAGAAGGAACGGCCCGCAAAGGTCCAGGCAGCACGGTGCCCTGTCAGCGCGCTTTGCGAGGTTGTGGTTCTTGGCAAGTGCGTGGAATGGGGACACTCCAGGATCCAAAAGGCGGGGCTAGTTCTAGTGTACACTACAGCGGGAATACGAGTGACTGCGGGATACATTTGGTAGAGGTAAGGTACGTGACATTACCTCTACATACCTCTAGGTAGTCACAGGCAGCTCTCAGATATGTGGTGCATGCTCTATGCATACATATGCCATACATATGCCTAACATATGTTCAGGATCTCATACGCTGGCGCCGGTGATGGTGTCGCTGTCGGTCATACTGATTGGGGTCTCGCTGGGATAAATCAGAGATAAGTCATGGATATATCGGTGACACATCCCGGACTGATCTCGGACTCATCCCAGACTATTCATGGACTATTCAGGGACACATCGGTGATCTAGATACATCACCCAAATGTTCTAATACCGTCCTCTAGGTCCTCTTACAGATACTACGCCGGCCATTGTTCCCCCATGGAGAAAACGCTTTTAATGGACACCAGTGTTGGCTGGCTTGGGAATGTCCATTCGAGGACGGATGCTTCCGCTGCCCGCTACAGCCTCAAGTACTGTGTACATTAACCTCAAGTTGACCCCACTCGCCGCTCACGCCTTACCATTGGTCCATTGGACAGTCTCAGGCCGACACATGTGTACACTATCGATGTGCGTGCCAACCAACAAATTGCAAATGTCGACTCATGCGTGCCCATTCTCGTCGCACCGATAAATGAACGTACCTACAGTCTCAATCTCTTCAGAAACTCTCAAAGTAACCTCTAATATTCCCACCACTCTCTACACAGCATGTATGGTTGTATGGACCCTCAGACGAATGGTCTCAAGATGATGTCACACAACAAAGCTTGGTCGTCTCTGTTCCCGAGAGACTGTACCCTGTCTCCCTGTTAAACCAGCCCCCTAAAGGGGACAGCGTACGAACCTATTCGGACCTACTACACTACACACGCAGTAGGGCTACCTAGCATGAGAGACAGGAGACTTTAGGACTTTTCAGAATTCGATTTCGGTGCTTGGCCAAGGAAGTGAGCTTTTCCAGAGTCTAATATTTGTTGGGAAAGGTGTCGCAGCAGAGAGAGATGATATGTATCGCGGACAACACCACTATTGAGACTAGGCGCGCCCCGTCAACGGGAGGCCGGCTAGCCATCCAATGAATCGTCGCGGATGCCGCCAGCAGAGTCCGCCACTGACTGGCCGACCTTCCAATCCATTCCACACTGGACCCCGGGCCTCCCTCAAGAGATCCCGCCAATTCCGAACCGGGACTCTCAAAGGACCCCTCCCTCCTAGTTCTGCTCTGCTACAAAAAAGCTTTCTCGGCTTCTTTTATCCCTCGGAGTGCCCTCCCTTCGGATTTCCATCGGTATTCCCCCCCCATATTAACCATACTTACACTATTCTCTCACCCACCCCTTTCCCGACGGAATCCAGGGCCCGTGTCCGTCCATCCGTCAATCCCTTCCCTTTCCCTCCCGGTCCCCCCTCGAATAGCCGCGGATCCACCAGACCCCGAACCCTACCCTTGGCGCTGCCGAGTTGCTGCTCGCCGTTGCAGTGTGCATAGGTTCAGACGCTCATAGGGCACGCCAACGGAGGCTACTAGACACTACCTTCGTCGCCGTCCGAGCCATCCACATTCCGAAAGAGTGACGAGAGAGAGAGAGAGAGAGAGAGAGAGAGAGACATACACACCGACGACTCGGAAAGTCAGGAGAACAAGTGGTCGGCTGGTGGTCTGGCGGACCCCGTTGGTTTCCGGCCTTCATCCTGTCCAAAGCTGACCACATCCCGCCGCCGTCTCCGCCCAGCCCCGACTCGTGTAGCCCTCACCTCATATACCTACCTACCTTAGTCATCTTGAAACAGCAAAGGCCATGTCCATGTCCGACTCTCATGAGAGCCCCAACCTCGAGGATCTTACTCCCGAGGAGGCCAACCGCATTATCCATTCCCACCGCAAAGTTCGATATGGTAAGTGGGTCTTTCTCAGTTATTCATCTCTTCCATGTCATCATCATCAGGTATTTCCCTTCCTGATTATGCATTCTCTGTCCACTTTCCGGATAACATGTAACCTCTTGTTACTCTCCATTTGAGGCTGTGTGATTGCCCCCAACCTTCCCCACGCTTCCCACCCGTTTTGGACCCCCCATCTTCCCGGGTCCGGTCCCAGCAATCCGGTTCAAAAGTCCCCTTGATGCACCTCAACTCTGGTTCTAGACACTCATATACACACACTACTGCTTTCCCTGACCCACCCACAACTTATGCTTAGTACCTTACCTTGATTCAAATTCTTACTCACATTACAAACCCCCTCCACAGGTACCGCCTGCTGGCCCTGCAGACAGAGAAAAGTAAAGTGTGACAACAAAAGTCCATGTGAAAACTGCGTCAAGCGGGAACACCCACAGCTCTGTTCCTACAAACCCAACAAGTCAGCATCCGGCAAACCGTCATCTGTTTCCACCGACCTCTCTCACTCCAAGAAGAGGCCGCACTCGCCAGATGCTCAAGAAGGCCGGAGCTTGAGCCATGAGGCCCGCGAATCAATAAGAACATACGGTGTGTCACACAGCTCCCCAATTCCATACATAGTATCTCCCCAAGGTTGGTGGTCACATCTAACCATTCTGTTAGAGCCCGAAGCCGTGGAGATCACGCGTTATGTTGGCCAGAATAGCATCCCAGCGCTTCTAAGGGAACAAACCGCAGCCGATGAACCACAGGACGTAAGCTTTATACGCCAAGACATGCGTTCCCTACTGGGGCTCGATAACTCGGCCCCCTTTCCGCTCATGTCCTCCCGCCACTTGGACAGGCTAACGTCCGATATCTCTCATGAACTGCCTTCCGACCGGGAGGTCATGAAGTGCGCAATCTTACCCTCCCTCACCTAACATCTGGAGAGAGACATAGACTCACACCCCTGTAGACTTTTCCGAACCTACAAGGAAATTCCCCAACCCTTCTGGGGCTTTGTTATCGACATTGACGACCTCGAGTCTCGGTTGATGATCTACCTTGAAGACAGAGCAAAGAACGCCAGAGCCACTACAAAGACAACAAAACCAGTCTCTGCATCATGGCTCGCCATTCTCTTCGCCGTCCTTGCGGTTGGCTCACAGTACCACGAGACCCCATACCATATCCGAACAAGAGATGCGCAAAAGTACATCCAAATTTCTTTCCACTTTCTCAGGCTGGGTAACTTTTTGTTAAGGTATGTTGGACATTTTGTACGATCAATGTCAGCTATTCGACTACTAACTCGGTCTAGGCCGAACCTGGACTCAATACAAGCCATGTTGATGACGAGCTTTGTATTACTCAATGACATGAAAGCGGAAGCTTCCTGGGCTTTGCTGGGACTTACATGTCGATTGGCACAGTCGCTTGGCCTTCACCGCCCACAGGTTCTTGACGGCCGTCAGTCGCCCGAGATTGTGAAGAGGGAAATGTCTAGGAGGAGACTTTGGTATGATCCACCATGTTTGAAACTCCTATCCCATACTAACTTTCTGCCCTCAGGTGGACTTGCCTCTGGCACGATACGCTCACTTCGTTATCATTTGACCGATCACCAATGACCAACATCGCTTGTTGTCCTATCCCCCTTTCACCGACTGCCGAGACAGACGGGTGGTCTTATCTCGAAGCAATGTACCATCTAAATCAAATCATATCGCAGCGCCTAAACCCTGATGCAACTGCCACCGCCTCCTACAACCAAATCCTGACCAACTGCGCGGACGTGGAAAGCATACGAGATAAACTCTTTGTACAACTCCGGACCAAAGACGCCTGCAAATCCGCCATGGACCGCCTGCAGCACTACGCCATCAGACTGCACACCTCCTTCATCGTCTCCGTCTGCTGCCGGCCCGCCCTCCAGCGCGAAAACAACCAGCTCGAAAAGTCCCAGAAAAAGTACCTGGCCGACAAATGCAAGGAGAACCTGACGGAAACAGTCCGCATGTTCCTCGCCATGCACCAGCTCTCGGTGATCCCCACGCGCTCCTGGGCCTTTACTTATCACGGCCTGTCGTCGGCCGTTCTGCTGGGGATCCTCGGCGAGACCAAAGCCGACCCCGAAGTACGCCAGCTTCAAGGCGATTTGATTTCGGCCCTGTCCGCCACAGCGGCTAAAGAACAAACGTCGCCGCAGCCGCACATCCCGAGGTCGGATCACGACATTGAGCTCTCGGGCCCGCTGTCGCGCGCGTTGACGGCGCTCAAAAATATCTACGACCATGGATCGGTCGTGGGTCCGGCGGGGATTAAGCGCGAGGCAAGCATTTCCGGCCCGGCGTCGGGATTGAGGACGCCGTTGCAGATCAGCCAGCTTGCGGGGCTACCTCCTAATGGGTATCCGTTATATGGTCTTGGGCAAGAACAGCAGGGAAGAGGAGGAGGAGGAGGAGCAGGAGGAGGGGGGGTTCAGCAGCAGCTGGGAGCGACGGGACCGTTGGATCCGCATCAGAGTGCAGCGTTGGCGATGGCGGAGATGCAGCAGCAGAATGGGGGGCAGTCTCAGTTGGGGGGGACGGGGGCGGAGTATCAGGGAGGGTATGTCTTTCCTTCTATCGCGGATCTGGCTGGTGTTGTGGAAGTGATGCTAACAAGGTGATTACCTAGGGTACCGTACAACATGCCACCACTCCAACAACCGGGTGCCGCTGCCGGCGCCGGTTCGGGCCCTGGTGGAGGTGTAATGCCGCAGGATATGTCGCAGTTTGATCCGGCTACTTATATGTCGCCGATGGATCTTTACGACTCGATCTTTTGGGGTTAGTTCTTTTTCTTTTCTCTGCCCTTTTCTTCCCTCGCCTTTCCTGCCTGGGTTTCGCAGGCTGACATAAAGCGATGCTGTGTTTAGAATCCCCCGACCCCTTCAACACCGGCGTAGACACGATGAATTTTGACTTTTTAGCCCACCCACCACCTGGCCAACCACCTCAGCAGCAGTTTTATTTTTGATGATTCAAGGT
The DNA here is from genome assembly GCF_000182925.2 of Neurospora crassa OR74A. Lineage (NCBI taxonomy): Eukaryota > Fungi > Ascomycota > Sordariomycetes > Sordariales > Sordariaceae > Neurospora > Neurospora crassa. The sequence continues at coordinate 4,456,641 of NC_026503.1, read as the reverse complement.
CTCGGTTTCCGGGTGAGCATCATCGGCTTGGGTTCTTCCATTTCTATCACTGTCGTGGAGAAATTTCAAAAGGATAGCAAAAAATGAAAAGGGGGAATTTGTCCCCTACCGTTACCAGGCATAGTGTTGTAATCTACCCAGGAATTTCGTCGTCATATCAAAAATTTATGGACTGTCTATGCTGGAACTTGCAATGTCTCAACACACCGAAGGACGTGACTCGGAGATGGAACGGGATCGGAGCGAGGAACGGGGGGGGGTTGAACGGTGGTTGCTTGGCAAAGCTTAAATCTTTTGAATGGGTGGGTGGAGTCAAGCGAAGTGGAGCTACCGGTCTTTTTGGATTTCAACGTTCTGTTGTCGATGTCTCTGTTTGGGTATAGGTACTGTATGCAGTTACATGCCGCTCAGTTTCGAAGTTGAGGAGGGATGTCCTGCCGTCTGTTGGAGGCTTAAGTAATGGATACATTTTGTAGACAGTGTTAACCATGCTCCTGATGTCGAATCTGAGGGTTCATTGTCGTCCGGGTGTGTTTGGTGTTTTGCGAGGGTTAGGGTTTTTCACTAGTCCGGACTCGCCCGCCTACCGCTGACCGAGCGAGCTCGTTGCTCACTGCTGTAGGACCCCACTCTGTACCTCGTTCAACAAACCTAACCGCTGAAACATCAACACCAACACCAACAGCAGCTTTTTCGTCGTGTATACTAACCATGTTGACAACATTCTTCTTAAAGGGCGAACCTCACGATATTGGATTGTTCGTCACGTAAAATTTTCCTGCCCGTTTTTTTCTTTCATCCTTCCTGCCCATGCGCGCGCCTTGTACCCCGCCTGCCCGCTCCTGCTACATACTACGTCGCGATAGCTTCTCTTCTCAATTCCATGGAAGTCCAGGCCCATTCAACACCACGATACCTAAGGTATCTACATACCGCGGCATCACACCTAGAACTGGAAAACTTCTTCACGCTAATTGTCAAGATGTCACATGTGACACGGGACAAGAACCTTGGTTCAATCAGGGGATGAAGGTATAGCTACTGGCTGCCAGATCAGGAAGCTGAGATTCTGGCAATTGAACCAGTCAAACAAGACGATGGATCGATCTACATGTGTTGCGCGCAAACACATGGGGAAGATGGCGCCTTTGAATTTTTCTTCACAAGAGCTTTGTGCAGTTTCCTGGGGCCGACCGTGACCCCTGCCGAATGGCTGTCGAACTGTCGATAGACTCATGCCATGCTCGTTGCAACCTTCTCGATCTTGCCAAGCAATACTACGCCAATCCAAGTTTGTCTGTGATCTTTGGCTGCCGCTTGACCTTGGGTTGTTAGCCAACACCAAGAAAAAAAACATGAGATCGTATAATGCAGTTTGGCCAAGAGCATAAATGGGATCAACAACCTTCCGGATTAGGTTATGCCGCGATGCACAACGGAGGGACCTGATGCAACCAACGTGCCGATCGGAAGGTACCAATCCAAGCAATCGTCCCCGACTTGCCCTTCCCGGTTGACGGGTGCCAGACACCGCTCATCGAAGCTTGAAAGTATCAAGGGTATCCGCGGGACAACCGACAAACGAAAACTGGTCGTCTCCCGGTCGATACTAGTATGAGACGAACCGCGATACGGAACCGCTACCGAGTTCTCATGCAAATCACCCTTCGAAAATGCGTCTATCCAGATGCCGAACATGGATAGAGGCCGGTTACTTGGCCCATCAAAACACCTTCCCCTTCGAGCTTGACCTCGATATCGACTACTACCTACCCCAAATATCCACCATGTCACCTACTCTACCTAGGTAGCTCAACCTCACGATGCTGATGCTGATCCAGACCTTCCACCGACCGGCGCCCCAGCTTTACACGCACAACGGGCAACTAGTATAAGATGGCCCATGGCCCATTGACCGCCATCATGATTCTGAGGGAGAAGGCAGTGACGGGGAAAATAGCATCTCGAAGCCCACCACCACCACCACCACCATGAAGTATCTTTCCATCCTCACCGCCCTCTTGGGCCTTGCCTCCGCCACCGCCATCCGCTCCGAAGCCCGGCCCAAGCGGACTGCCTACGATGGCTACAAGGTCCTCCGTGTCGCCGCCGGTGATGACGCCGACAAGCTGAACAAGATCATCGCCGACCTCGAGCTCGAGACCTGGAAGGGTGTGGCCAAGGTTGGCGGTCACGCCGACGTGGTCATCCCGCCCTCCAAGCTCGCCGCCTTCAACGCCCAGGCCGAGGGCTTCGAGACCCTCACCATGCACGAGGACCTCGGCGTCTCCATCGCCAACGAGTCTGGTTTCCAGGCCTACGCCGGCACGGCTGACCAGACCTGGTTCAACACGTACCACGCCTATGCCGACCACTTGACCTTCCTCAGGGATCTCGTGGCTGCCCACCCCAACCAGTCCGAGATCGTCACCTCTGGCACTTCGGTCAACGGCAACGCCATCACTGGTATCCGTTTCTGGGGTAGCGCCGGCAAGGGCGTCAAGCCCGCCATTGTGTTCCACGGTACCGTGCATGCGCGCGAGTGGATCACTACCATGGTATGTCAAATCTTTCCAGACGTTCCTTGGACAAAATCAACTAACAAAATCTCCAGGTCGCCGAGTACCAAGCCTATTACCTCCTGACCAACTACGGCTCCGACGCCACCGTCAAGTCCTTCGTCGACAAGTACGAGTTCTACATCTTCCCCGTCGTCAACCCGGACGGCTTCATCTACACCCAGACCAGCAACCGTCTCTGGCGCAAGAACCGCCAGTCCAACTCGGGCTCCTCGTGCGTCGGCCGCGACATCAACCGCAACTGGCCCGCCCACTGGTCCACGTCCGGCGGCGCCTCCACCAACCCGTGCGACGAGGCCTACAAGGGCGCCAAGCAGGGCGACGCGCCCGAGACGACGGCGCTCGCTGCGTTCTTGAACAAGGTCAAGGCCGCGCAAGGTCTCAAGTTGTTTATTGACTGGCACTCGTACTCGCAGCTTTTCATGTCTCGTATGTTTTTCCCCTTTTTTCTTCTTTTTTTTTACTTTCTTTCCCCCACTAATACTAACACACCGCACAGCCTACGGCTACACCTGCTCCTCCGTCCCCGCCAAAAACTCCGAGTACCAATCCCTCGCCCGCGGCGCCGTGGCCGCCATCAAGTCCGTCTACGGCACCACCTTCAACTACGGACCCATCTGCACCACCGTCTACAAGGCCACGGGCAACTCGGTCGACTACGCGTTCGATGTCAGCGGCGCCGAGTACGCGTTTACGTTGGAGTTGAGGGATACAGGCGCCAATGGATTCATCCTGCCTGCGTCGCAGATTTTGCCGAGTGGCGTGGAGGCGTGGGCGGGAGTCAAGTATTTGTTGGCCAATATGAAGTGAGGGGACCAAAAATGGAAAGGGAGAGGAAGAATGTGGTGAGAGAGAAAAAGAGAGAGAGAGAGAGAGAGAGAGCCAAGGGGATGGGTTGGGAGGGGTTAGGACTGGTGTTGATATATATTGGCATTGGACATATACTTACCTACCTACCTACCTACCTGCCGTACTCTGTGCATATACACCGCACACCTGAGGCTTTCACTCATCTCACTTTCACTCTTGAAAGCAAATTAGCAATACTCGCTGCCTTGTAACGTTGCTGAAATGTTCTTGTTGTCTTTTGGTTTACGGTTTTGGTCTAGATGCAACATATTACTTGTAGGCTACAGAGATATCTTTGTGCTGTACGTCTGTCGTGGTGTGATAAATCACGAATTCATGAAGTCGATAGTTAGGTAAGAATGTGCTCTAACAGGTTGGGAGGTTCTTTAATATGAATACCTATGTACGCAGTGCATAGTTACTAAATTCAACTCGACTCAACTCAATGCCAACGACACCAGACATTAACAGATTAATTAGACTCACACATCGTCCTCAACCACTTTCTCTTTTTTTTTTCGTTTACCAAAAACACTAACGGGACTTTCATACTTTAGTACGACTGCTTCTTATAGTGGGTGTTTATTTCTTTTAGCCTCCCACTGGTTTTGTTGGTGATCCTGACTTACATTATGGTAGTTCTCCCAAATTGAGATAGGATCGATGGTGACAACGGACTGAATGATATGATTCCTACGCCGCTACCTGCATGGCGTCCTTATTCACAACAAAATAGGGGAAACAGAGCGTTCATCAAGAAAAGCAATTAGATAGGTATTAACATATTCAGTCATCCATACTTCTTGCCTTGACAAAATCAAGACCCAACAACCTCCAAACCAACAGCCGGGCAATTCAACCCCCCATACCCAACATCAATAATATCCCTACCCAAACTCAACTGCAACCCACACCCAACCCACCCCGACCCAACCGCATCATTCGTAGAATTACCAACACCACAACTCAACCCCTCATCCCCCTTCGTACACTCCAAAGCTTTGTAATCCTCCGAATATACTTTTAATATTTCCTGCCTCAACATCCACACCGGTCCCTCACCTCTTATTCCCTTTCTACCCACCCCATCACCATCACCATCACCATCACCATCACCACTCCCAGTTCCGTTTCCGGAACCAGTATCAGCAACATCAAAACCAACAGCAGCAATCCTCGGCCTTCCTCTCTCATCGGTATACCCCACAGCACACAAATGTCCAGTCTTCTCTACACTAAACGAGCTTGCTTGGGATTGACTGCTAGTGAAGAGCAACCCGTTTCCAACCAAGTGAACAAACCACTTGTCGAAAGTACCGCCAGGTTGAGACACGCGAAGCAAGAAAGGGGTGGAGGTTTCGCTGCAGGTTAGGTCTAGGTCTTCCGTGGCTGGTGGTTTGGATGATGGTGTAGTGGCTGAAGCTCTGGAAGTGGGAGTTGAGGTTGAGGTTGAGGTTGAGGTGTTGTCATAGCCGGCGTTAGTAAGTAATTTTCCTGTGCCGGTGCCGGTGCCTTGAATTGTGGAAATCGTGGGTGCGGTTCCGTTGGACCAGATGGCTGTGGTGTTTATGAGGAAGGGGAGGCGGGCGATGGTTGTCGTCGTTGTTGTTGTCGTTGGGGATGTGAGTGGATTGGTTGTTAGGAGGACCCCCGTTCCGGGATCTAGGGGTAGAAAGCTTGTTGATGTGCCATTGTACCATGAGGCTCTATCACCAGTAGTGTTCTTGTAAATTGGAAACTTGACACTCGCGGTTGTCTTGGCCACTCCAGTGCTAGTACTTGCCAGTAATGAGCTGGTAGGTGTCCTGTTATACCAGGACACTGTGCTGTTTATGGGAATTGGGTACTTGGCACTCGTTGGGGCATTGAGCTGAGTGGAGGAAGTCGTGATGTTCGCAGGTGCTGTTGCGAGAGCTGCCGTAGAGTTGGTGTAAGGAGCCGCCGCAGTTTCTCCAGCTGGATAACTGCGGGTCGACGTTGTGTTCACCCATAATAGCTCCTTTTTTGTCGTAGGTATTGCAATGGTCACCACATGTACGGTCGATTTGGTGGCCGAAGGTGCTGACGAACTGATAACGCTTGTCGACCCTGAATCACTGTTTGCTTCTATGGAGGAGGCCACTCGGCTCGTGAACAAAGTTGTAGGACGTAAAGGGCTGCCACTTCCACTCTTCCTTCCCGGGTATATGGTGCTCGTAACTGTTCCTGTTCCTGTCCCATTCTTCCTTGCTGGAATCGTGCTGTTGGCGAAGAAAGGCGGCAGGGTCACGTTCGCAATCGTCTTGATGGCAGTAACTGTCTTCGTGGTGACTGGCCGAGCAGCAGCCCTGGTGATTTGAGAAAGTCTCAAACAAGAGCATGCTGAGTAGTAATCGGCTTCTGAGGCACAATTCTTCGCATAGTAAGGTAGTGTCGCCAAAGTTGAACTTGTAGTCACCCGCCGCTCCTGGAGAGCCTGTACGTGTGAGAAGCCCGGCCTTTCCCCGTTGAGGGCATCGTAGTCAACTTTTGTCAGCTTATGGTTTCCATTGTTTTCGGTCTCCGAAGCGGTCGAACTCGTTGACCCTGTCTTTGTGATAACAGTCGCCGAGCGATGTAGTGTAAGAGTCGCAACCCTCTTTGTGCTGGTCACCGTCGTCGTGGCCGTTCTCCTGCTGGATGTTCCTGTGGGAGCAGTTTGCGCAAGGAAAGACAGACAGTCCGCCGTGACATTTCTGCCAGTTGGCGCATACTGTATGGCTGTACAACAAACAATGTGTCAGTGGTCAAAGTGTTCAAGCAAAACGATGGGACTTCGAGTTGGAAACATGGCGATAAGATAGGACAACAAGACGGTTACGTCAACAACATCCGCTAGCAGCTGGCTACAGGGCAAACATACCGCTAAGACAGCTGTCATTCAAACACTGCGCAGCGAGAGCTTGGGCCAGGCATAGCGCTAACACAACGAGCCAGCAAATGCTCCTTCTTGTCGGCATTGCAGGCGCCATGTCTTCTTGCTCTTTACATCAATGGACTCGAAAAAGGACAACACAAGTCGCCTCTACAATTGGGCCCTCAACATTTTTCGACATCTCGCTGGTTATCAGTCATTTCACATCATGTTTCTCTTTCACTTTTGGCCTTGGATTTGGCATTCACATTAACAAGCGCGGAAATCAGGTTATGAGGTGGTAGCGAACCGTTGTTGGTATTCGCAATGCCCCTGTTGACATCTTAACATGGCATCTTATACCTCACGGTTCCCAATGGAGAACTGACTTGCAAGCAGGGATTGAACCCTTTCTCCTCAATTTCTAGGATACAAAGCAATATTATAATGCGGTTGACATTGACGTCTTGGTGAACTGGAGCACACACAGCTCTACCAGTCCTGCAGATGAAGAGAGGGATCACCCGTGATATTGGGTACAGCCCAGACGTGATGGGTTCGGCATATAGTTTGTACCTGGCGATCCCGCTGTTGGGACCAGCAATCATGATCAAGCGGCATATGCAATGAAACTCGAATCACTCATGAACCATGGGGAGCTGAACCACAACGGCTATGGTGGTGCCTGAGCTCAGTTCAGTCCAGTCCCATACCGACAGCAATCTTGAGGAAACCATGACACACGGGTGTTACAGGAAAGGGAAGCTGTATGATCAAGCCGGCTGATGTGTCGCCCCAAATGACAACAATAGGGGTCTGATCGCCGCGCAAGCGTCCGTAAACACCAAAAAAACGAACCAAAGGACTGGTCACTCGAGGACCCATCGTGACACCACCAGCCGTGACCGCCCGCCAGCAAACCAAGTACAACCTCGGACACGGGAAATGCTGTTTTGACCCGTTGAGGATGCTTTCGGCCCCGGTGGTGGCGGTGGTCTCAAGAGTCCAACCCCGAGGCGAGGATGAAGCACCAAAAAGGGAGCCAGCAGGATGTGTCCCAAGTAGGGTTTCCTACCTCTCCTCGAGCTCTCCCTCTTCGGGGTCGACGGTCACTATGTGTGACCTCTGGCCCACGCACTATGGGCCCGAACAAAGCGCATATGTTGTGTATCGCAAGCTCGCCCAAGGAATTTGTTCTTTCTATAAGACACTCTTGACAGCTTGTTGAACCCAGAACGCCCCCTGGTAGGTCTCAATCTGGCACAGTCCTCAACCCTCGACCCATGGACGATTGTTTTTCTCTTCTCTTCCTACTATCATCATCACTAACTTTGAGATGGAATCTGAAAATCGAGGATCCGAGATCCTCGCCATTACTTGGACACTCGCCGGCTTAGCAGCGGTATCCCTTGTTGTCAGAATAGTGTGGAAGCTACGCTCCAAGAAGAAGCTATGGTGGGATGACCACATTTGTTCTCTCTCATGGGTAAGTGCACTCTCATTTCCAGAGATCTTTAAGCACACTAACACGTAAACAGTTCGTCCTCAAAACCTCCATCTTCATTGTCACCATAGCCACCTCCAAAGGCCTCGGTGAACACGTTCAGGCTATCCCCGAAGATAACCTCCCCGCTATCGGTCTCCTCGGCAACTTCATCGGCACCCTCTCTATACTCGCCTCGGTATGGAGCAAGACCTCCTTCGCCCTCACGCTACTCCGGTTGCTGTCGGGCAGATGGACCAAGGACCTCCTCTGGCTCGGCGTGGCCACCATCCACGTCTTTCTGATCGTCAACGCCCTCTTTATGTGGATCAGATGCTCACCGGCCGCGAAGACGTGGGATGCCTATATGGAAGGGACATGCTGGGATAACCAGGTTTATCCCCAGTATGCTATGTTTGCTGCTGGTATGTTTTGCTACATCCTAGTTGACCGCCTAGCTTCTGTACTGATGTGTGTGGTTCTGTAGGATACTCGGCAGCCGTAGACTTCATTCTAGCCCTTCTCCCATTAGCACTATTTTATCAACTCCAAATGCTACACCGGAAAGAAAACGTCGGCGTCTCCCTAGCCATCATCGTCGCCCTTGTGTATGTACCCCCCTTCTCCTCCACTTAACAACCACCGTGAACTCTTTCTCCTAACCCATGTAACCAACCTCCAGCTCAGCAGCCACCGCCACAATGAAAACAACCGTTATCTCAGGCCTCACCTCTTCAGACTTTACCTGTACGTATCCGGCCTCCCTCCCTCATTCTTCCATCACCCTTTCCCACTCACTCACTTCCTTCCTCACTTGCTAACACCATCTGATAAAGTCACCACCGCCCCCCTAATCTACTATGCGACCGCCGAATCCGCCCTCACTATCATCGCCGCTTGCATCCTCTCCCTAGCCACTCTCTCACGAAATACCCGACCAGAGAACTCGGCAAGCGACAACAAGTCGCTGGAAAACCAAAGTCAGACGTCGGAAAATATTCCGTTGGGAGCAGCTAGTGCTAGTGCTACTGCTAGCGGTGGGCAATCAGCGCCGAGTAGTTCCTCTGGACAAGGACAAGAGAATAACAGTGGTGTCGTTAGAGATGCGGTTGTTGAAGAAGGAGGAGGAGGAAAAGGAAAACGAGAGCAGTCTGGCGGGCAGGAGGAGAGAGAAAGAGAGAGGAGGAATCGGTGCTGGTATAAACTGTCGCCTGATACGAATGCTTGGCCTGGGGTGTTGATGTGATGGCAGAGTGGTGTGGTAGAGGATGAAGGAGAGAAGATGAATGTGGGATGGAGGGAGTAGTGAAGGGAGGGTGATGTTGTCGAGATATTAGGTCAATTAGTTACTTGATAGCGTGGTTTGAGGATATTATATGTATGTCTTGTAGGTATCATACAGGGATGGTTGAATGAAGTATAAAAGAAGTTCAAGGAACCAAAAAAGGACAAAAAGAAAAGAAAGTTCGACGCCGTTGCAAGTTCCGAACGCAGGGGTGAAAAAGATAGATGCAAAAAAATGTTGGTCTCTCCCGCCGGGAATTGAACCCGGGTCTCGAGCGAATCGAACTGATGTTCAAGCTTGACAAGCTCACATACTGACCACTATACTACGGAAGACTTACAGCAGTGATCAGCTGTCGTAGTTTACTGGAAGGTTTGGCGAATGTTGACCCTATAACCTTCTGTATGAAAACTGGTTTTTTGACAGAACGCGCTGAACAGTAACTGCTCTCCATTTGAAACGTCCATTTGTTGCTGTCTAGCATCACCTCTTGTCTTTTTCGAAAACAACTAACTCACATAGGCGTATTGTCGCCAATCCTTTTCTTAATAGCTGTTAACCATTTTTGGCATCATGTAAATCGACACCTTGAGCAGATGACAAGCAAAGGCCAATCCCGCCTGTGCGGTTCAAGCTCATATTTCGAAGCGGGCACTTGATTACGTTCCCAGGCACCAGCGTCTAGACATCTCCAGATGGGCGGATGATGGCGGATGTCGCCGGACTCAGGGCTCATCCTTCGCTAGTCAGGCGGAGAATTTGGGCTTGGCCTGCTGCTAATGCGTGGCGGTTGCATCCAGATGTGCCCAGAATTACCAGATCCGAGGCACGTTACAGGCAACCCTTTGACTTTCATCGCCAGGTTATGCGGGGGACCTTCCTGTTTGGGCTTCCATGTCGGGCATGGTCGCGACCAGAGAGAGGAAGCTTTTCGTATTTTTTGCCCAGAAGAAAAAAAAAATGTTATCGGGGAAGCCTTGATAACTAGAGAACCAAATATTTTTCTGAACCCGTCGATAGTAATAACTCCAAACCTCGTCTCTTTCTTTTCTTGAATATCAAACTCTTTTGTGTTGTTGACTTTGGCGCATCGCACCCTCGAAGCGAACCCTTCTATTTTTTTCTTTTCTTTTTTTGGACCCCTAACCACAGCGCATCTGCAGTGTCGACAATAAACCCCACCCCCGCATTTCACCATGAGTGTTGTTCCCCAGGAAATTTCCATGGACCTTCCGGTCGTCGACCTTGACGTCTATCTCAACAACGCCGTTGACTCCCCCGAAGTCAAGGCCGAGTGCGAAAAGGCCGCGAAGGCTCTCATCACCTACGGCGCCCTCGTACTCCACGATTCGCGCGTCGCTGAGAAGGACAACGAGACCTTCCTTGACCTCCTAGAGGACTACTTTGCGCAACCCGAGGAGGAACTCGGCAAGGATGAGCGCCCCGAGCTGAGCTACCAGATTGGTGTGACTCTGGAAAACACAGAGAAGCCCAAGTGCGCTGTTGACGAGCCATGCTTGAACGTTATCCAGCGCCTTGCGCCCGAGGAGAGGCCATTGGATATTTCCGGCCACCACCCCGATCCCAAGTGCCGTTTCTTCTGGCGCATGGCTGAGCAGCCACCCTACGAGACCAAGTTTCCCGGCTTGAACGCGGATAATGTCGTTCCTCAAGCGCCACACATCAAGGAGCGCTGGAACCCGGCCATGCAGCAGTGGGGTACCTCGATGAAGAGCGCTGTTGAGGGTCTCACTGAGATGACTGCCGTCGGTCTTGGCTTGCCTGCTGGTACCTTTAAGGATGCGGGTAAATACGGGTATGTTGTCTTTCCGTCTTATCCAATAAAACATATAGTCAGTCTCGCATTATCACAACATCTACTGAAACCTCCAACAATAGCCCCCACCTCCTTGCCCCTACCGCCTCCGACCTCGTCAAGTACGGCCAAAAGGACACCATCCTCGCCGGCTTTCACACCGACCTCAACTTCCTCACCATCCACGGCCGCTCGCGCTACCCCGGTCTGCACATCTGGGCCCGCAACACGGGCAAGCGCATCGCCGTCAAGATTCCTCCGGGCAACTACCTCTTGGTACAAGCCGGCAAGCAGCTCGAGCACATCACGGGCGGTCTGATCAAGGCCGGCTTCCACGAGGTCGTGGTCAACGAGCGCACTGTTGAGGTGATTGAGAAGCGCAAGCAGCAGTTCCCCGACCGCCCGCTGATCCGTATCAGCTCGACTTTCTTCTGGCATTTGAACTCGGATCATGACCTTGCGCCTATTCCCAAATTGGCGGAGGAGGCGTATAGGTTGAGGGCGGAGCAGTTTAATCTGGGACGGGATGAGGGTGAGGAGAAGACGTACCCGCCCATGAAGGTGGGTGAGCTGGTGCAGGAGGAGTTGAAGCATATTGCTTTGATGGCTTAGATGGGTGCATCAGGAGTGGAAAGTGCATGTACAATGTACGATTGACAAAGAAACGGTATCGGTGGGCTGGAAGAGGCGACAACGAAAAGGCCTTGACCATCGTTGGTTGTCCCTAAGAGAAGAGGAGAAGCGGAAATCAGAGCAGCCTGAATACTTGGAAGGAGTACCGGTGAATGGACACCAATCTCTCTCACTTGCGAGGGCACGGAGTTATAAAGTTGCTTTCATATAGTCTAGCATTGCACATGAATTTATTTGTTCAAGATTCATTTTGTAGGTGCTACAAAGGTTCAGTTCTCGTAATGTATTACCAAGTGCACGCGTTCTCTAGCAGCTTGAGCGAAAACACGCCACAGTCATACATTAGTATAACTCTTGCGAACAATTTCAGAAGAATGGCGTGCAAGTTATCCATTGAACAGAAAACAACCGGCTGACATAGTGTTAACTGGTAAGCAGTCCCAAGAGCTGATCATATAAGCTCACTGACTAGGCAAGTTCTCCACAACCAACTACGACAGCTGATCAACAGTTGTACATCTTCCGTAGTATAGTGGTCAGTATGTGAGCTTGTCAAGCTTGAACATCAGTTCGATTCGCTCGAGACCCGGGTTCAATTCCCGGCGGGAGAGACCAATCTTTTCTTTTTGCCTCTTGTGCCTTTTTCTTGTGTCGATGAATTTTTCTTTCCTTCTACTGCCGTGATGTCTGAGAGAAGAAGGACACTCTCGAGATCACTGTACAGCTTCATCGATTTCTGTCTTTGACTGCACACACATTGCCTGGCTTATTCGCAATCTCGTGTTAGTTATCTTGGCTTGCAATGGTGAGTCGACCAACACCTGAAGTAATTAGTACCCATTGTCCATGTGCTCTAGCTCTCCCCCTGAAATTCACAGCTCTATATAAAGTACGATTAGGCACCAATACACATGACTGAACAGCTGTTCATAGCGTCGACTTGCTACCACAGACACAGGACAGGCAGTCTGGCGGTCGTTTCAGTTTCTTCTTCTTTAGCATCGACCTCGGACATTTCCAGGACCATCGCGCACTGACCTTCGGTTCGGTTCCGTTCGCAGTCAGGGTCCCAAAACATCTGCCCCACACTACGCTACACTACGCTTCACTACATGCATAGAGCTTGCCCTCGGCATTTATTAATCTCCCCAGTATACATACATACGTACCTACACAGTATCCAACCGAGCCGGAGTAAGCCCCGGCGTGTCCGCGCACCGGGCCTTTTTCTTCATGTTCATGGGCAACGTGACGGACGGACGCGTGAGTGAGCCCAGTTCCAGTCCAGTCCAGTACGTAATCTGGTGGATGGGATGGGATGGGATGGGATGAGTCCGTAATCTCACCGCCGGGCGCCGCTGCACGGTGAAACCCGCGGGCCTATTCTACTTACTTGCTTGCTACACAGTAGTTTGGTACACTGCGAAAGTGTGTGTGTTCAGGATCACGATGACTTCTTTCTTCGACGATCAAGAAAACGACGACGACGAAATTACTTCGCATAATTCTCGGACTTTACTTTTCCAGTTTTCGATCTGGACGTGGAATGATGACGCAACTGACTACGATTGCCGAATAATTAAAGATCACGATAAGATCGAGATGTGTGCCCTCTTTTCAATACTACACTACACTACACTACTGTGATGATTTTCTTGGAAGGAAATCGATGCAAAAGTTCCTCGCGGCACCAGCCGATAGTGTGTCGGCCTGCTTGCCGATCAGAACCAATGGTCCCAAGACAGTAAGTATGTAGGGCAATTCTTCCTAGGCTTGCTACTAGTGTAGGTAGGGACCCAGCGGGCCGCAATGTTGCCGGTCCGGCATTCATCCAGAGGAGCCCGCTTGTCGATGCTGATTAACAGCACCTTTGCTCTCGGCCTTTTCGGCGGATCTTTCTTGTTGGCAAGCTTATGGCATCGTCGTGGGAAACCCGCGAAGCATCATGATGCGGTTCAAGCTCGATCTAGCGTAGCACTCACGCGAGCACATCAATGCGATCGATGGGAAGAACGGGGATCTTGAGGGATCTGCTTGCTTGTGTGAAGATGTGAAATACATAGATACTGAGAGTGTGATATCAATGGCAGGCAGCAGGGCCGTCGCACCGCAAGCTGCCGACCGAAAATCATGGACGGACGGCAGACGGGACGGGAACTGAGAGTCAGAAAACTTTAGCTGCTGGCGGTAGTCTAACTGGAAGAAGTAAAGATATCTCCACTGTTGGGAAATTGGGAGAACTCCACCACAACGTTTGTAGTGCTGTTTTCTTTTCCGCATTTCTGAGGCTTTTGGGGATCTTCGATCATCAGTCCGCAACTGGTTCATACAAGTGGATTAAAAATATGTTCGGGGGAGACGGGACGGGTGAAGAGATTTCAAATCGAATGCAGAGAATGGAAGCGGCCTTCTCGAAGAACCGAACAATCATCGAGCTTCGGGCGATGGGCTTGAGTCCGCTGAGGACTGAGGCTTCGGGGTTTGAGTGAGACGTGGCCTCGATGTCAGGCTCGTTGTCGATGAAACGGACAAGACTTTCGTACACCTATAAAAGGAGTGTCGTTTCCAGATCGCTTCTAGAACCACATAGTCTTGTCAAGTAAGCCTTGGCTGACTTCCAAGATGCCGTTTTCAAGAGCGGTATGTAACGAACCATGACTGAGGGTATCTCCGCGCTGACTTTCCGCCCCCTTCACAAGCAACGTCTCTTGTTGCCGGTGCTGTCGCGTGACCGCTTGACCGCTGTCGGTAGTTGACAAGGAAAATGCCTGCTGTCGAGCTGCAAGTTTAAAATGAAATGAACGGAGGCACGACGATGCGCGAACTGCAACACCGCAAATGCTCTGCCGGCCGGTGAAGCTAAGCTGTTCGACCGTTAGGTTGGCACATGGCCGAAGTGGAAACCAACCGTCGGCCCTCCCCCACCCTTTTTTCCATCTTAAGAGCACAGCACAGCATGAAGCCATTGACCAATCATGGTTGAGATGAATGAATCCTGATCGAGGTCGCTCGAGATGAGGCTCCAAGTCGAAGGAAGGGCAACACAAAATCTCATCTCCTCAGTCGTGGCACAGCAGTGGCTTGTGTACCCGAGATACCTGTTGCCTCTTTTTTTCCTTTCGGCCCTTCCTCCAAGGAACTTTGGGCAGCAGTGTTCGAATCATGGACGAGATGACGAGATGAGGCTCTGTTGTTGAGGATCGAGGCTTTTGGATCACGAAGAACCGGAAATTACTTACAGAACTGAAGCAGCTTTACGCCGTACGGTACCTCTACTGTGTGCACTGCAGTACATGAAAAATTCTGGACGAAGTGGAACGGGCCCTACGAGGAATTTTCTCGGGCACTTGGCAGCAGCAGCAGGTCGTGCCCACCTCGCGCAATCCCACCTTCCATTGCATTGTGCAGTGCAGGGACCAAGGGCGCGGTCCGTGCACGGTACCTGCGTCTGACAGATCGCATCGCAAGCTTTATCTCGTTGGAGTCTAGCTCCAGTTTCATCTTTGCTGCTGAACAATGAACTGACGGCCTGGGTGACGGTTTCTTGACAACTCGAAGCTTCAAGTGCTCAGAGTGCCCACTGTGAGCATCAAATGTCTCGGGAAGGTGTGTAGTCGCTGTCTGACTCCACATTATCAGATGTCAAGCAGCAGATACTTGTACAGTGCCATCTCGCAATACGACGACGACGACGACGACGACGACGACGAGAGTGTCAACAAAAATGAATCACATACGGGCTATGCAGGTCTCGCTTGCATCACAGAGAATGCGCGTAACACTGTGTACAATGGAGACAGAAGAAACTCTTTTCGAACCGATGGACGACGATTACCAAATACTGCCCGTCACGAACGGGGTACACAGACCCCACTTCTCTCCGCTACCCTCCGGCTTACTGCTTCGACACCGCAAGCCAGCACAGAACATGGCAACCTCCGCGATCGTTGGAAACATAGCACCGGAACCATCGACATTATATTTAACCCATAGGAACGAGCATGTGCATACATGTAACCTGTCGAGCAACGCAAACCACCTTTTCCCTTGCCATTCGTTGCAACGACATCTGCGTACAAATGTGTTGCTTGCCCGTGGCCTACACGCTGGAGACGAGGACAGCCATTCGCATGAGTATCAAAGGTGACTGACGAGGCAGCTCAGATCTGGTGGTTCATCTCTTGCATCTTACTACTTTGACGTTACTCAGCATTTAATTGTCTCTCCGTGGCCTGTCCTAGGACTGACTGAATGACATATGTACGCCACACGGATATGTATCCCCCATGTAGGAGAGCGAGACCCGACCCTAGCCCCGCCTTTGATTTCTTTACACAGCAGAAAAAAAAGGTCCCTGAAACCTGAACTAGGGCTCGCCGATTGATGAGCGTGTATGTAGTAGTGTACTGTAATCGAGTTCAGCAGTCATAGCGACAACAAGCCAGCCAGGACTACCTAACTAGAAGTATACCGCCTCTCACGGAATACCTTAGTAGAGTCCTTGGATCGGAAATGACGTGCGACCGGTCCTTCACGACTCCTGGACTAGTAAAATCGAGCCTAACTTGACGCTTCTACACTAATGCCTTGGAGCGAGCGGTTTGCGAATTCCATTCTATGCTCATCTTGGTAAATACCCGTCTTCTTGGCGGCTCAAAGCCCATGTTGTGGCCAGGCGAGTCCATCGCCGATCCCCGTTACCAGGTTCTGTTACAAGATACGCACGGAGGGGGAGATCACCAATGCCACAGAGTCGGGAAGAAGAAGAAGAAGACGAAGAAGAAGAAGAAGACCTTCGATGCTCTGCCCCCCCTCATGCACTCCAGTACGAATCTCAACGGCTTGGCAGGTACACTACACTACATACATTACACTACAAGAAGTGAAGCGGACAGCTAGGTATGTAGCCAGGAACCAGGGGTGGAGGGGCATAATGTACAGTCCGATGCTGGTTCGCCTGTTGGCTCGGTAGGTACACTGGAGTAGGCACCCCTACCTCTACGCGGTACTGTACGCTGTCCACTAGACAAAATCCATCTTTCATTGTCCCAAACCTCGTAAAGACACATCAAAATAGCAGAGTACGAATTACAAAGGCATTGACAGGAATTCGATGACATCTTGAATATCAGAAATGGCATTTCCAAGGTAATAACCACGCATTAGTTAGCTAATGAAAACGCATAGCAAAGTTGACGCAAGGTCTCGAGCTAACAAACAAACCAGTACTGGCCTGTACCTGTCCGAACACTCCCTGCAACGAAAGAAAAACAAAAAAAAAAAAAGGGTCGGTTCTCTGGATTAACAAGGAGGCTTCGCTCCAAACTGAACAACCCATGTTTAGGTATTTTGTACCCACCTCCATCCATCCATCCCTCATCCCGAAACGACGGACCTGAAAACCCACTGCACAACAACAAATGTGGGATCCACACGTAAGGCACGGCATCTCGAACCTGCAGCTGGTGGTGCAGCAGCTGGTCGGTCCAACAACCAACAATTGTCCCCTCAGTCAGAGGAGTCATGCACCCCGTATGTACTCCGTAGTGACTACCTAGTGTAATGTACATACGCGAAGCGAACAAGCGAGGGAGCGAGCACGGTCTTTTTCTTATTTTCTTTCTTTTCAGCTCTTAGGTATTCTCTTTAACATACATACGCCTCGGTACTATAGTCTAGGTCTAGGGTGGGTAGGGTTTTCTTGGTAATACATTCACCCAATGATGCCCACTCCGTGAAGTCCGGGGTGGATCATTCTCTCTCTCTCTCTCTCTCTCTTACCCAGCTTTTTTTTCTTCTTTTCTTTTTCTATTACCCAAGGCTTTCCACTCGTTAAAAGAAAAGGCTTGTCTTGACTTGACTTTTACTTGGAGGCTAGTTCTCATCCATTCGTTCATTCATTCATATTTAACTGGCTTCGTCTGTCATTCGTTCATCCAATCGACAAAGGTCCCAGTTTTACCTAGTCTCCAGTTTGACCTCCGCTCCCGACTCCATGCCTCTTACCTCCCGTTGACCAGCCTTCCTGGTCCAGAGTCTCTCGAACTCTCTTTTTTTCCCACCGATCCCGGGATTACGGATACCTACAGAAATACATCGAGGAACGAAGTGAAGAGTGTTTAACAAAGGTTCTTCGTCATCATCGCTTGGGGGGGCTTTTTGTTGCATGTAACGCAAGGGAATTGGATCTTACTCTTTTTCACCACCAAAATCGGTCATTCGGCACATACAACATACTAAAAGCCACCACTGGTTTCCCACAACGAACAAGACAAGCCTTGGGAATCGATCGAGTAAAGGGTATCCGACCCGATACTTCTTCAACTTACTACAACAACAACAACAACAACTCACCAACCGGTTGGTTACCGACTACACTGCACTGCGCTGCACGTGGCTTGAAACACATTCCTTCAAACTATCCAACCACGACACACAAAGCACACACGACCAAAAAAAGAACAAAACGACTTACACACAGTACATCTGTCGTCGTCGTCGGAAGCCGTTCTTTTGGTGTGGACCGACCAATACCGACATACGGGAACCTGCAGGAGAAAGAGCAAGAGAAAGAGGAAGAGAACGAGAACGAGAGAGAAAGGGAGGCTGGGGTATTGTACTGGTTTCTTGTTTGCCTGCTTGCTTCCTTGCTTGCTTTCAAGGTCATTCATCATCATCATCAAAACCAGCAGCATACCGCTCTTCACACAAAGAGAGACAAGACCAAGTTAACAAGAGGCTGTTTGCTTTTTCTCAAACAGAAAACGCACAGACCACATCTTGTTTTCCCACCTATTCTTCACTAGCTGGTCGATCGTGTCTCTCGTCTGCTGTCTGCTGACCGCCGACCACTTTTACTCACCTTGCAAGCTAAAGCTTTCCAAGGGCCTGGGCTCCTTGTTGATTGCTTTACCCTGCCGATTGTTAACCAACGTCTTGGGACAAGCAATCGCGGATCGAATCGAACGAGGCCCTTACAACACGGCAAGACGGCCGGACGGGAGCGAGGGGTGAGAGCCGGGGGAGGTTATCCAAATTAACCTTCTTTTTTTCGACTCCGTGACTCCGCGGACTCTTTTTGCCAATCAGAAAACCTACCGGAGGCGTTGGTTTCGTTCGTCCGTTCGTTACACCTTGTCCGGACCGCCACACAGCACGAACCACTGGGGTTCATCAAACACAAAGACGAACGAGAAGGCCCGAGCCATAAGTGTTTCATACCCGAACATTTTGGTTCTCTGGGTTTTCGGTTCTTCGTCCTTTCTCTTCCGCTTTATTTGTTCGACTGCCATCACATCAGCAACTCGCAATGGCGATACCACCTGTGATCCCAGCGTTGCTGGGCACAGTAGCCGTCTTTGCGACAACGGCTATATTTGTTATCCACATCATCCTGGCCAGGTCATTGGCTCAGGAGACTTCTTCTTCAGTCAAGACAACGACCATCGTCGCCGCGGTATTTGAGGGCTTGGCGCTTTTCACCACAACTTTCCAGCTCATCTCAGGTTGCGTGGCTTCACGCTTGGTTAGGAGGTTCAACGGGGTATTGTTTGGGGCTGGACTTATTGTGTGCTCGGTGGCTGCTGCGCTGTCGATCGCCACTTTGGTGTTGCTCAGCAAGGATTCGGCAAAGCTACCAGAGAAGGTAGCGGGGACTACGACATCGGGATTCGTTGTTGGAGGAGCGGTGGCATTGGGAGTCGCGTTCGCCGCGCAATTAGCCTTCCAGGTTATGTGCTTCATCAGTGTTCGAATGGGCGGCGTGTGTTGCGCAGGAGACGTGGAGAGCTCGCCAAGGCAACAAGTCAAGGCGATCCCCTACCAGCAGACGAACCCCAACACGGAGAAGGTCCGCTTCGAAGACCCGACAATGTCGGGGCGGGGAACCCCCCGTCCGGGCTATGGACACTCGGTGGGTAACTCTCTGAGCTCGTGGCGCTCATCGCTTTACTCAGCCATGCGCCCCATTCCCTCAAAGACCCATCTCCTAGGGAGCAACAGCCAGTACTCGCTACCTCTCCGCATGCGCCAATCCGACTCAATCGATTCAATCGCCATGCACGAGCGTCAGACCATCTCCGTTGGCATGACTCTTGAGAATGGCTTCAACTCCGAGGACATCAACTCCGTTGACCCTCAAACCCGACAGGCTGTCGCCGAGGCTGCCCCTGCCTGCTCTCCGGCAATGCCATCTGCACCCTTCCTTGAAACCATCGCGGCTAGCCCCATGACCAGCAGGCAACCCAGTCCCGCTTTACCTCCTACAGACAGTGAGCTAGACCTTGGCAACAGTCTGTTCGTCCCGCCCAAGTCCATCCGCCGCCGCAGCCGCTCCTTCAGCCCCGCCTCTATGCGGTCAATGGAGTTCGCGCGGGAAGCCTTCACCCAGCACGCCACTATGTCCGAAACGCACATCAGCGAGGCGCACATCCACCCTCTTTTCCGATCGGATTCGCCTACGCCGCCGGCTATCGTGTCCCCCGGGACAGTTGTGGTCGCGGCGCCCAACGGCGGGCAGGTCCTCTCGGAAAAGCATAGCATCCGAACCCTAACGAGAAGGCGAAGCGGGAGTTTGCCGGCGGTGTCAAGCCCATTGAGCAGGCAAGGATCGCTAGAAAGCTTTAGGACGAAGGTGACGAAGTATGAAGGCGGGAGCAGACCGGGGACGAGGGCGGAGGAGCTGAGGGAGGAGGATGAAGAGGGTTTATCTGATGAGGAGGAGAGCGACGATGATGAGGAAGGGTATGGTGGGAACGAGGAAGGAAATGATCGGGATGAGACAACGATGTCGCCGATGAAGGGGAAGACTCCTGCTGTGAGCAGCCCATCGCCCTCGCCTAGACCATCGCTGGCTCACGATGATGCGGCACATGGAGAAATGACACCGCCTATTCCGGACTGGATCCTCGGTGCTGGAGCGAGGACGAGCTTCTTGGGATATAACCAGCGGAAAAGCCATGCGCCTACGTCTGCGCCAGCTGATGGCGAGGAGGAGGAGGAGGAGGAGGAGGGTGTTGCTGGTCCCTCCGTTCGATGACGAAACATGGCCGGCTTAAAAAGAGAAAAAAAGTTTCCTTTGTTTATTTGGTTTTGAATGGGGTGTATAACGGGCATCGAGCGGCTGGTTGATTCAGGTGTGGTTGTGTTGGATGGCCTGAGACGAAGTTACGACATGATACCTTTCTTTCACTTCTTTACCCCTGTATTTCTTTTTTCTTCCTCGTTCTCTTTGGCTCGATCTCCACTCAGAGAGTAAGAAAGGTCGCTGTTGTGGGAGAGATACCACCTTTTCCTCTTCTCCTTCTTCTTCTACTTTCCTTCTTCTTTCCTTTGTATTTTTCATATCTTGGGGGAGGGGAGGAGGATTTTGTTTTGAGGACGTGAATATGATACCTTTGATTGCGAGGCGTTGGACTTGAGTTCCATACCTAAAGATGGGTCTTGGATAGGTGGGATTTGTGTATAGAAAAGCTCGGCTATGGTTGGATAGAAGGATGGCTAGATGATGGATGGATTCAGATAGATGCTTCTCTGCGCTATGCGCGAGACGGACGACTGAAAGATGTAGCGGATGAGAACCGAAGAAGTCAGAACAAAAGATCGTGCCCACGAAATATGCGCGGTGACATTGAGCTGTGATTTTCCATCTAAGCTATGATGCTTAGACGTCCGACCATGACTGCGATGGAGATGTAGGTAGCTTGGAAGCTTGGGAATGGTGATGAGAGAAACCAGAATAAAACGATGTCTGGCTCAAATCATGTTTGCTGCCTTGAAAAGTAACCCCAATGCTACCGTTCCGTCGTTTTTGCGATGATAACCGAAGGGAAGGTTACTCGTAGTCAATTCAATGTCACGATCCACGTCGGGTCACGAACGTGACGGAGGCCTTATCTTATCTGGTGCTCTTTCCAAGGGAGCCTACCAATGCGTATGATTGGTACAGATGGAAGGTGTTCTTCAGCCCCATTTTATACGCGCTTATGAGTGGAGATCTATTACCTAGTATTGCCGTGACACTGCCATAATCAGCGATGACTTCATCTTCTTCATCGCAAAAAAAATTCAAATAGAATAAAAAGAGATGAAAGAAGATGGGTCCTTTGGATTGGCTCACAGCATGACATCAAACATTCCCCTTTGATTTTGCATCAACTTCCATCGCCAACGGAAGCATGTGGTTATCAGTTCAGTGACATTCAAAAGCAAGACTAACAAAGAAAACCAATTCATGTTTTTCAACGCAACAAGGCCAACACAACCTGGAAAGTGAATGGATCCATGGGATCAATCAGTCTGTGTTGTGTGTACAGACGGACGGGATGGCAGCGTGACGACTGTGACCTCTCCACCAGCTCCAGGCGGCAAGATGCCGCGCAGCCCCCCCCGCCTAACAATGGCCGCTGCCTTGTGCCTGTCCACTGCACTTTGCCTGCCGCTTCCCCCCAGCCATTCACTGCCGTAGGTAGCACACCGTGAACCTGGCTACCCGCCTGCTGTGCCCCTCTTCCATTCAGTGCACTCAGGTGAAGCGAACAAACCCCAAATTCTCCGCCTCAAAGCTGCCTCATCAGTCATCACAAGCCGCTGTAAAACGTTCAAGCTTCCCTGCTACCTTCCATATTTCTTGCCACAGCGATTACAACTATCTCCTCCCCTGTATGCCACCTCGCCATCTCTGCGGCAGCCTTCCCACACACATCAACCTTACCACAGCAACCAACTAACCACTTCCACTTTTTTTCCTCGTCCTCGCCCAACTCCGCCGACTGCAACAAATCTTGCTGTCTCCCATCGCGACTCGGAACCCAACGAAGCTCGCCCGTCCGGACAGACTTTACTTACATCATCAGACTCTCAGTGTCAACGTAGCAGCCGTTTAGCTGCGTCGCAGATTGCCCATCATGAAGGTTACTTTCAAGGTACGTGCCCATAAGCTTGCCCATGTCGAGTGTTTGACGTAGCCAGCCAGCCAGCCAGCCAGGCAGACAACGAGCCAGACGTACCGCGATGGCTTCTCAGCAAATTCGGAAACAACCCAGCGTCTTCTTTGAATCCTGTCTGCCTGGTTGGATCAGAGCTCGCTCCCTCTGTCCATAAGCTCTCAAAGTCTATATAGTCAAATACTAACAATGACTGTTCGTTCATCTAGGACCTCAAACAACAAAAGTTTACGCTCGAGATCGAGCCTACCGAGACTGTTGGTTACCCTTCGTCGCCTCCCATTTCCTTACACCCTTTACCTCAGGCCGACGTCATGGAGACATCCAACACGCCGTGACAGCCCTCGACAATCGAATGCTCTGTCGGCGTCGCGAGCCTCCCATGTCGCTTCGGGAGACGTGCATGATGCTGGCGAGCTAGAAGCTAACCGGTTGCAGATTTCCAAGGTCAAGCAGAAGATCTCCGAGGAGAGGGGCTGGGCTCCCGAGCTGCAGAAGCTTATCTACTCCGGTAAGCATCGCTTGCTTCTCAAACGATGGATACCGCTCCCGAATACTGACTTTACCCCAACAGGTAAGATCTTGAAGGATGAGGAGACCGTCGAGTCGTACAAGATCGAGGAGAAGGGCTTCGTTGTCTGCGTCGTGAACAAGGTACTATTTCCCCCGTTATTACTCACGTCCTTGTACAAAGATGAAGCTGACACTTTGCGCAGCCCAAGACCACTGCCCCCAAGCCAGCCGAGTCGTCGTCGTCTGCCGCTGCCCCCGCTACCCCCGCTGCCGCCGCCCCGGCCTCAACACCTGCTCCCCCTGCCGCTCCCGCGGCCTCCAGCGCTGCTGCCGCTGCCCCTTCGACGCCGACGCCCGCTAGAACCGCTGCGGCTCCTGAGGCGGCCCCAGCTGCCGGTGCTCGCGATGCCAACGCCCTTGCCATGGGCGAGCAGCGCGCCGAGGCCATTGCCAACATGGAGGCTATGGGTTTCGAGCGTTCGCAGATTGACGCTGCTATGCGTGCCGCCTTTTTCAACCCCGAGCGCGCTGTGGAGTATCTCTTGAACGTACGTTTCACAACTCATTCCACTTTCCGATCTATGTCTGGTTTACTGACACAGCTTTAGGGTATTCCCGCCAACCTCCAGCAACAAACTGCCTCTCGCCAGCCTTCTGCCGCTCCGGCTGCTGCCCCTGCTGCTGCCGCTCAGGCGGCTTCCCCCGCTGCTGCCGGTGGTGATGATGACGATCAAGTCAACCTTTTCGACCTTGCCGCTCAGCTCGGCAACAGCGCTGGCGGACGTGGTGCTCGTGGTGCGGAGGGTGCTGGTGCCGAGGCCGCTGGTCTTGGTAACCTCGACTTCCTCCGCAACAACGCGCAATTCCAGCAAATGCGTCAGCTTGTACAGGAGCAGCCCCAGATGCTGGAGCCTATCTTGCAACAGCTCGGTGCCGGCAACCCTCAGCTTGCCCAGATGATCGCCCAGAACTCGGATCAGTTCCTGAACCTCCTTGGCGAGGGTGGTGAGGGTGGCTCTGTCGGTATTGCTGTCACAGAAGAGGAACGCGATGCCATTGAGCGTCTCACCCGCCTGGGCTTTCCCCAGGACCAGGCCATCCAGGCCTACTTCGCTTGCGACAAGGACGAGGAGCTTGCCGCCAACTTCCTTTTCGATCAAGGACCGGAGGAAGATGACGACATGCCCCAACAATAAATAGGGGTGAGACTGTAGGCTGGAATGAGATATTTTTGGGTTTTTCGTAACTGGGCGTTAAAAGTCGTTGGCAGGGTGGATTTTCGTTAGCAGCTGCCTTTGCATTTGAAATGTGGGCGACGGCTGGATGGTTTGGGCTTGCTTAGGATGCATTGGAGACTTTATGATGACATTATACCTTAGGGAGCTCAAAATGCTCAACACTGCTGATCAACGTTCACATGCAATATACGGGTGGGCTTTGTGTGTCTGATCTATCCACTGCGCGACAGGTTTCGACGAGTTTTAGTAAGGAAGCATCAAGAGTGAATGGGGTGATGACACTGAAAAAAATGCTTCGCGGAGATCTAGATCAAGGATAACTACAGAGGTGTGGTGTTTTCACAGCTTACGAATCACTCTATTCTTTATGTACTCTATAGTCCTGTCCCTTGAAGAGTGAACGAAGCATTCCCATCACGAACCATAACCAGCAATGAAAACGAAGATAAGATCCGAGACCATGAAACCGTCCGCATACAAGTAGTATGATCAAGAACCCTTTTTTTTTGTGTGTCTCCATTTGTTTTTCCCTTCCCTATTTCCATACCTAACTAAGTGCCCCTCCGGTTGATGGGTATATAAAACCTATTTGATCCCTGATGGTAAAAGCCTTTATCTGTTTCCGTGCCACACCTATCCCGTGACTTTGTCATTTGTTCCTGTCCGTCTCTCTCTCCTAGTCCGCAACCATATGAAATCAGTAACTATCGATGCCAGTGTGAAACAGCAATCAAGTCTCTTCCTTCGATAGACACCTATATCCTCCCCCTTATTCCCTTGTAACACCAGACTTGCACGAACTCATCTCTAATCTTTCACAACACCTCACCTCATCAACTCAATCCATCCGTCTACCAAGTCGGTTCCGGCCTCGCCTTCTTCCCCCTCCTCTTCTTGCCCCCCGCCACCCCACCCTGTCCATCCTTCCCAAACAGCAACTCGGCCTTCTTCCGCTCCTCTTCGGCTTTGGCATCCTCAATCGCCTTTTGCCGCGCCTCAAACTCCTCCTCGGCCTTTCTTTGCTCCTCATAAATCTTCTCGGCCGTCTCAAACTCTTGCCCTGTGTCGCGCTGGTACTGCTCAATGTCAATCATGACCGTTCTCTCGCCCACCAGCGCCTTTTGGATGCGATCCGGATCGGCGCGCTCCTCGCGGTTGAATTTCAGCTTGATGTGCTTGCGCGTCTTGTCCTTAAATAGGCGAGCAATGGTTTCGAAATCGGTGCCGAACATGGTCAAAGCCGAGTAAAACTTGTCGGTTTCTTCGTCGGACCATTGGCCTGGTTTCATGTTGCGGCGGAGGTAGGTGGCTGATGTGGTTAAGTGCGTAAAGTCGTTTTCTTCTTGCACTTCGTAGTTGGCTTGGTCGACGGCTGCGTGGCGGTCGACTTGGAGCGAGCGCTCGTTGAGGCGGATTTCGCCGTCGATCATGATATACTGCTCGCCGACGGCGCCGACGGACGAGTCGACTAGGGGGGGCTCGTCGATGGCGGCGGCGGGCCGGGAGGACGCAGCGGGGTTGGTAGCAGAGGTTCCGCCGGGAGCGGGGGTGCCGGAGGCGGATTGTTCGCCGCTGGCGCCGCCGTCGGCATTGTCGCCGTCACCGTCAGCGGTCTCGCCGCGCTTTTGCTTCTTGCGCTTTTCGTAGTATTTCTGTCGTTTGGCGCGCTCGCGCTCGGCGAGCTCATCGTGTAGACTGAATTTCTTGCCGATGTGCAGGTCCTTGGCCAGCTCGGCCATGGTTAGCTGGGTGCGGTCGATCTGCACTTGCTCGGCATTTTCGGGGGTAGCTTCGCGCTGTTGCCTGCCCTTCTTGGTGTTGGCTTGAGCTTCTTCATTTTGCTCCTCGTCGCCCAACAGAGCTGGATCGATGTTGTTTGACTCTGTCCTGGGCTTTCTTGGCTTCCGCACCCGCTTCGGCTTGGGTGCTGCTTCCTGGCTGTCTTCTCCCTCAACGCTCGGCTCGGCTGCCGATTTCCTTGTCCGTGCGCGCTTCTTGGGAGCCGCTGCTGCTGCTACACCTTCGGCTTCACCGTTATCCGCTTCGCCTTCGCCGGTTGCTGCATCCGTCTTACGTTTTCGAGGAGCTCGCTTCCTGGGAGCTGGTACTGCGGCTTCACCTTCAGCTTCAGCCGCTTCCTCTCCATCGGCACTCGGCTCAGCCGCTGTTTTCTTTGTTGTCCGCGTTCGCTTCTTGGGAGGTGGTGCTGCCGCTTCGGCTTCGGCTACGGCTTCATCGTTGCCCTCTTCATCGACTGTTGCGTCCGCCTTGCGCTTTCGAGGAGCCCGTGGTGCCCTTGGTACGGGCGCCTTCTTGGTAGTTTTGGTGGTTGGTGCAGCCGTTGCCTCGGCACTTGACTCTGCTCGACTCTCAGCAGAGCTCTCGGACTGGGTAACCGGCTGTGTAGTATCTGTGCTGGAACGCGTTGAAGCTGCCTCTGTAGACGAGGTTCCACTGGGGGTGGCCGAGGACGTGGTACTTGAAGGATCGGCAGTAGGTGTCGGGCGTGTAGCTCTGGATGGAGATTGTGCTATGATTTCTGATGTCGCCACGGAGCTTCTGCCTCTGGGCCTTGTGATTTCGATGATGGTCGGAGTAATGACCGCCGCCGGTGTACCCCTGGCTTTGGAAGGTGTCTGTCTTGGTGCCGCTGCTTTCGGATTCTCGGTCGCGGTCGTCGCATTCGAACTCTTTTCGCTTGTCGGTTTCTCGGCTGGCTTCTCAACTGGTTTCTCTACTGGCTTTTCCACGGGGGTACTCGCCGTTGCGGTAGGGGCTGGAGTTGGCGCCGGAGCTAGAACAGAAGCTGTAGCTGAGATCGTGGCAGGTTGTGCTTGCTTGTCCGTTGGAGCGGCATCTCTGGAAACCGGTTTGGCAACACTCGAAGACTCCTTCTCGGGGACCGTATCGCTTGCGAGAGTTGCAGGGGGTGTAGGCTGAGCTGAAGCTGAAGCCGGCGACACCTGACGGGTCGAGGGACCGGACTCGGCTGTGGGAGTGGCGGCAGCTGTGGTAGGTTGTGAGGTTGTCGACTCGGTCGGGGCGGGAGTTGAATCGGTGGATTTTGCTGAAGGAGGCGCGTTGCGACGAGCAACCACCTTGGGTTTGACCTTGGGGCCGAAGCCCGGTTTCTTGAGCATCTGGAGAATAGTCGGCGACTACCGGGAATCAACTACAGAGAAGGGGAGGCGTCGATGTTTTGGTGAGCATGGCCCACACAAGGCTGCCGACGATAAACAAAGACTATGTATGGTAGGGTTATGATGAGCCTCAAGCGATGCGACTTTGTTCTGGCGGGTATCGAATTGGTTTGGTGTGTGTCCAGAAAACCGTGAGGTTTGAAGATCGAGGATAGCGCGCGGCCAAGGGAGTCAATTGCTGCACATAGCGACTGAAAGACAGACGCGCGAGAGGTTACCCGCCTAATTGATTGTTGACTGATAAAGTGGTGATGGGAAAAAAGATGGGCGGGGTGGGTGGGTGGTCCAGTCCCGGCCGGTGGTGGTGGTGCACTGGGCCACTGGCTCCGGGTAGTCTGGTACCAGTTCACATCGGCCAGTGGCATGGGAGGAATCTACGCAGTACTTGTAGTGTAAAGTGCGATAAAGGCACCGCTGGCCAACCAAAAGCTGAAAGAGGCTTAGCGTGACGCATCCAAAGGGCGAGAGAGTGGATTCTGTCGGTCTGGCGGGCGGGTTCGCCGCCAGTCCATCTCCAGCTTTGCGCTCCCGTTCAAAGACCCACTTTTTGTGTCCAGCAGCGGCCGATGAGCGAAGGAACGAAGGTGTTGAGAATGTGGAAAGGTTGCAGTTGCAGACTGACAGACTTGATTCCTCCTCCAGGCCATTGCTCCCGCCCTTCCTCGTCACAGACAAACAGATGGAAGACGCGGGACTAACCAGAGAACAGTAATTCATCGACCCATTGTATTCAATTACCCTACTTACCTAACCTCGACACCTCGGCGGCCTGTCCGTTGCGGCTTGCTGCGCTGGTCCCTCTCAACTTAAGTTCTCTACTCTAAGTACCTATCTAGGCTGGGTCAAACTGGAGCCCGTCCGGCTCGGCTCTCCAGTCACGTTCTTCGACCTGCCTCAGGTGCTGCTCCGTCCTTTCCACACTTTCCATCCTCCGACACTTTGTTCAAGACTGGAACCCGCACGCTCCTTTTTGGCAGCGAGCCGTGACTGTCTTTTTTCCACCAAGTCTGCGCACCGGGTCTGTCCGTCCAACTTCACCACCCACCCACCCACCCACCCAGCTCACCCACAAACCCATCACATCGTCGTCGCCGACACGCCCCTCCGCATCCGTTGACGCCCTCATCGACGACGGAGAACGAGTCATCCACACCCCGTATGCAGTGGCGGTAAGAGAGGTCAACCATTACAGAGACCACCACGTCTTTCATCGCACACACGCACGCACGCACGCACGCACGCACGCACGCCCGGCTGGCTGCTCTCGCCTTCCGTTCTTGCTCTCCATTGCCGACCGCGCTTTTCCTTTCAACCTCTTTTCTTCTGCCTGCTGCTGCTTGGTTTCTGGCCTTGGTCCTTCGCTCGCGCTTTCGCCCTCCGCCGCCCGCGCCGACAACTGAGTTCCCGGTCCGCTCCCTCCAGCGCCTCACCTCATGCCGGTTGCCACCTCTCCCTCCGCTGTGCCTCGTCCTACCACCGTCAAGATGGAGGACAGGAAGAGACCCGCCGCCAACGCGGACGACGTTGCCCCTCCTAGCAAGCGACAGGCTGTCAACGGCACCAGCAAGTCCAAGGACGACTCCAACGATTCAAGGGAAGAGGCTTGGATTGAGGTAAGTTCCACAAATTGTCGGCTACCGCTTCATACCCACCCACCCCCTCCTTTCTCGCCCTTCCCCGTATCACCACATCCAAGCCTAGCCCCTCACATCCTCCACGCCGTCCGGCGTGTCCTATCCTCTCAGCCCCTCGACGCCGCTTGCCATCCACCGCAGTCGCGTCCGCTTTAGATAGCATCTTACGTGTCGGCCAACCTCCTGATGACCCTCACCGCGATGTTTTTGTTGGGGTACTCTCCTCGACCCTTGCTAATGCGCGGCTTGCTGGCAACAGCACGCCCGGCTCCCAGGATTCCCTCTTCATCATGCAATGCCTTGACCCTGCCTACTCCCAAATACCACGCTCCTTGACTCGCCCACGGTGTACATGAATCTCCTTTCACGGGCTTGGAGGCGACGGCTTGGCTGACTGGTTACAATGCGCAGGAATATCAAAAAGGTGCCATTTACCGGCAGATGCTCGAGTACAAGCGGTCAAAGGTCGACCTAGAACACCGTCTACAAGAAGCCGAGAAAAGCGCGGCTTTTCACGATGATCATTTGCGGGTTATCAAGTACTGGCTATCGCAGGTATGTCTCGGCCCCACTCATATCTCCACACGACAAAGCGCGCTGACAACCCCCCAGTTGACTCAAGAGCTAGAGTTGATTGTCGAAGGGTCCCTCAAATCCATAGCCCTCAAGCCCGTAGACTCCAATTGGGTATCGAGCCTCGCCTTTAAGGACAGCAAGGAATTCCGCCAACATTTGGACGACATCAAGAAACCCGTCATTCTCAAGGTCGAGTCGCTACTCAACAAGCTCGCCAGTTCCCGGGGCGAGGTCAAGCCCGATGTGGCGCAATTGGAAGCACAGGTGAAGTCTTTGCTGGCAAATCAAAAGGAACTAGCAGTGAAAATCGACAGACTCCAGGCCGAAAATGCGACGCTCTCCGAACAATATGATACCGCGACGCTCAAAGTGATCAAGGCGGAACGGAAGCTCGATAGGGTTAGAAGTGCCCAAGTCCAAAAATTGGAACAGCAGGCACTGGCCAACTCGACAACGCGACAAACCACAAATGACGAAAATGGCACAAGTTCAATTGCGGAAAACGGCGACGGCGCCGAGTACAAGACCAAATACAAGGAAGCCATTGCCGTGGCCAACAAGCAAAAAGAACAGATTGAATCTCTTCTTGCCGAAATCAAGACCTTGCAAGAAGAAAATGCCAGTTTCAAGATCAAGAAGGAGGGCATTTCCGAGGAAGATTATGCCCGGACCGACGTATTCAAGCAGTTCAAGGCTCAAAACGAGGATCTCATCAAGCGCATCAACAACCTGGAGGCCGTCAACAAGCAGTTCCGGGAAGACGCCGAGAAGCTGCGGGCCGAACGAACATCGTACCGTGCCACCCTGGAACAAGAAGCCCAGGCTCTCACGTCAGACCTGGAGGACCAGATACAACAAAAGGACCAGGATCTCACTAGGATCCGCTCCGCAAGGGATGAACTTCTTGCTGAACTTGCAATGCGCAAGGCAAGCCAGGAACAGGAAAAGACAGCATCCGCTCACCTGAATGAGCTTGTTGAGGCCATGACAGATCGCGTAACCCAACTAGAATCCGAACTTGAGAGGTTAAGACCAACGGAAGATGTAGCCAAGGCCGCCCCGACGGATGATTTAAGCACTCTCTCGGCTGAAGAGCTCCGTGAGAAGTTTGCCAAGTTGGAGCGGGATTACGAGGCGATCAACAAGGAGCTTCCAGCACTCGAGAAGTCATATAGGAAGGCTATGGGTATCGCCCATAAGAAGGTGATGGATTTCACTGCTCTGGAGGAGCGGGTTGCTATTCTCACAGCGGAAAAGAGCAAAGCAGACCAGAAGTACTTTGCGGCGCGCAAAGACATGGACATTCGGATAGCCGAGATACGGACATTGCGCGGACAGAACAGCAAGAGCTCCGAGATCATTTCTCAGCTTAAGGATGTCGAGACACAGCACCGAGCACTCATCACCACTTTGGAGAAGCAGATTGCGGATCTGAAGCAGTCCAACATAACTATTGTGACGGAGAGCAAGAAGCTGGAATCCTTGAGTTCCGAGGCCACTCGGCGGGCAGATTCGGTAAAGTCGCAGATTGAAAACCTGCAAAATCTTGTGAAATCCAAGGACACGGCAGGCAGGGAACTGAAGGAGAAGGCGATAGACAAGGAGCAAGAGGCGGAGAAGCTCAAGGTGCGCCTCGACAAAGTTAGCTCGGAACGCGACAAGTGGAAGACAAAGTGCCAGTCCAACTCGACTGAGGAGGAGGAAATGCTGAGGGTAAGTGGGGATTTGGAGAGAGTTTGGATCTGGGATTATAGACTAACCTGCTACTTCTATAGAACTTGGTCCTTTGTTCCGTATGCAGGAGCAACTTCAAGAACACGATACTCAAGGGATGCGGGCATGTATTCTGCAACGAGTGTGTCGATAACCGACTGGCGAACCGGATGCGAAAATGCCCAAGCTGCAACAAGGCGTTCGATCGATCTGACGCCATGCCTGCTCATTTGTAATGGGATGATTTGGTGGGAGGGGTTCGGCAGAGAAGGGTCAGCAAATGGCTCCGTAAACGGCAACGTTAAGAGGAGGAAGGTATATTTGATAATGTCAGATTTTTGGAGTATTACCAAGCTATTATCGATCGGTACGCTCTACCCGAACACTTTACAACGGAAAAGTTTATATGGGGTCCGAGGAGCTCGGATGATATTATTTTGACAACCGGTTTCTGTCGAGAGAAACGTTCGGAGATGGGTTGAAGGACAAATTTCGGACAGGAGGAACTCAGACAACATGGGCCGCGTTCGCAACATGAGGCTGGTGGACCCTGGGCGACGTCCTCAACAGCCATCCATCCACAACCAGCTCTCCATGCCTCGACCAAGGATCTTAAGCTATTTGGAACGAAGGGTGTGTCATGTTAGGTACTGGAATAGAAGGAAAGAAGTACATCCAATAAATGGTTTTATCGGCGTCTTGGGGGGTAGCGATCAGCATCCAATTGCTTTGATGTACAACAACACTATGGGATCATGGACGTGACGGGGATGGCGTCTATATGTGATACCGAACGGGATGGGATGGGGTGAAATGGAATGGAATGGAGACGGAACATGAAAGCCATTTAAACTCTGATTTGTTTTTCAGAGCAAGCCTTTGTATAATTTCCAAAGAATCATTATACGCTCGCGCAAACATTATGTCGTTACCCTTTCTGCATCGTGTATGTATGTATTTGGTTTGTGGCGTCAGTATGTGAATACATTATTATCATTCATCCAACCAAGCCATCCCTGAATATTTAGCGGCGACTCGTCGATCCGAACCCGGTACTTTCATGAGTCGTCGTCCCTGAACTGCCACCGTTATCCCCACCCGAATAGCTCCGTGACGAAGAAGACGATCCCCAACTCCTGTTCCTCGACCCCGACGACGAACCCCATGTGCTTCCGTAATTATACCCCCTATTGCGATTATCATACTCTTCTCTCCCCCTTCCCCTCTGTCCAGCTAGATACCCAGCCGCCGCACCACCCGCTAGTCCCGACCAGAACCCTGGTCTCCATCCTTGCTGCTGCTGCTGTTGCTGTCCCGATTGCTGCTGACTTCCACTCGGCTTGTTGCCATATCCATTGGATCCAGGGTACGGTGGCGGCGGATCATTCCAATCCCCTCCTCCACCAGGTCCTCCTCCTCCTCCTCCTCCTCCCCACCCTCTCCTCTGTCCCTCCGCCCCAGGAACCCCTCGATTCACACCACCAGCCTGCACACAAGCACTATACACGATCCATCCCAACACACCCACAAACAACACCCCAAACAAATACCCCGCCCACTTGTTTTCCCCTTCTTCCCCTTCTTCCCATCCCCCATTTCCATTTCCATTTCCATTTCCATGTCCATACTTCCTCCTCCCCTCCTCCGTCAACGCAAGGGTATACTCAACCCCACAACTACCCTTCAAGACATAGTCGTCTTCGGGGCCATCATACCCTTCGCAAATCACGTCCGTGGAGCCCAGCTGGAGAGTAGTAGGTAAGGAGGGAACGGTGCAAGACCATTGGATGTCTTCCTTGTCGTAGCGGGGGCCTTGGTTTACGCAGCGCATGAGGGAGATGTGCGGGGAGGCGAGGGCGCAGAGGGTGCGGGAGGAGGTGCATTTCAGTTGGGGGATGGGGGGGAGGCGGCGGCCGGTGGTTTTGGAGTTGGGAAGGAGGGTTAGGGAGCGGATCTGGTGGGGGATTGTTAGCTTTTTTTTAGGACTGGGATGTAGAGTGGGATGGGGATGGGGATGGGAGGAAGGAGGGAAAGGTAAGGGGGGGTAGATGGGAGTGGTGATGATGGTGGTGGTGGTGGTGATGATGATGGTGGTGGGAAACAAGAATGAAAGGAGGAGAAGGGACGGAGAATTAAGAGAGGGGATGGTAAAGGTACCTAGGGTAAAGGGGAATGGGGGGGGAAAGGGAAAGGGAAGGGAAAGACATACATTAGAAAGCAAAACCGCATCCTTAGCTTTACCCGACTTTGCTGCTTCTGCACCGTTGAGACCGTTGGGTAGTAGCGAAGATAAAAAGAGGAGCGCTGCTACTCCCACCAACGATGATGATGATGATGGATCGAGGAGGCGCATCGTTGTCTTATGTTTCGCTTCACTTCAGTTTCGGGTCTGGTTCGGTTGGTGTCTGGATGTTGTTGAATGTAATTAATGTTGTCGGGTTTTCTAGTCCGGTCCAGATTCGACGCGCGTGAAGAGTGATTGCTTGACAAATACGTCGAGTGGAATCGTAGGGGTAAGTAGGTAGTATGTATATATTCACAGCAGGCGGAAATGATGCGACTCGGATACAGTAAAGGTAGAGGTATGTAGATGTGTCGAGCTGACGGAGTTTGTTGATGCTCGATAAAAACGAAAGAGGAAGAATGACAAAAGCCCGTTGATGCCCAGCCAGTCCAGCCTGGGGCTGATGTCAAGTTTAGGTAGGTAGGGGACAAGTATATATATGTATGTATGTATGTATGTAGGCGATGCTGCGAGGAAGATGTAAGAGGGAGAAATGTCATCCAGTCAAATATGAAGTGATGGATGCGAGAGCAAGGGTCTGAGCGTCTTTCTCAAGTCGCACCCGGACTTGCATATAAATCGGTGGAAATCCGTTCGAGTGCAGCGTACATACAAAACCACCGCTACAAAAGGACACTTGTCCACCCCGTTTGTGAATGAGGCTGTGTGTAAAACGAACCAGTCTAGACTTATAATGGCGATTGACGAAGGGACCGATGGAAAGCGGGAATGGAAAAGATGAAAGAAACCCCCCATGACGTTGCCCCCCGCGGCCCCTGGTGACCCCTCCTCAGTGACAGTGGGTGGAGCAAAGCGACCCAAAGTGGCGGTAATGGCGGCTACTGGGCGGGTCCCGCAGCGCTAAAGTGACAGGTCTGCACTAAGGGGGAAACTAGCCCCGCTCTTAGGGTGATGGTGGTGGCAATCACGAGTGCTTATAACAGTTTTCGCTGGTAAATGCATAATCAGGTGTTAATACTTGTGATATGGGATTCGGAGACATTCACAGGCATCTTTGGCATCACTTACTCAAACACAGGCTTCGTGTACATTATTGTAATACCAAAAGATGTTGATATTATGTGAGTGGTGTCTATTCTTTTTCAACATCCCCCTCATCCATCAACCATACTAGCCATTAATAATACGTACGTACATACATACAGTGGTATCGTCTAACATGTGCAACAATCCGCCAGTCGTGTCTCCCATCGCTGAAGATATCGTCAGCTCTGATATATCCCAACTAACCTCATTCTTGCCATGTATAAAATTTTAATGACCAATTCCAGCATCTTCCACAATAGAGTGGTGAGATTATCCCTCTAATATAACGCCTTGCCAAATGCAAAAAAAAAAAAAAAAAAAGAAGAAAAAATTAAACTTTTCAACTTTTTGGTCTTCATCCCCGCTTAATGCTTCTCCAGACTCTGCAGGTTAACCAACTCTGCATACCTGCCATTCTTCTTCATCAACTCCGAATGCGTACCCTGCTCAACAATCCTGCCCTGGTCAAACACATAGATGATGTCCGCCTTCTGAATCGTGCTGAGACGATGCGCAACCGCAATGGTAGTTCTACCCTTGGCAGCCTTATCCAACGCCGCCTGCACAACGTGCTCCGACTCAGAATCCAGAGCCGACGTCGCCTCATCGAGCAACAGAATCTTGGGATCGCGGATCAGCGCGCGGGCGATAGCGATACGCTGCTTCTGGCCACCCGAGAGCAATGCACCCTTGGAACCGACCAAGGTGTTCATGCCATCGGGGAGAGACATGATAAAGTCATAAATGTTGGCTTCCTGGCAGGCGAACTTGATCTGCTCATCCGTGACGTCGTTGTTGGCTCCGAGGATGATGTTCTCGCGGACGGTACCCTGGTACAAAGTCGGTTCCTGTGAGACGAGGGCAATGAAGCTGCGGTATTCGTTGACATTGAGGCTGCTGATTTCGCGTCCGTCGATAAAGATGCCGCCGCTAAGAGGGTCATAGAACCTTTCCAAAAGGGCAATGGTCGTGGACTTGCCGCATCCAGAAGCTCCTACAAGAGCGACATATTGACCAGGCTGGATGGACAGGTTGAGACCACGGAGGACGGGTTGCTCGGGCCTAGTCGGGTAACGGAAATGAACATCGCGGAACTCAATGGTACCATCAACCTGCTTGATCAAGTCACCTTCGTTCGACCAGGTATCGACAGTCGGCTTGCGGTCAAAGAGCTCCTTGAGGTCACGAGCGGCCTCGGTGGCCTTACCCATATCGGGAGCAAAGCTGAAGACGGAACCGGCAGACTGGGCACCAAAAATAACCGACGAAAACACAATGAAGAAGGTGAACATGTCATACTCGTGCTTGGCAATCAAAGTACCACCGTACCAGAAACCCAAGGCAAAAGCAAGGAACATGAGAGAGTTGGAAGCAGCAAAGAGAAGACTGGACTTGAGAACCGAGATCAAGCTGGCATGCTGTTGCTTGGCCAGTGAGTCCTTGTAATGCTGAAGAACGTCCTGCTCACGAGTCAAGGAAGCGACAGTACGCATGGCCGTGATGGCCTCGGAAGCGTAGCTGGCAGATCCAGCATAAGCGCTCTTGGCGCGGCGCTGATAGTGAGCAATCATCCAGAAGCGATAGAAGCCACAGCCGAGAAGGATGGGGATGGTGGCAATGCACACAAGGGCAAGCTTCCAGCCCAAGGCCAAAGCGACAGTGCAAGCGGCAATGAGCGTAGTCAGGACCATGATGATTGTACCGAGGGTGACACCAGACAGACCGGCAACGTGCGTGGTTTCGGTGCTCAGGAACGAAGTGAGCGCACCCGCCGAGTTTTCATCCCGGTCAAAGAACTCGACATCCTGGCGAAGGAAGGAGCGGAAAGCCATGTCGCGAACTCTGTGGATCAAACGCTCGCTGCACTTGGCAAAGAGCCAGCCCTGGACGGAGAAGGCGAGGCACTGCACAAGAGCAAGCATGAGGTACATCAGACACCAGAAGGAGGCATCCGACTTGATGGAGGCTCTAATTTCTTCGTTGACAATGGGGCGAGACCTATGATCGGTTAGTGATTTTGCCAAGCAAGACAGTTTGGGGGACAGCAACTTACAGAGAGCTGATAAGCTTGGCAAAGAAGACAGCCTGAGTAGGGTTACCGGCACCGCAGATGGCCGAGAAGAAGATACCGACGAGCATCATGTGCCACTCCTTCTTGTTGAAGCTAGCAATAAGCTTGATGAGTGTCCACAGGCCGTACTCCTTGGGCTCTTCCTTCTTGCGTGCGGCAATAGCAACGGAACTGACGCTCTGTTGCGACTTGCTGCGGTCCAATTTTTCGGCAATGTTATCTTCGGGATCCTCCACATAGCCGGCAGCTCCTCCTTCCTTTTGGCTGTTCCGGGTCGCCTTGCGGATAAGAGCCGCTTCCTCCTGCTGATCAAGCGCCGCCTCTTCTTCAGCCGTCATCTCATTGACAGCTGCAATAGCCTGGGCAGTGACGAGCTTGTAGTAAGCGCCGCGCTTCGCGAGCAATTCAGCGTGGGTGCCCTGTTCGACGATGCGACCCTGGGCCATGACAACGATATTGTGGGCATCCTTGATGGTAGACAGGCGGTGGGCAATCGTGATAGTAGTGCGACCTTCAGCGGCGACTTCGAGAGCGGCCTGGACGACGCCTTCACTCTTGGTGTCGAGAGCAGAAGTGGCCTCATCGAGCAACAGGATCTTGGGGTCGGATACAATAGCACGGGCAATAGCAATACGCTGTTTCTGGCCACCACTGAGCAAGAAGCCACGCTCGCCAACATTGGTCTCATAACCCTCGGGAAGACTGGTAATAAAGTCGTGCGCGTTGGCTTTTCGGGCAGCCTCATAGATACGCTCGCGCTGCTGCTCCTCGGACTCAGACTCCCACTTTGTACCGATCAAGCCATGGCGAATGTTGTCGTAGATAGTGCAAGCGAAGAGGGTCGGTTCCTGGGACACAAGGGCGATTTGCTGGCGCAACCAACGCACATTGAGGGTTGAAATATCGACATCATCGAGGTAAACCTTTCCTTCAATGGGCTTATAGAACCTTTCGACCAAGCCGACGATGGTTGACTTGCCACTGCCCGAAGCTCCGACAAGGGCAGTGGTCTTGCCAGCAGGGATAACGAGGCTGACGTCCTCCATGACAACAACATCAGGTCGGGAGGGGTAGATATGCTTGATGTTCTCCAAACGGATGGTACCGACGACATTCTCGAGCTTGCCACCCTCTTCGCTGGAGGAGTCGATGGGAGACTCACGGTCGATGGTGTTGTAGATCTTAGCAGCAGCACCCAAGGCGGTGACAAAAGCCTGCAGGTTCGGGGCAATGTTACCGAGGTTGAAAGCTCCTATCATCACACTCATCATAACAGTCAGGATCTTGCGAAGCTCGGTGTCACCGCTAAGAAGGAAGCGGGAACCCTGCCAGAAGGCCAAGCCGTAGTTCAGATACAGCACCGTCATCATGCCGGCAACCATGACACCAATGGAGCCCTTGAGCCTGAAGCCAAAGTGCTCGGCGCGAGTAAGATGAGCATCGTACCGACGAGCCAGGCGGTCCTGAGTGCCAAAAGCGATGGCATTGCGAACACTGCTGATGACTTCATCGGCAACCGAGCCACCTTCGGCGTAAGCGGCGATGTTTTGCTTGGAGAACTTGATGATGAACTGAGAACCACCGCCCATGACAAGGGTCAAGGCGACAACGGTACTCAAGAGGATGAGGGTAAGCTTCCAGAAGCTGACGAATCCAATGACAAAGGCGGCAATGAAGGTGGCAAGAGCCTGGAGCGTCAAGCCGACCTTTTCGGAAATGCCTTCCTGGATCAAGTTGGTGTCGGCAGTGATGCGCGTGGTGACCTCACCAGCGCCAAGCTTATCGAAGAAGCCAATGTTCTGCCTCATGCAGCTCTCGAGGTAGTGCTCACGAATCTTTCCACTGATGTGCTCTCCAGAGTAGATGAAGCCGACGGTGGTGATGTACATGGTGACGAACTCGCCAATGGCCAGATAGACAAAGTAAAGGACCAAGCGGGCCAACTCGTCGGTGAAGTCATCGTAGGTGGTGACCCCCGCGAAGTAGTTTTGGAAAGTACCCTGAAGGTTACCGAAGATGACGGTCATGAGCGGCAGGGCAGCACCAGCAGCGATGGCGCAGATGGCCGAGACAGCAATGATGAGCAGATCGTTGCGCGTGGCATAGCGGTAGAGGGTTGCAATGCCAACCTTGACGTCGGGAGTGAAGACCTGCTCCTTGAGGATCTTGGCTTCCCTCTCGGGGAGGTGTTTGTAGGGGTCATCGTCGAGCGACTTCTTTGGCGAGACGACCTGTGTGTCGGCCTTTTCGAGACTAAGAGGATCGGGTTTGTGGATGGTATCCCCCTTGGTGGAACCGCCATGGCTGGAGACGGGGAGGGCCGAAGGTTCTCCCTCCTTTTCGGAAAGGCTACCCGCCGCCATGTTGACGGGGCTTTGCGGGGGAGTAACTGCAGTGACCAAGTAAAGCGAGCTTGGCTATATGATGGAAGAGTCTGGTATCGAGTGGTCGATGGATGATATTGAAGCCTCGTCTCTCTTGTCGACTCGGCTAGTTTTGGTTTGATGGTGATGTACCTGGTACGTACTTTTTGTCGAGGTGAAGTGGGGGTGGGGACGGGAGCCACGAGGCACGATGGGGAGAGGTTGAGATAAGAGAAGGGAGGGAAGACAGAACTAAGCCAAGGATTGAGATCCTCGAGGGGCTAGCTTCAGTGTCTGGATAAAGGCGGCTTATATAAGAGAGAGAGGGGGAGGGAGAGAAAACAGACAAGGAGATGGGATGAAGCAGGTAGAAGTAATCTGATTGTTACCACTTCTTGGCTGTCGGCGACAAGTCGAAGGAATCGATTGAATCGATTGAATCGATTACATACGCGGACGGCCAGGCCGCAAAAGGAAAGTGCCCCCAACCCTCCCCGTCCGGTCCAACTCACCCCGACGGGAGATACTGTACACTGCGGTATCATTCAAGAGTCCGAGAGCCCCCAGTTTCGTGGGACGGGCAATACCTACGCTAGGTACATACACTAGTGTGCACAGCAAACCAAACCCAAACCGACGATAGGCACTGTCAAGATCCCGACCGACCGACCGATGGGTACCTTCAGTGCCCTCCATCATCTCTCTGCTTCACCAATCATGTCTCTCTCTATACGGCCCGTATCGGCTCCCTTTCCCTGGGGCTCTGACCCACTGAATAAAGCCTGGCTATCCCGGAGGTAACAGAAAAACTCGTCGGCTCTAAACAACAACATTTTAAGGTATCTCCAGTTTCCCCCTGGCTGGACGGGGTGGAGCTGCTGGTCCCTGAATTTCATCCTTTCCCCATGCCTCATCTAATCTAGCGTTGAGGCTACTATTTAGGGGGCCGGATGCTGCATAACATATTGTTCATCCCGCAGTGCGTTTTGCACTTGCTTCGGTGTTAACGCCTTCTGTCTCAAACGCATGGCATTGCCTCTGCGTGGCTGAGCGTCCTGCGCAAGAAAAGTTCGCCCCTGTAAAAGTCCCAAGATCGGTACATGTAAGGAGCTTCTTCTGAGTTTTGGGTAAAATAGTTTTCAGACACCGATGCGATGCTGGATCCCTAGTTCAAGCAACGCCCGCTGTATTCGTTGAAGCGTGGTTATCTCCATCTCTTGTACCGTTCCTCATTCGGATGGCTTCCATGAGGGAGGACGACGATAACCTTATCGATAGGCGATATAGTGAAGGATTTCAAAAACGGAAGGACCCAGTGTATTTTAGCGTGGACTGTCGTCGACACTGTCTGTGAAGTAGCCAATCATAGTATGGCTTGGCAAGACGCCCTGACCAGTTGTAGGGTCGTGCCACGCTTTTGACCAATGAGAGGCTGAGAAACTTCAACAAAGAAACCTGGCTGTAGACGAACCGTCCTTCAACAGGCCGCTCCGGTGGATGTGGGTTCAGGAACCCCCAGACTGTGAAAGTCATCCACCTCCTCTGCATAGTTGAAGCACGCTTCAACAATGTGTGTGCGTGGTGGGACACCTTCAACCCAGATCTGGCTTGCTCTGGACCAATAGAACCGCCGACATCTCATGCCTGCTGCAGGTCTTGCACTAACAGATTTTGAAGGGTTGAATCTGTAGCGCACCTCTAGTGTAATGCGTATGATTCAAGATGAAAAAGGCGGCCTATGCAGCTGTCATTTCAGGTGGAGTACAATTGCAGATCTACCACCGAAACATAATCATCACCGAAGCCTTTCTCGCCAGGCAACCAGGTTCCGCGTATGACTATGTACACTACATACGTGTTCGGACTCGGTCATCCAACTTCACCGCATGCGACCCGCTACCAATTTCGCCGAATCGCCAAAGCCAACCCAAGACTGGCAATCATAAGCGATACTCTGCTGGCTGTAAACATTCCAGAAGCTGCCGTCTGCTGGATCGTCGGTGTTCGGTCCCCATTGCTGGCCGATGCCTTTTCCATGCCCAGCAAACAATCGGCCAAACGGTCCAGGCCACCGGCATGGGGACCTTGTTGTTGACATGGTTCTGCGCCTCCAATCTCTGTTCAACTTCAACTTTAATCTGAACCCCACCCCGCCGGTTCTGTAGTGTATGTACACTACCAGTATACCTTTAGACTATGTAAAAGCTTTTCGTTTTCGCGGCGAATGACTCACGCAACACAAGTGAGGATCCGGCAGTCGAATTGGGGCGGCTTATGGTAAAAAGGGATAGGCAAAATTGCGGTTGCCGCGTGGCTGGGCTCACACGGCGTGCAACCCACCGACCGATCAAAAAGACCTCTCGCCGTCAAGATTGGGGGGACTTTAGTTCTCTGGCAGCTTCCAAACTCTTCTCAGTCTTAAATCCGAGAGGAAACGACCGATTGGCGCACCAAGTGCGAGCTTGTTTATCTATTGTCTTACCTTATCGGCCAAACCAAGACACTTTTCATTAGCTGCGTGCCGTTCAAGTCGGTACGTACCTATGTTGTTTTAACCCGTTCCCCGGATTTGCACTAAGCCCTACACTTGGCTTGACATCACACTGCGACAAATCATCATGTCCATCGGTGGCCGGTTGCGTTCCCGACAGCATCTCATCTTCTCACGCAATGAATTCAGGTGCCCTTGGCAGCATCACTTGACATCAAAGGAGGGGCTCGTCTTCTTTTCGTCTTGACATTCGTGTACTGTCCAAGGGCGTGTCGTTTGATGGCAACCACCGGGTGTCTTGTCTTCAACGGCCTGACCGTCGTTGTGAAGCCGCGGGACGAAACGCCAATACCGGTTGCTCCAGATTAGCTCACACATTCTCCCGTATATCCGTCAGACAAACGGGAGGGAGTCATCATTCGTGAAACCTGAGGAAGTGAGCCCATGGCGAAGGTTAACCGAACACGCGCTGTTTTCACACTGTCCAATTTGCCGGGATAAGTGAGCTGAATCCACGGAACTTGTTTGAATGCTTTCGATATGGTAATTCCCAGGTCAACCTCTTCAGGAAGGGCTTTGGTGTCCAAGCAACAGGCGCAAATGACTGCAGGCGAGCTACATAGGCCCGAGGACAACAGAGGATGAGTCTTGTGAGTTGTCGACTATCGAGGTGCGCGTTTCCATTAGACCTATGATTGTTTGTTGGAGACATGGAAAAGGAAAGCAACATAAGTGCAATTCATGTCTATCGTGATTATCGATAGAAGAAGTCAAGCAAATGTCAAAAGTTGGGAGGGAAACGATCAAAAACGAATCTCCAAACAACGTCGATACACCAGGGGAAACACAACAACAGGGATGCTGGCTGCACAGTTCAAGGTGGGGTAGGCTGGCCGCAGTCCATTTGGGTGGGGCCTGCCAAAATCAATTGTGGGGGAAAGCCTATCAATGGCTCACCGCCCAAAAGTTTCGCGCGGCAGAAAAAAAACAAAAGTCAGCGATAGGCGACTGCACCACAGCACCGCCGGCACGGCAGAGGCTCCCGTCCCGTCTGTCTGCGTATCAATTGGTGATTCTGATCCTTCCATTCCACTTCCACTCTTGATTCATTTGGGTAGTTGTCATAACCAAAACCAATCTACACCACCAACAACCATCTTTTCTTTGCCACCATAGTTCTGTCTCTGTATCGGCATTGTTATTGTGCGCTTCATCTCTTGTAATCTTTACATCCATAACCACCCACACATACCGTCAAGATGCCCAAGTCCAAGAGAGCGAAGGTGTACAACCTCACCCAGGTCACCAAGAAGAACCGCGAACAAAAGGAGAAGCTCTTTGAGAACATCCGAGAATGCATCCCCAACTACCAGCACTGCTTCGTCTTCAGCATCGATAACATGCGCAACAACTACCTGAAGGATGTCAGAAAGGAGCTGAACGACTGCCGGTATGTTTGTTATTGTCCACCTTCTTCCTACTCAGTAGCCGAATCCAATCGCAATCGCAATCATTGACTAACACTTCTTCTTCCCGTGCTACAGCATCTTCTTCGGCAAGACCAAGCTCACCGCCCGCGCTCTCGGCACCACCCCCGAGGACGCCCAAGCCGACGGGCTCGACAAGCTCTCCAAGTACCTGTCCGGCTCCGTCGGCCTCATCTTCACCAACCGCGACCCCTCGGAAATCAAGGACTACTTCGTCAACCTGACACAAGTCGACTTTGCGCGCGCCGGCTCCGTCGCCACGCGAACCATCACCATCCCCTCCGGTCCCTTGTACTCCACCGGTGGCGAGGTCCCCGCCGAGCACGACGTGCCCGTCTCCCACACGCTCGAGCCCGAGCTCCGCCGCCTGGGCATGCCCACCCGCATGGTCAAGGGCAAGGTCTGCCTGGGTGACGAGGCCGGCGAGGGTGACGATTACGTTATCTGCAAGGAGGGCGAGACGCTGGATTCCAGGCAGACGAGGCTGCTGAAGCTGTTCAG
Source organism: Neurospora crassa OR74A (assembly GCF_000182925.2). NCBI lineage: Eukaryota > Fungi > Ascomycota > Sordariomycetes > Sordariales > Sordariaceae > Neurospora > Neurospora crassa. The sequence goes on along the minus strand of NC_026503.1, from coordinate 4,413,063 downwards.
CATCTGCTTGAGTGAGTTCCGTGTCAAGCTGCTGGCCTACTGGAGCGCGGCGAGCGGGGAGGTTACCGAGTTGGAGAAGCCTGGTGAGGCTGGTGCTGAGGAGATGGAGGAGGATGACGAGTAAGGGATGTGTTCATGAATGATACCCTGAAAAGAGGGACGGTGTGTATGTGGTTGCACTTGACGAAGCGGTTGGAAAGGTTCATGATATCAAGAAATCTGCCGTACGAGAAGGGGAACTCCCTTCAACTTACAATAACGCAACATCGAGGGACCCAACAAGAGGGTGTGGGGAGGGGACCGGTCAAAATTTTTGCAAACGTCATTATTTCTCGTTTTTTTACTACTTGGCTTGTTTCCGTGTTTTTACATAGGGAAAGGTTTACGATGATACCATCTTTGTATGGAACTTCTTCTTTTGGGGAACATAAAACAACCGGTCATCTTAGTTTATGTATTACCAGGCGTCTTAAGAGATAGGAGGGGGCAAAGGCTCACGAATAGAAAAAGGCTTCAAAGACAATGTCCTGTATGTGATGCTGACTTCTTGTGATGTTCATCGTTGTGGCACGGCTGGTATAACGAATGATCAAGTCCGCCAAACCATTACCAAAGAGAAGGACAAAGTTGTGTCTATACAACAAAACTCGAATGTGCGCAGTATTTACTTGCAATATCACGGAACCACCAAGCCCTATGACAATTTTCCTCAAACGTCAAAAATAAGAATTGAAAGAGTAGAATAACCCAACCACAGAGTGCTCGAAGAGCTAGCAGAGATGTAAGAAGGCAATACAATTTTCGAACCTGACATGCATCATCATCATCATCTCCGCATTCCACTACACAAACTTACCAATTCTAGAATAGTTTTTCAAGGCCCTTTCCATGTTGACATCGGACACCAAGTTTCTTCCTCTTCTTCTTCTTCTTCTCGCTCAAAAGCGAAATGAAACCAGGTCAAATTCATTCAGTCTTTAGGATATGCAAAAGGCTGATGTATAACCCCCCATCTCCCACCCGCCCTCCTCCAACAAGCAAACAAGCAAGGAAGTCTGGAACCCGTTCCCTTCCCCTTTCTCCAAAATCAAGTACGTTGTAGCGGTAACATCAATTTCCTCCACGCTACGAAAGAAAAGAAGAAAAAAAGAAAAAAAAGAAGAAGAAAAGAAAGAAAGAAGAAAAAGAAAAAAAAAGAGAGAAAAAGAAAAAGAAAGAAAGAAAGTATCTGCCTTTCTCAACAGCCAAGCCCGAGTTAGTTCGACTCCCGGTATCCGAGTGGATAACAATTAAATCAAACACACTTCTTCCTCTTCTTCTTGTCAGTTTATTGTCTTCGTCCTTCTTCTTTATCTACTCTACCTACCTCTATGTATTATACCGGCTTTCATACCGGTGGCCTTTTTATATTTTGGAAATGTCTCGGAAATAGTTAGTGTTAATAGGTCGTTGCTCCTCTGAGAGAGAAAGAGTTTCGTGGTTGTGATATCTGGGCCTGAACAGACCTGGTCTGGCGTTTTTTTCACTTGCGTGGTTGGTGGGTACCGAGGATGGTACACCGAGGCTTCCATCCTTTCTGTTTGGGTTGGGAATTGGTGAAAGTCCCAAGCTTGTCGTTGTTATTTACAGCATGGTGAAATAGCTCCCGTCAGGATACTTACGAATGTAAGCGTCGATGATAATCTTAGCTGTGATGATGGATGGGGCTGGTCTGAATTTTCATAAAGTCAGGAGAGCAAACTGAAGCAAGAAAGCAAAGACATCGAGACTACTCGTGCCCGTAGAGTTCGGGTTGACTACCAAGAGGTAGGTATTCATGAGCCGAAACTCAAAGAACACGATCACGTTCCCAAACCCGTCAGTTGTCATCCCTTACTCGAAGTTTGATAAACGCACAAGTTTTCTGGTTGTGCTCCGGGGTTATGCTAGAGGTGTCTCGATCATCCCTCTCGGTCTACACCCAGCTAGTACGCCGCCCACTTCTCAAATGGTTGGGACTCAGAGAGCCAAACATGATGAAGCTACAGTTCAGAAATCCAGAGCTACAACCGGCGCTTACCAACTTCATACCTTTTACGCTAACAATGTCATTTTTGGTTCTTTTCCTACCTACCCACCCGTGCTTTTACTCCTTTGTTTTGATTCAACAGTACACGGGCTAAACAAAAAAAACTTGATATGATACAAGTGAAGAAGGAAAAAAAAGAGAGAAAAAGGCGAGAAGACATGGAATCGAAAGCGCGGAAAGCAACTGGCTTTCGTTCTTTTTACCTCGATTTTAGCTTCCTGCAACGGATGCTGATTGATGTCTTGTTACTCCCGAAAAGACAATGGCGGAACGCTTTTGAGTGTACTGTCCTAAGTTGCCAAGGTTGTATGCGACGGGTGCCACACCACCGTGCATGCGTTGACGAAATCTCTCACCAGTGCCACCTGGAGTTCTAGACCTCCAGTTGTCTTTGGACTGATGTGACTGACAGACCGATGGAACGGAAGGCCGGACGGATTGCCATTCGGACTTGGGCTGATGAGCATGCAAACCATTGCTCTTTGGATCCTTATGACGCGGTTACCTTAGCCACCGGAAAAGATAATCACATCCGCTTTGGACGTCCAAGTGTCTCGAACATGGATACCTCCCACTATTCTTCTGGTCGTGGATAGTTGACACGGTCCATAGTCAAGTATGACACGTGAGAAGTGATCATCGTGGCTTACCCTTATCGTCGAAGGAAAAGGGAAGAATAATACTGAGTGGAAACTTGAGAGCAGTGAGAGGGGGCTGATGATACCCACCACGAGACAAACCGGACCAGTATGTTGTTGTTGCTTAGGAGGTCTGTCAATGCTGTTTCGCAGCCATCATGTCTAGTAGCGCCGCAACTTCCTGGGGTCTTCGTATCCGCCGTCGTATCCGCGTTTCCTGGATGAGTCGTCGTGATCTCTGGGCCTGTCGTAGTCGCGGCCACCGTGATACCCACCGTCTCTGGATTCCCTTGGGGCTCCGGGTTCTCTAGGCCTGATGGGCTCCATGTTGCTGCCAGTCTGCCGAGCGTTGCGTTCGCCGCCGCGGAAACCTCCGCCGCCAGATCTGTCATCATATGAGCGACCGCCATCACGCCCACCGTACCCACCGCTGCTTCCGCTAGGACCGTCCCTGCGGCTGTCGCGATCGCGGTCCCTGTCACGATGACTGTCACGGTCACGGCCGCCGAAGCCACCACCGGGACCATTGGGAGCATTAGACGGAGGCGAGAAACTGCTGCCACCTGGGCCGCCGAAGCCACGGCCGCCGTCACGTCCGCCACCAAAACCGCCGCCACCGCTACGTCCACCGAAGCGATCACCACCTCCAAAGCCGCCGCCGGGGCCGCCACCACCCCTGAAGCCGCGGTCGCGTCCTCTAAATCCGCCACCAAAACCACCACCGCGGAAGCCACCGGGACCGCCAAATCCACCGGGACCCATGGGCCTAGCGGGCATTGCCTTGGTGTAACCACGACCACCAAGGCCGCCACCGAGACGACGAGGTTTCCATCCCTTAACCGTGCGGCCTCTCTCTACATCGACCTTGATGCGGCGATCCTTAATACGGGCGCCATCACAGCCATCTAGAGCAGCTGGATTGCGCATGCGCCACAGGCGCAGGTGTCAGTAAGGCCTTACCATGAAGAAACAATACTACCTTTAAGGTATACGACGTGGAAGATGAATGGATAGAGGGAAGACGAAAAAGTTTCCGCAGGACAGGCAAGCTTGAGGGCCATTCGAGTCCTGGTTGTGGGCTTACAGAAAAGCACCGACAGCGGGCGTTTCCTTGTCTGTGTGTGCTGGTTGAATGTCAAGAAGAGGGGGGGGGGGGGGGTCAAGGGGGGCTGGTCATTACCTCTCATGTCCTTTTCGCGTTCGAAAACGACAAAAGCATAGCCACGATGGGGCTTTTTCTTCTTGTTTGGGTTCTCATCGGCGTGGGTATCTCTGATGATACGGATCTGTTTTTTGGTGTCAGTTCTTGTCAATTAACACACACATAGCTGTGAAATCATGATATAGGAGGAGGGGGGGTTTGCAAACTCACACGCTCGATAGGACCGTAGCGGCTAAACTCGCGCTCGAGATCCTGTTCATCAGCACGGTAGTCAAGACGCGCTACTATCAACGTCTTGAAAGCATCTCCTCTGATGTTGGGATCGTCATTAGGGTTGTCTACAGATAAACGCCATCGGTTAGCAAGCCGCACGACAGCAAGATCATGATCAAGTAAAGGAGTAGCGAGCACAACTGCGCGTAACGTTGGGGGTTTGCCGCGTACAATTCTTGGGACCCTCGGTCAACAGCTTCTCCAAAGCTTCCTTCTTCTCGCGCTTCTTGCGGTCGCGCGCCTCCAGCCAGCTCTCGGTGGGATGGTACTCGTATTCTTGCTCGTAGGCCTGCATGGCAGGAAGGAAGTCGGCAACGGGGGTGATGAAGGCCGACTTGCGCTCTTCGGGAGCAACATCGCAGGGCGGCACCCAGCGCAGAGGTGGCCGGGGCGCAAAGAGTGCGAGGAGGTTAGGCGGGAGCCGGTCTGTCATTGTCGCTTCACGTTGTCGCTGTTGTAGCTGGTCAAGTGGTGTTTTTTTGTTGATCTTATCTGTCGTCGAATTATGAAATCGATATGTCGGAAACCAGGAAATGTAGGTCGTCTGGCGTTTGATCCACTGTTCGGAAAGCCGGGCGAGAACAGTTCAATAAGGCTGAACGCTGTTACTGTTTGCCAATTCTTGTGATGGCGATAATGTGGTGTTGTCGGTTTGCGAGAAAGGTCAAACCCGCATTTTCGCGACTTTGCTTGGACAGCTGAAGACGAGAGACAGAGGGTGGGAGGCGGGAGCAGCAAAGGGCCCTGTCTGGTGTTGTGTCGTCCACTGCCTGGCAGCCTCGCAGCGACTGGAGCTCTTGCTGGGCAGCTTTCTCGCGCGCTCGACCACCGAACGACTGAGTGCGAAAGAGGGACCGTGCACCCTTAGGTCGTCTTCGTTATCACTACGCACACACCCAAGGAGGAGTGCAATCGCGTGAAATTGATTCTGCCAACCGCTTTTGCAGTTGGGCGGGTCCCCCACCCCCAGTGCCGTGCCGGCGCGCGACGGGGCGGGAGTCTGGCAGAAGTTCAAGTCGCACCCGCCCTCCGGATCATGAACCCTGGTGGACTCGGACTTGTTGCAAGGCGAGGACGGCGGCGAAGAAGAAGAAGAAGAAGAGCATCACAACAATGACGGTAAAAGCATTGACGCAGATCTCCTCTGCCGGCCGTGTAAGTTAGACCGCAGCCTGAGCAACTAAAAACTTTAATTTTCAGAAAAAAAAGAATGCTAATCGTTGATTGTTTTGTATCTAGAATGGCGTCGGCGCATTCGTCTTGCAGTGCAAGAAGTTGGACATCCACTACAGTGACTGGGCCGGCAGCTCCCGGGGCATGAAGTACGTTTAGGATTCTTCGAATATGGACATCGCAACCTCATTCCCGATCGAACATCTTTCACATATACCAATACCTCTACACGTCCAACCAAACCGACATCCTCCCAAGATCTCGAGACCATCCCGCCGTCCCCGACCATCCATCCATCCATCCATCCACCACTACATACCCTTTTTCTCGTCCCTCCTCGTCCCTCCTCGTCCCTCCTCGTCCCTCCTCGTCCCTCCTTATCCCTCCAGTCTCCCTTCGCGACCTCAGCAGACAGACTCTTTCACTAACACTTACTTCTTCCTCCATCTAGCGGCTTCATCAAATCCCTCCTCCCCAAATTCGCCGCCGCCAACCCGCAAATCGAGTTCGTCGTCTCTCCCCGGCCCGCCAAGCACCCGATCCTCATGGGCCACTACATCAACGGGCGCACCAAGGCCATTTGCGTGCGCAACATGGAGCCGCTCGAGATCCTCAAGAAGGCCGAGCTCCTCCGCGACGCGAGCGGCGAGAAGCCCCAGAAGTTCAAGAAGCCCGTCACCAGCACGAACCCCAGTGTCAGAGGTGTCTGGTCGCCTTACCATGGGCAGGGTATGGCTGTATAAAGCGGAAAAAGGGGGAGGAGCAGGTGCTGGTGCTGGTGCTGGAATGGACTGGATCGGTGCTGGGCTGGATTTGGTGCTCGGCCGGTGTTGGCTCGGTTCAGTACCAGGTGGATTGTATATACCATGTTGAATGTATGAATATGAATTGAGGACATGAAAAGGGTTTCTGGATGTATCAAGGGTTTCGGTTTGGCTATATGGTTGTGATCAAGTCCTTCCAGAGCTATCGAGTTCCCATGATGAGTTGCCCCAGTTCCAAAGAATCTGACATTATCTTCTGGTGCTTGGTGGTTGACTGTTGATATTGGAACTTGGGATGAACATCTAAGAGCGAATGGAGGAGCCGCGGAGTTGCGGTATCTGGTGTCACAGAAGTCATGAACGGGCTACATGAAGCGAAACTACGTTCTTCAATCCCAAATCGAACAAAATCAGGACATTTAACTATTTTATATTTTCGCCGTGTCCTCAACACCATTTCCCAGCCTATATGATTGCGGCTGTAGCAAAGCTATAACTTTTTATGGGCAAGTAATTTACAGGTTGGCGTTGATGATGTCCACGACTGCATCATATCATGTTAGCCATCTTTCTTCCTCTCGTTGCAACAATGGCAGGTAGTACTTACACTCGGGCTTCAAGCTGGCACCGCCAACAAGGAAACCGTCAATGTCCTGCTCCTTGGCAAGGTCCTTGCAGTTCTTGGCGTTGACAGAGCCACCGTAGAGGATGCGGGTCTCCTCAGCAACCTTGTCGCTGACGTTCTGCTTGAGCCAGCTGCGGATGGCGGCGTGCACCTCCTGGGCCTGCTCCTTGGTGGCGACGAGGCCGGTGCCAATGGCCCAGATGGGCTCGTACGCGATAACGACGTTCTTCCAGTCGTTGATCTCCTTGGCGAGAGCGGCGAGCTGGTTCTCGACGAACTTGATGGTCTCGCCGGCCTGGCGCGTGTCCTTGGACTCGCCGCAGCACCAGATGACCGAGATGCCGTTGTCGAGGGCGTACTTGGTCTTGGAGGCAATGAACTCGTCCGACTCGCCGAGCTCGTTGCGGCGCTCAGAGTGGCCGAGAATGACCCACTTGACGCCGAGATCCAGGAGCTGCGTGGCGCTGATCTCGCCGGTGAAGGCGCCGTTGGGCTTGTTGAAGACGTTCTGAGCGGCAACCTCAACGTTGGGCTTCTGGAGGTTCTGCTTGACGAAGTCAAGGTAGAGAGCGGGAGGGGCGATCACGACCTCTGTTTATGTTCTGATCAGCATTTGAGCAGTGTACTGCTAATTCCACCCTGTCTTTTTTTTTTTTTTTTTTTTTGTCCTGGCGTTGCAGACATACCGGCGTTAGGGTCCAATTGGGCGTTGTTAAGGTTGTCAACGATGGCCTTGAGATCCTTACGGGTCCCGTTCCTGGAAATAGGGGTTTGTTTAGTTAGCTGGCCGAGTCATTACCGCGGGGTTTTCGTTGACATATGACGGGGTGCTATGATGATGATGGTAATGGCGGGGTAAAAGTGTTGGGGAAAGCTCCCCTCAGCTCTCGGATGAGAATTAACGCACATCTTGAAGTTGCCGCCGACGAAGAACTTGCGAGCCATTTTGGGCGATTTGTTGGTTTGGTAGTACTAAAAAAGGGGGTATCTAGGGGGTTGCTGGAAGCAGAAGCAGATGGCAAAGTTGTGATGATGATGTTGTTGTTGTTGGAGTGGAAGTTGGAAACAGAGCTCGAGATGGGACAGGACGAAGTGGGGATAGGGTACCTCTATGTAGTGTACCGCTGGAGGAGGGGTGGTCGGGACTCAGAAGACTAGCTACTACACTAGGGCGGAGGCATCAGACGTAAAAGTGGATTATCATCTGCAGACCTACCTAGAGGCAGTTCGGGGGCGCCAGACGGAGTGAGCCTGTCACACATTGCGATTCCCGACCCGGAGCTGGCTGTTGTCCCTCGAGGTTTTCGTGTGTGAATGGTTGCTTGGCGGGTGGGATCCAGTTGCGAGAAGGTCCGATTGTCAATGGTGGTTCCAAGCTGCAAGTCCTCCTCTACACTACATCATATGACACCACTTCTCAGCATATCTCATAATGCTTTCTGTTCAAAAGCAAATGACACCACTTTCACGAAACAATCCTCAAGAAGACGGGACTCGGCTAAAGGTAGGTGTGTTTACTTTTGGCTGGTTTGGTATCATTAACTGGGACCCTTGTGTGTCGTCATATCTCCATCCAGTTGTGGATCGCTGTACCTGCGTCCGACTAATGACGCTGGAGTGCTTGTTGTGTCAACTTCCTGTCCGCTCGTCCGTTCGGCTCTTGGGTGAGCTAGGTATTTGTTGATCACCAGCGAAATGAGATAGTATCGTGTACACGTGTAAATTGTCCGCCTCGTCCTTTCACTTCCTCGGTTCTCCCTCACGATCTGCACATTACCGCCTAAAAAACCCGCCCTTTACTTGCGGCTTCCTGTTTCGGAGCAGGAGGGTTTCCTTGAGGTTCAACGCTTGCCTCTTCACCTTGGGCGCCAGGCTCTGGTTTGTGTTGTTCGGCACAACTCTGAACACTGTCGAACCGACCTTCTCGTCCTTGGGGCCCTTGGCCTCACGGACAACCTTTCTCCTCTTGGCTCCTTCGGCCGAATCTGACCTCCGGGGAACCTCGTCGTCTTCGTCGTCAGACTCCAAAAGCTCAAGGGGAAGCAGTTTCGGGATCTCCCGCTTCCTCTTCTCGGCCAATGCTCCCGCAGCTTCCTCTTCAGACTCTGACTCGGCTTCGTCCTCGCTCGGTTGCTCAACCTTCTTGGCGGCACGCTTCTTGGACTTTGCTTGCTCCTTGAGGATGGCATCGCGCTCTTGGCGTCTCTTCTTCTCCGCAGCAGCTTGCCTGTAGTAGTTGTCAGAATCATGCTTGAGGCGCGTCATGTTTCACGGTTCCGCATTGTGACTTACTGCTCGGCAGCTTTTTGAGCAGCCTTCTCAGCCTCCAAAGACTTGGCCTGAGCCGCATGGGTAGAGACCGCCTCAGGAGCTTCATCGTCACTGTCCTCCTCTTCCGAATCTTCATCACTCTGCCCCTGCTGTTCCTTCTTCTCATTCAGCCTCTCTTCCAACGGGTTGACATCCGGTGCTTCTCTTGGCGTGACAAACTCCTCCTGCTCACTATCGTCGAATGTGATGCGCTTTCCCCGCGGCTGCTCAGTCGGGGTCTGGAACAGTTGCGATTCTCCCTCCATTGTTGTATCAGGATCCTGGGCCTTGGTAGTTGATGTTGGAATGGGGATCTCGATCTCGACATGTTTGATCCTCCTGGCCGAGACGGATGATTCTGTCGATGACTCCTTCAAGGGTGTCTGAACCGTGCTCTCAACCTCCACCTGCTCAGTTTCTACAATCTCAGCGGCCCTCTTCAAGGCAGTCTTCCTGGGGGTGTTCTTCTTGGCCGCAGCTTTTGTTGGACGAGGTGCCTTTGCGGGAGTGGCGGCAGCAGCCTTTTCGGGGGAGTTCTCCCTTGCTACTTGGCCTCGAGTCCTTGGTGCCATTCTGATGATGCGCCGTGGCAAGATTTTTCAACAGCTTTTTGAAAAACCAATTTCCTTGTTAAGGACTGTATGTGAACTAATATTTCAGTTCTTAGGAAAACTGAAGACGGATTGAGTGATTTGATGAGGCGATATGAAGACGGGACGGGAATCTCAAGTGAAGGGACCAAAAGGGTTCGCAATTCGAAGGTTTGAACTTTCTCCAATTCACACTTTTTTTGGCCGACCAGGGTCTGGCAACTGGGGCAGGCAATCGCTGAATTTCCTGATTGGTTCAATTCCTGAGTGCTTGCGGTTCCTGACCCACTTCTTGCATTTAGCACACCCCCCTGCGGAGGTGTAAACAACGCTAAATCCAACATTGAGGAGCACTAACAATTTCGCTCGCAGCGCTACCGGCTTCGCTGTACTTCATTGGTGTGACTAGGTACCGACAAGTGTTCGAGATGGCAGAAATGGCATCTTTTTATATCTTTCACGATTACAGATTATTGAGCTATCCAATCTACCAAAATGATTTGAAACCCCTCTTTGCGTTGGGCCTGAAGACCAAAGCAAAGCATCTCTGAGGCAAGGTACGGTACTGCCGGATGCACTAACAGCTACCTAGGTACCTGGACATCAACAGTCCCAGGGCAGGGCATATTCTCCACCACTCTTCCTCAACCTCACTTCACCTGCTTCAACTCACCTCGGTCGAAGTGAGCTCCAGGCTCACAACCCCTTCACAACCCGTCATGCACAGATCCCGGGCTCTGGTGCGGCAAACATGTCGCCTTTCATCCCTACAACCAGTGTCGCCCGTTGCGCTTCATCATGTACGGCCTTCGATACCATCTCCCCAATCATCCTCGTGGAGCTCGCCAAGTAGCCATGGCCAAGCGTCATCACAGCAACGATGTTCCTACGCCAAAGCCGCCAAAATGCAGCGGAGAAGAGCTGAAACGGGTCGCTATTTCGAAGAGTACCAAGGTCCCACCCTCGAACAATGGGAGTTCCTCGTCCACCATCTCCAGACGCCCAACCTGAGAGCGCAAGATTGCCTTGAGACTGTCCTCGCCTACATGGTCGTGGCCGTCAAGCACGAGTCGACATGGAAGACGCGCATGATGCGCGAGGACTACTTCCCCATCTCGCGTCTCTACTACTGCGCCTTCCTGCTTGTCCACCCGCACTTTGAGGTGCCGGCCTTCTGGCAGATGGGCATGCACATCCTGCACATGCTGTCCACGCTCAACTACCCGCCCGCCATCCTGACCATGTACCGCTACTTTGAGGCGATCGCCCGCCGCCGCGACCCCAAAAGCGAGACGTACCGCTACATCCAGACCAAGTACCAGGAGCTGCTGAACAAGAACGACGCCAACGCCTGCACCTGGAAGGCCGTCGAGCTGTGGGACCCCAAAAAGCCCGAGATCGCGCTGATGTACCTGAACAAGGCCATGGAGGGCTACAAGCGGAGTCCGGGCAGGTACAAGGTCGAGCCCCTTGTCTCCCACGCCTTGGAAGGCGGCAAGAGTGAGAGGCTTCCGTTCCTGGTCAAGACGTTGAGCTTCTTCAGCGACCTGAAGGAGACGATGCTGGGCTTGGTGGTTCGCAAAGAGACCAGCGCGTACGCACGGTTCAGGCGAGAGAGGCTCGAGAAGTTGTTGCGGCTGGACAAGCGACCTGCGCGCGTGCCGCTCTGGACGTGGGAGGGCATGTACCGTGTCAGGAAGGGGATGGCGCTGTCGATGATGGGGGAGATCAGCGCAGCCGTTAAGGAGCTGCGGATCGCGGCCGACGAGCTGGATGTGGAGCAAGGACATTATGCGCTTGCGGTTCTGATGCAGATGGAGGCTGAGAAGATGAATGAATTTATCAAGACCGAGGGGGAAGAAGAGGTGCTCCAGTTGTCGGATGCTTTTATCAACTTCTACAACGGTGCAGATATTATGGAGGAGACTCTGGCTGGGGCTGTGCGGCTCTTGAATGAGGAGGCGGAGCTGCGATTCAAGAGAGCGGCGCAAGGCGGCGATGAGAAGGCGGCAGGAAAGCTGGAGCGCCTTTGCAAGACGAGATTGGACGAGCCCGGGCTTTCCAAGATGGAGAGGGAGACGTATAAGCTGGCTGCCAAGGAATGGGCTGAGCTCTCAGGCATTGGAAAATCGGTGTACGATGAGTTGCAGAAGAACACCGGCCCAATTTTTGCTGATCCCAAGCCGAAGTACTAGAACATCAAAGGAGTCTGCCCCGGCGTAGTCAGGGAGGCGGACGACTGTTGGTTCCCCAGAGACGAAAGCCACGAAATTCACACCATTGATATCATATTCAATATCAGCAGATAAGCCAGAAGCTAGTGAAATCTTTCTACGAGGAAAAGTGCCGCTGTCTCACCGCTCCAGCACTCATCTCACCGTTCCTTATGGCCTTCCAGCCGTTTGTTACCATCATCACCTCCATCTGCTCCTTGACTTGTACCTCCCCGGTCCTCTTTAACTGACCACGTACCTACCTATTCGCACCCATCTTATCAATTCCGACGCCTGATTCCCGTCCCGCCCCAACTTCCACTTTCCAGATATTCCATCACCAATGCATGATCCCGGGATACATCCTCCCCATCACCATCACCATCGGTGTCGATAAAAGGTCGGTTAGTAGTCCAACTCCGTAGGTCTCCTAGTTATAGCAAACGGTTACACAAGCCATCACTCTCTTTACCTACCTTACCTACCAACCCCAGTCCCTACGTCTCCCCTACCTCTACCCTACCGCTACCCTACCCTACCCTACCCTACCCTGTCCTACCCTACCCTATCCCAGATCCCCAGGACAAGTAATAGCAAGCCCTACCCACACAACTACGCAACAGGCGAAGATTGACTCAAGACATTGAAGGAACTAGTGTAGCCAGCAAAAGCAACGATAATACTAGATGCCCATATCGAACGAACCTCGGGCTTTTATGTGATGTTTAATCATACTGTGCAGTGGCATGTATACCCGTATCGAACACGTGTATCGATGTACACAGTAGAATACCTAGGGAGGGCGAGCGGCTCGGAGAAAAACAACGGACTTGTACCTGTATACCCTGGAGAGGAGATCATGAAATCCGAGGGGGGGGGGGGAGGGGCTCAAGGGAGAGGGGAGAGAGGGAGGAGAGGGAGAGGGGAGAGAGGGAGAGGGAGAGAGAGGGAGAGGGAGAGAAAGAGGTGAGACATACCTTCGGTTAGAAAGGTGTTTGAGTTGGGGTGAGTTGGGGTGATGGAAGTGAATATAGTAGATAGAGTGAACACAGTGGATAGAGTACAGAGTAAACAGAGTGGTGAGAGTGATTGGACGGAGTGAGTCAGAGGTTTGATTGGGAACCTCATGATACTGTCGGATCCAACGAAGACATTGCTAGTTGGGCTTTGGATAGATGGAATTATAGAGGCACGTGGAAGTAAGTAAGTAAGTAAGTAAGTAAGTAAGTAGCTGGGTATGTAGATATTTTCAGGTAGATGGGTAACCAGGTAACTGACCAACTAGGTAACTAGGTAGATAAGTAACAAAGCTCTACAGTCAACGAAGCATATTATGAACTCAAACGACTTCGCGAGGTTGACGAAATCCTACGTGCCCGTTTCCATTGACCCAGTCGCCATAAAGCATCATATCATGATCACAAACCTCCAAATCATTATATCAAGGTCTGGTAATCTACGCCAGTACCAGGTAGATCTCCCCCCTCAAGTGAAATGCATCTCTGAATTAACTCACTTTTCAAGTCCCCTTTCACATGTCTCCGAGAATTTTGATTGATAGAGGTTGTTCAGATTGTGGCCAATAATTGAAGCAGCTGGACAGAATAAGAAAAGCGGACTGGAACCTACGTCGTAGCTTCCCTCGCTAGTAGACGGACGATAACCCCAATAAGCGAGCGGCTTCCGTTGATGAGCTGTGACTGACATGTTCTCGGCTACTTGTCTGACCAAGATCTACGTTTCGCCCGTTGAGAACTCCTGTTGAGGTGTCTATCCCTCACTTCCCTGAGCTGCCAATAACCCGGTGCTCGTTGTTCGACCTAGCTCTTAGTTAGAACCTAACATGATGAAATGGGCTACAGATTGGACTGTGTGATGGGCTCTGACGGAGTCTTGCTGGTTTGCTGGTTTCTCTTAGTTGTTTCTTTCCATTGTTGCCTATGGTAGAAGTAATGTAGTTGCTCTTTCCCTATTCGTCCCATCTCCTTTGGAACCTTCCTTCCATAATGCATGATGGGAAAGGAAAAAAGAACCAGTAGAGTATCGTGATCAGCTAGCCAGTCCTTCTTTCCTTCCTCTCCCCTCGCCCAAATTTCGAACAAATGGAAATAACAACAAAAAGAAAAAGAAAAAAAAAAAAAAAAAAAAAAAAAAAAAAAAAAAAGAGAAAGTGGTGGAAACTAAGGAGGGGGAGGGAAATAAATGTCAAGGAAAAAAAAAAAAAAAGATTTGCGCCAGCCGCGAATCGAACGCGGGGCCCATCGATGGCAACGATGGATTTTACCACTAAACCACTGGCGCTGTTAAGTGATCATTGATAACTTATCGGAGAAGATGATGTTGAGTATGGAACATAGCAAGCAGTTTGCTAATGTGCTGAAACCCTCAATGCGCCAATTTGCGGAACGCTCTTAATGAAGGTGAAATGCTTTCGATTGAAACCATACATTGCGAAGTAGAAAGAAATGAAAATGGGTATATAGCGAGTCGTGAACCGTAGAATGGGTGAACCCCCGGGAAGAAAAGAAGAGAGAAAAAAAAAAGACAAAAAAAAAAAAAATAAAGAAAAGAAAACCGATTATCAAAATCGAATACACCTTCACGAAGACACCCTCTTCTGCCTTTTCCTCCCCTTTTTCCCTCCTCCCCTCCCGCTCTCTTCCCCATCCGCATCCTCATCATCTTCCTCCCCACTCTCCTCCTCCCTGTCGCCTTTGCTCCCACTCCCGTTCCCTCCCTTCTCATTCCCTTTCTTGATACTGATCAAACACCCCTGCCCTTTGAGTCTCTTTGTCAATGGCGTACTCGCCTTCATCCCCGGGAAATCCTTGGCATTATACACGTGAAACGGCTCGCTCATCACCGTCGCGACAATACTACTCCTATCACCCGCCATCATCCTCGCGGGGTCCAGCACGACCAGCGCAAACTTGAGCCGAAACGTCCCCGGCGTGCGACAGCTCAGGTCGGGGAAACAAAAGAAACAGCCCTCCTCGCCGTTCTCATCTAACCCTACAAAGGGGGACGCAACCAGCGTCCCCCATCAAACGCCGCTGCTGCCGGAAATCCTCGGGCATGCTGCTCATGTCCTTGACGCCCGTCTCGTCCCAGATACTGCAGTGAATGACGCTGAACTGATGCCGCAGGAGTCGGCTGTGCTCCTCGCGTGAGAGCGTGTCGTTGTGGATGGTCAGCTGCACGATGGGCGGCGGGTCGATGACGCGCCGGTCGCGCTCGCCGAAGCCGCAGCTGCGGGCGGCGAAGGGCTGTTGACGGACGAAGATTCGGTAATCGGTCTTTTTGCCTGAGGGTGGTGGTGGTAGGGTGACCGGGTTCCGCTTGTTTCTGGTGTTTTCGGTGCTTATGAGGTTGGATATGCTCATGGGCCGGGATTCCTGCCTTGGGGAACCACCTTGCTGGGAGCTGGATGGGGTTTGTGATCCCTCCGATGATGGAGAGTTGTTGCTGTTGTGGTTGTTGTCGAGTGTCGAGGCTTTCCGTACCATGGTGAAATGGCTGGATGACTCCTGTCTTAATCGTGAGGGCTGCTGGTGGAACGGTGGCCAAGATGGCTCAACATGCGCCTGATGACCGTTGCTTGTTTGCCTTGAACGAGGCTCGTAGGTTGACTCAACAGTTGACCTTTCACTGGCGGCAGTGGAATAGGCTGGGGATAGACGGCCGTCTAGTTGCCTCCCATGATAAGAACGAGCCTCGCTATAGGTAATGGGGAGTTGAGGAGGTGTTTGTCCCACTGGTGAAGGAGTTGGGTAGTCGGAGTAATAAGTCTGGCTATGGCCTCGGTAAACTGGATCGCAGGAAGAAGAAACGGGACCAGAACCAATGACGGGTAGAATGGTAGTCACGGGAGGCAGCCTGTGTTGTTGCTGTTGGCGATACAAGTGCGGCTGATGTGATTGCTGCTCTGGCATGTAGTGTGCCTGCCTTGAGGAGTAGGCCTCGTAGGGAGTGTGAAGTGATCGAGACATGTTGTTGAGCGTATAAGTGGTGCCAAAAATATGATGAGAAGACTCGACAGCAGTAGACATTGAGGAAGAGGGCGTAAGATGGTGGTTATGGTTCTATAGGTAGGCAGTGTCAGTCAAGGGATCTTCTAGGTCGGCGATGCTGCTGCTGTGTAGCAAGATGGCAACAGCGAAGCAGGAGCGAAGGAATGCAGTTTGAGCCGGTTTTGCTTCCGACCAAGAACCGATACGAACCCAGATAACTGGGTTCTGGGATGGAGCATGAGCGGCATGTCTTACATTGGGAGAACAATAGGTCCAACCAAGACAGATGCCAGCAGTGCAGGCGTCTGGTGTTACATGCAAGGCCGTGGGTATACTTGGCGAATTCCGGGTTCCAGGAGTGAGAACAAGGCCGGCGTAGAGGTACAGGTGAATTGTGTGAGGTTTCGCTGGGGCGGGATGTTGGATGGCGGTCTCTACTGTAGGTAGCCGAGTGGTACTTGAGTGTGTTGCTTGAGCAGGATGACAGCCCACCGCGGTGGTCCCTCGAGGCACAAAAACCACAGTTGCAGTAGCCGGAAGCGTTGGTGTACAGGCAGGCCTATGTGTATCGACTCCGAGCAATGCTTTATCTTGCTGGTCTCTTCGAGGACAATAAGGCCAAAGCGGGTGGCAGTGGCACGCAGGGGCGAGGCGCTTATGTGTAAAAGGCGCTTAAGTGAAATGCTGAGGTGTTGAAGGAGCAAATCCAAGGCTAAGCAATCAGACTGGTTGGATATTGTAGGGCCAGGGCAGATGTAGGAACGGGTAGGCTGGAGAGAATATATTGAGGCAATATGGCAAAGCCGGGGTAGTTGACAACTGGGGAGATTAAAGAAAGGCTGACATTATGAAGGAAGAGAGTATATTGGATAGTGTCTTGCCCAGCACTTTGAGGAACGGGGAAGAATGAATGAAGAAGGGGGGGGGGGGGGAGGGGGGGGTCTCTTGAGGCTATCCTACCTAAGTGCACTACTACGTCTCAAGAGAGAGAGAGAGAGAGAGGGACGAATAAGACCCAAGACTGTAGATTGCCTAGCAGGGATGCCAAAGTAGACTAGGCGGGTCGATCATTGGCAATCCAGAAAGCGGGTTAATCAGCTTCGGGGTCTTTTCTTCCTGACACTGTCTGATATCCTGGCCGCTGCAGCATGGAAGCGCTAGATTTGGTTTGGAAGGCGTGGAAGTCAGCAGCAACCATAAAGGGGAACCATTGGGAATGGAACAGCTGTCGGGGCCGGGCAAAATGTCCGTTACACCAACTTTGCGAGGCCCTGATCTGCATTGTACTCGGCGTTAGTGTACCTTTGTACACCACCGAGCAACATGTACGTCTGTTCAAAAGGACAACGGTAACAACGAACGATGACGGTCTCGATCTGCACCGCGTAAGTACCCTTGGGAGATGCCGCGCTAAGGGTAGGTAGCCTGGCGTCAACGATGAAAGGCTGTTGAACAAGGGGATGGGATGGGTTTCTAGGTTGACTCAGGAACGGAGGGGGTGTTACTGTGTCAACAGGGGGGGGGATATGTAAGCAAGCAATGGAGCAACGAAGGGTTGCGCAGGTGGTGGTCGCCCAGGCACGTCACAGTCCACACCCAGCACCGTGGACAATGTTGACGACAGATGGTGAGACCTCAAAGAGGAGAGAGGAGAGAAGAGAGATGAGTGTGGGACATGCAGAGCCAAAAATGTCCACACTGAGTGCCAGTGATGATAGATACGGTCTGAGTTTGGAACAAAACGAGAACGGATGCCGTCTTTCACTTTGCGGCAAACCGAGTAGTAAAGGGCAAAGGTGTTTTGGCTCAGTCTCGACAACGGAAGAATGCCGTCGAATGAAATCAACATGATGATCCATCAGTCACCTAGGCAGCCTCGTGGGCCCTGTCGCTATCTCTCTGATGGCCATGATGTTATTGGATGCTGTTGACAAAAGGAAAAGCTCATGTGGTGGCCCTGTTCAGTTGGACGCGGTGTTTGCACAGGACGGACAAAGGGGGCTCTGTGCCACACCTAGTAATGAGAAGCCAAGTTGGAGGGTGTCACTGCGACTGGGACCGACCGTGACGGGCTGTGAGTCTGTGACCGAGATTGTGGTCCTTTCGTCGGCTTGTAGCGCCCGAAAATCTGGATGACGGCAACTAAGAGTCCCGTCTTTCTTGAGAAACTGGTCATGGTGCTTCGAGTTTGTTTGTGTAGCTGATCGATGCTCTGTACCTAGGTAGCCGAGGTCAAAGTTCATCGCATAGGGCCACAACTCACGCCCCAATCATCCCATATAAAGACGCCACTGGGCTGTTTGTTGGACTGACTGCAGTGAGATGATGTGGCCAAGCTGAGAGGGGATGGCTCTGGACTACTTCTTGGTAAGGTAGGTTGAGGTAGGTAGCTCTAGTACCTGATGATGATGATGATGATGGCGTGAAATTGGTAGTGGAGAAAAGATGACGGGACTTGTTCGTTGGAGTTAGTAGGTAGATAACAGAGGCTACGACCCCCTCCCCCGGCACGTGTCCACCAGGGCCCGGAGATGCAGCAAGAAGTTACCTAGCGAGCCAATCTGGAGGACAGATCTGTGAGCGCTCCTGCTAGATGGCCGTCGATGAGATCCATCATGGATTGTTGCCCGCTGCCGAATTACGAGCGAGAAAGGTCAAGCCAAGGGCCCCGTCTGCCCCGTCTTCGCTGACCTGTCTCTTTCCGTCTCCTGTTGAGGGTTGCAATGATGGATGTTCCTCCTTTTTCTTTCTTTTTCTTCGTTCTCTGTGCTGCTCCTGCCCCAAATGGTCGACACAATGAGCGGGCGGTCAATCCCTTTGGGCTGCAAAGGGGAAAGAGCGTTGAGGGAGGACGAGGGTTGGGGGGCGATCCCATCATCTAGAGGTACCTGTACCTACCTCTAGGCAGGTATCTAGGTGGTCACATCCACCATCCATCCCATTCTCACCGAGCTGGGGAAAGAACTCCTTCGCGATGATACACTACACTAGTGTAGTAGAGGTAGGTAAGACCGGGGCTCGGGGACAAGAGGTCCAGTCTCGGTTAAAGTTTGCTCAGCGTTGCACTCCAGCACTCACCCGCATTCGCTAGCGTATTGCACTTGCCAGCCCTGGGGAGCCCAGGCATCCAGGGTACCTACCTCTACCGTAGTGTACACACTAGAGGTAGACACGCACAAGCTTGCGCTCGCAATGAAAGACACTCGACAGGGAAAGGAAAGATTCCCCGGGACCCGCTTTCTGTTTAAGGCTGTCCGCCAGGGCGTGTGATCGCTGTTACACAGGTAGTAACTCCAAACTGCAGCCCGTCCGCTACAGGGCAGTAGCCGCCAATTTCTTGCTAAGGTACCAAGAAGAACCACCTAACCTAAATCCCCTCATCTCACTGTACTGCAGGGCACTCGGGCTTTGCTCCGTCCAGTGTTGGTGCCCTGCCTGACCCCGCCCTTTTCTTTTTTCTTTCAACTTTTTTTTTTTCTGTGTCGTTGATGTTTCTATTTCCTCTTTCCCAAGGCAGGGGCAACTTCCTCCACCATTCCTCACCATCCGGCCCAATCCAATGCCCGAGACGGGACGTACCTCACTACCTCTATACTCCCGTCTATAGTTCATGTTCCTCGGCATCCGGGAATTTCATGATCCGTCCATTTTCAACTCCACCTTGCATCAATGGACGATGGGAGGTACTGATTTCATGATCAGGAAGGCATGAGCCTGCCGCCATGGGCAGCATTCCACCATTCATGAGCCACTTTCTTGTCGCCGGTCTCGTCGTGCATATCGTACCCAACACTACCACACTCCCAAGTTTCAGTCAAGGGGCAAGAAACGAACCCGGCCAGAGAGGCCCTGACAGGCACACAGCACACACACACATACACACAGGTCCAGCCCAGGTGCGTGGGATTTCCAGACTGCTGGTCCCTATCTAAACCTCTCTACCCGTGTGCAGCAATGGTCGGTATCACCCTCTTCTTTTCCAGACTATTCAAGCCACATTCTACCGACATCCGTCATGTCGACGACAGTCTCGTAAATAAACTCCGGTCCCCCGACGAATACAATCTCGCCAACGCGTGGTGGCCACGCAATGGTCCGGAGGACCGGAGGACTCGGTGAAGAGGCTCTCGTTGCTTCTGTCAAGAGCGCCTCAGCTTCTTTCCCCAAAACAACAGCAGCTTGCGATTTTACGTACCCTGGGCCCTGGTCTCGCATGACAAGAAAGCTACCTAGAGAACGAGGCAATCAAGTCTAGTCCTGAGAGTTTGGGTCCAGTGCTTCCAGCCAACATGCGCGCGAGTGGTTGTAGTGGGTCAGTTCGCACGACAATGGACACCTCCTCTTCTTGCTCCTCTGGCCCATCTGTTGCCTTTATTGTTTGTTGCCTTGTTGTTCTGCTAGTCATGAGGCGGCGTCGTCACCCCACGATCCAACCATGGGCACTCATCTGCAACTACCATCTTCTGTCTTCATCTCATCACGAAATGAAGCTGCAGTCTACCAGTACCTACACTGGCCAAAAAGCCATCATCCGACTCTTGCTGTGACATAACAGGCTCTGGTTTGCCGATCCGCCGGCTGCGCCAGCCAGCGGGACCGCAGCATCTGCCCTCAACTAAGCTGCGTCCGTCTCGACAAGCATCATGGTATGGTCCGCGGGCTTTCTCGGGGTTTGTCATTACGGTGCAGTAGGTATGCACCTCCCAAACGCCTGTCAGCACCAACACGAATCACTGGCGGCGATGTGCACAGGGGTGCTGTTAACTTTGAAGCGGCTCGATATGGTTCGCTTCAGATACGACCCCGATTCCCGGTTTCTCATCCACCCCCCGGAAACTCGACGAGTTATAACAGGGGACCATTTGACGAGTCAGATTGCCACTCCAATATGGCTGATTCGAGGTCGCTTCTTTGCAGACGTTAACGACGCGTAGTGTAAGCCGAATACCTATGCTCTCCCGTGGCATGCACATCGAAGCCGGTCGTCTTCTGTCTTCTGTCTTGAATCTGGACAAAAGCAAGTGATTTCTCTCCCAATTTCTCCCCGGGGCATGGGTATTTTCCCGGACAAACCTCATCTCAGATCTATAGCTTCACCAGCTTAGACGAGGTCGGTGACGGCGAGATAACAAGAACTTTACTCAGCCACCTACGTTCTAAGACAGCCCTATGCCGCAAAGAGCCATGTTTATGCGCGTAGTCGAATTTCCAACCCTCAATGTGCAGGACTCGGCGGAGCCCAGCGGATAAGGGGTACTCCATCACGCCGATCTATATACTGTGTATGACTGATCTACACTGTACTGTCATGTTCCCTGTCAATGCAACTACTGCGGTAATTCTGGCAGCCAGATTTCTTTGCCAAAGGGGGGGTTGGCATTAACATGGGACATATGTTGTTGCATCGAATCCAAAGAGCTTATTTGGCGAACCACGGATTCCATTGTCTGGGTTGCAACTCGGCGCCGAAATTGGTGGATGAAAGACAATACTACGGAAAGACATCCCAACAGTCGCGGCATATCTTACGCAACCGCTCCTCATATTATGTGGTCTTTGGCAGACGACGACAAGTGTGAGCTCGATCATCCCGTATCTGGTTGCCGGTAAGATCACAACCTGGGTGCTTTGGTACATGGCCGCCTTCACTGTGAAGGTTCCAGGGCTCACAATGCTGAGACATGACCACCTCAACAGCATATTGCTCCGCACGAGGTCCTCATATTGCTAGCCCGAGGGAGGCAAGTGAAAGCACTCGAGGCTCTCTCAAGCATTCATTCACCGCAGTGTTTTAATTTTCTACAGGTTTTTTCATCTTTCCAACACACCCTTGAACACCTGCTAACGTTGAAGACAACAGTTGGACACGGGTTTATTTTTATTCGTATCCTCATTACACGGCATAAACTAACCTTCGCTAGCTAGATTCACTAGGGAAACAGGCCCACTCCGCTGTCCGATTGACGAGAGTCCAGCCCTGGGAAGGCTAGCTCCGCGCAAAATCCTCGTGTCCCCCGCGCCAGGAAGCCGTTGGTCTTTGCCAACCGTTAACTAGCGAAGGTTGACCTAAACCAAGCGACGCTATAAAAGGCAAGACATTGCCGATGTTCATCACATCTCATGAACCGGACTTTCGGGATTACAGCCTAGTCCTCAAACATTGGGGCCGAAGTCGCAGGGCTCCTGTCTTGGATTGAGACCCTGAGGTGTCGGGGGTCAAAGAACAGACAAGACATTCACGACCCATAAATGCGGATAAGCTACATCAAGATCCAGGCTATACGTATCCGGTGGATGGGACAGCTCTAGCCACCTTGCCTTCAGCAGGAAGCTGTGCAGCATCCCCGCAGTTCTGACTGATGTTGCCCCAGGTTGATTACACTTGGCCCCCAGTCTGTTAAGGTATCATCACTTGCTTGCAGTCTACCAGCAATTCTCATCTCGGAAGGTTTTTTTTTTTTTTTTCCATGTTTTTTTGCGCGGGTCCTTCGGTAATTTCAGGGCCATGGCTTCGTCCTTCCATTGCAAGATGACCGCCTTGAGGTCCAAAGATGGGTTATGGCCGTGGCTGTAATACTTTTGCAACTCGGTTCCTTTCTGTTCTCGAAAACACTTCGAAGCATGTCTCACTCGCCAACTCGATTACAGCACTGAAGAATCTGTTACATCAGTCGGACTCAGTGGTAATCAGAGAGCCATTTTGCTATTGGAAAAAAGAAAATCGGGAGAAAAAGCAAGCAGCAGCGCCTTCTAGACTGCCGCTCTGGTCCCTTTTCTCGCCAGAACTCTGACGCTGTTGGCTTGCTTGTTGGACACAATAGGCAAGGACTAGGCTCCCAAGATCCTGCCAAGAAGTGGTGATGCGGTCAAGGAACCAACATATTACAAAACTTAGTGTAAAATGATATCGTGCCTGATACAGTTCCCTAGGCTTGTACAACAACGAAAAAAGCAAAGGGGAAACTACGCTCGGGAGGTCGCGCACTCTTTCAAGACCATGATGATCACTTACACAATTATGGATGATTTCTGGTGATATATCTCGAAGTTACGTATTGGAAATGACAGCCCCATATTTACTTAACTTTCTCGACTCGATAATTCATCTTGTGGTGACCTCTCAATATCCGCAATTCGCTGATCTACCTAGCAGACTCAGCAGCTCCGTCTTATAGCCATAGACCCACCAGACGAGCCGAACGGGACCAACGCCCAAGAAAAGGACCACATGACTTCTTGCTCATCCATCATCACATCACATAACACCCCTTTTCCCAGCCTTATGTTGTTTCCACACTGTCCGCGGACGGATGGGCACGTTACCTTCTTCTTACACACATCTACCACTAAGGGTTCGAGTGTAGCGAATCCGGGGTAAGCTCCATGCGATCCGGGTAGGCAAAGTACCTTAAGACAGGAAGGTAGGGCAGCAAGCGGGGATGAAGGGAAAGCTTGTCTGACCGATAAATAAGAGGTATATCATTTGGTTAAGGGGCTTATGTGTCCAGAAAACCCGGATAAACTCTCTCGGCTCCAGACTTTCTCGATGGCCACACCCCTTTCTATTTGATATGTGTTCTCTACCGGTACACTAAGCTAGCAAATCGTTTATAGACAGCCATAGGAACATCAGGCCACGCCATTGTACTACTGCATAGCTTCTTTCAACATCTAATATGCACATAATAATTGAGGCCTAAGAGGCTGCATAGGCTATAGACAGGGCGGAAGAAGCATGGCTGCTGATGTTTATTTACTTTCAAGGTTTCACACGGCGAGCAATATACTGCGCAAGAATCGAGAATGAAAAAAGGTCCTTGAACACCGGGTTCTTGAGAAGGTACCTTTAGCGTACATACGTAGGAATGGGGCAGTCAAAGTCCAGACAGAGTCCGGACAACCAACACGGAGATACCTAGAGACAATACCCAAACACACACTCCAGACCAATATGCCGCGGTATTAAGTACGTTCGCTGTCAGGTCAGTGTTGCGAGTTTTCCCGGAGTCGTTCTTCTTCGATTGCGAATCAGCGACGCATGCAACTTGGCGGAGAATAGGTAGGTATGTTTCATATAAACTTGGTGAACAATGCCATGCTTCCCGTCACTTAATATATAGGTAGGTGGAGGTCCTAACGAAGTTCAACCGAGCAAGAACCTCTAATGGTCATCCAGTTTTCCTTACACTACTCAGCGATCGTCGGTCGTCCGGAGTTATTTGATCCTGAGCTATACGAGGCGGGACGTACCTAATTTACAGTCAATCATTTACTAGTACTTTTATTCAACCGAGATTTGGAAACCTGTGATGCGGCCGGACTGGATAGGACGCTTAGACTTTGATTGTGTTATATAGGTAATACTCCAATCACCCACTGACACTGCGTCAACAGGCACTCAACGGATCAAGGATACGTGCCTACTTTCCGTTCTATGTTTTAGGTCTCTACCATGTCCCGTGTCCTACCTGACTGGTATAGCCGGTGGCTTGTCTATGGGAGAGTCAAGACTACCTAAGAACCCTAGTGAGACCTGAGCAGACAGACAGACAGACAGCACAACAGACGGGGCTCTCCAATCCCTCGTGTGAAAGATGGGCCCGACTGGACCGTCTTTGCATCGCAGTAAACCTAAGCCAAAAGGCCTCGAGATCCGCAACGTTACCACCTCACTCGGGCGATGGCCGGATGGCTACATGTAGGTACATACCTCTAGATCTACTACACCTGATCATGTCCTCCTCCGTGCCTAGGAGTAACCTACAACGGAGTGGGCGGATAAATACCACGGTGGCCGTAAAAAGTACCTACCTGTCCCTGTAGGTATACCTAGGTAAGCTCACGATTCACTTGTTGCGATAGAGAGTCACGATAGAGAGGTATGCTTGTGGGCGGTGATCATAGAAGCTCAAGTAATGGTTTCAGCAGAGGAGGGAGGATTTGACTCTCTCGTTTGAGAAAAAGGGACGAGGAAGAAAACAAGGACTGTTTAGAGTCTTGTTTTATTTAGTGTGTCAGATATTGGCCAGGGCAGTCAAAAGGGCAGGCAGCTCGTAACAGTGTGTTTGACATTCTTAGTTCCCAGAAATGCCAAACCAAACGATTGAGAAGGTCCGTAAAATTAAGGTATTTGCGTCTGGGGAGAACAACTCGTGCATGGATGCTTCTGTCCTCTTTTTTTTTCTGTCATTGAGAGCTTGTCTTCTTATGACGAACAAGACGACAGACACTCAGTAACCCAAGGCTTCAAAATGATAAGTTATCGGAGACAACTTCGAGTAGATATAAACGACTGGCAGAAAATTTTCAATAAGTACCCTATCATGCGCCTGATCAAACGTACTAAACAAGCATGATACCTAACTGTAGTAGATAGGGCTGTGTTCTTGGCTTCCTATGTATAGTGCCGTAGAAATAAAGAAAAGGATCTTTTATCACCAACAGAGAGAATCCAACGGTAATGTACACTACCTAGGTCTGTGAGGATCCCTCAGATACCTCTAGTCTCTTTTTACCTATGCTTGAAAGCATTCATGACTTAAGCAAGGAAGGAAACATGACGATTGAACGGATGATACTGAACGTTGAGCCACCGGTTCCCAACGCAATCCTGCTACTATACTATATACGGGAGTAATCCAACGTTCAGTTACCGGAAAGGCAGCAGAATTGAAGCAAAGGATATAAAAGGGAACGACGGGGAAGGGTTTGTGACGGGAGATTGTAACCAACTAACCAGTCGGGCCGCCTACAACCAAAACACCTTGGGGTAGATAGAGTACGAACCTTGGCTGGAAGGAGAGAATGATGCAACCAAAAAAGATAAACAAATGAATCTGACGATGCCATGATGTTTCGTAATATAGATGGACCGTGAACAAGGTCCGGAAAAAAAAGATTGGTCTCTCCCGCCGGGAATTGAACCCGGGTCTCGAGCGAATCGAACTGATGTTCAAGCTTGACAAGCTCACATACTGACCACTATACTACGGAAGATGTACAACTGTTGCTCAGCTGTCGTAGTTGGTTGTTGGAAGCTACCTCAAAGCATGCCACTATATACGCAGCAAGCGCTACTACATCAAACAAATAACCCCGAACCTCACAAATGATCGTTTGCAACGACATTATCTATCGTACCGACAGGTTTTTGTTTTGGCAACACTTTAACAGACAAGAAAAAAAAAACCAGTGAATGAGCCTGCACCTTCTATTCTAGAAGCTTGATATACTTCTCGCTTTGTTGCGCTTTTCAAGGATTATACCATATACTTAAAGACACACACTCGATGCGACAGCGAACAGCGAACAGCGAGCAGTGACATGAACAACTGTACCACACTTTTCAATGACAAGATAACGCATCAAAGCCCATGTCCACACGAAAACTCAAACACCATACTTGAAAAGAAAGAGAAGATACCATATACAGCCTGCCTTACCACCACCCTCTCCCTTTCTTACTCCTCCTCCTCCTACTCCTTCTTCTACTCATCCCATCACCATCCCCACCACACCTCACGCCATACACCACTCTCACCACTCACTTCCCACTAACCTGACCCTCTACGAAATTCAATGCATCCTCCGTCGGCACACAATCAATCGTACTCGTCTTATTATGGAACGTAACGCCATAGCACTTATCAGCCACCAGGACGATTTCCGGCCGGAACGTGGTGCAGATGAACTGGGTCTTCTGCGTCTTGGAGATGGAGTCCAGCAGCGCGGCGACGGCGGTACGGTACTGCGCGTCCAGGTTGGCGTCGACCTCGTCGAAGATGACAAAGGGGGAGGATTCGGCGGCCTGGAGGGCGAAGATGAGGCAGAGGGCGCAGAGACCTGGTGATCATACGGTGTTAGTAAGGGGGATGGGGGGAAAGGTAAGGATGAGAAAGAAAAATAACATACTCTTCTGTCCACCACTGAGTTGCTGAATCTTTTGCTGCTCATCCATAACCTTGGAGTTGAAGCTAACGCTAATGCCCACACCGCTGTAGGACTCGACGCCCTTAGCGGAGGAAGGCCCATCTTCGTCCGAGTCCTCTGGATTGCGGTTCTTGCTGCCGGCAGCCTTGCGCTGGATGACCAGACGGCCGTGGCCGGCAGGCACAAGCTTCTCGAAGATGGTGGAGAACTCTCGAGACACCTGCTTGAACGTCCGCTCAATGGCCTCGTCCTTGGCGTGGTCGAGATGCTGAATGAGCTCCTCAATCGACTTCTGCGAGGTGTCGAGCTCCTTGCGACGCTTCAGGAGCTGCTCACGCTGGGTTGTGAAGTTGTTGTATTGGTCAAAGGCTTTCTTGTTGATGTGCTTGTACTTCTTGAGAGCCTCATTGACCTTGCGCAGTCTTGTTTCAATCTGTTTTTTTTTTCTAGTTAGTATGCAGATCAAGCAAGAATTGTCCAAGGATGATAACTTGCCTGCTCAGACTTCATCTTCTCATACTTGCCAAAGGCTTCCTCAGGCAGAATACCAAGATCACGAATGTTCTTGGCGTACTCAGCCGCCTGTTGGAGCAGACGAGCCTTGGTTTGAGAGTTCTTCTCCAACTTCTTTTGATACTGATCGATCCGCTTCTGGAGCTCTTGTTGTTCCTGCTCCTTTTGCGCCTTGTGGGCCTCTAGCTCGGCAATTTCGGCGGCGATGCCCTCCGTCTTCTCCTCGTTCTCCTGCAATTGCCTGTCGACCTCAGCAGCAGCCTTCTTAAGCTTCTTGAGTTCCTTCTGAGCGTCCTTAAAGCTCCCGCTTCCACCAGTAGCGGAGTTCTCAAAGGCCTGGCTGCGCAGCTGATCCTCCTGCGGCCTGAGATGTGCACGAAGTTCCGTCTCCAGTGACTTCTTGCGGCCTTCCAGCTCCAGACGCTTCTTGCTGATTTCCTTCAACTGCATCTGCAGGCGGTGCTCTTCGGCACCGAACTCCTCGAGCTGACGCTCCTCGGCGGCTGATAGCGCCTTCTTGAACTCGGAAGCCATTTCGGCCCGGTATGCTGTGAGGTTCTCGTCAAACTCCTTCAGGTTCTTCTCGATGGCCGCCCAGCGCATCTTGGCGTCTTCAAGATGTCGCCGCTCGCGCTCCAGCTGAAGCTGTTTCGTCCGCAAGTCGACCTTCAGGGGATCGAAACCTGACTCGAACTGGCGCAATTGTTGATCGAGCTTACGTTCCTCGCCATTAGCGCTCGTGATCTTTTGCTCCAGAATCTCATCTTCCTTCTTGATCCTGTCCAAGTCTTCCAGCTGTTGCTCGTAAAGTTCCCGAAGCTCTTCGAGTCTCCGGACCGCCTCCAGCCGTGATCGGCGAGCATCAACAAAGCCACCGGTCATAGCACCCCGCTTATTGGTTGTATCACCTTCAGGGGTGATGGCATCCACACCGTGTGTGCGTGCATACTGAGAGGCTATCGACAAGTTGGGGCAGACAATTGTGCGCCCAAAGACCTGCTGGAATGCCTTTTCGTATATCGGGTCAAACTCAATTTTGCTGATAAGTGGCTGGGCGTCCGAGGCCCTTGGCATCTTCACCTGCCTTGGCCGTAGTTGCTCAAGCGGCATAAATGTGACACGACCGCCATAGTTCTTGTGGAGATACTCGGACAGCATAGTGCCCGTTTTTTCGTTGTCGACGACATAGTGGAAAAGGCTGTTACCCGCCACCTGTTCGACCGGCAACCTGTAAGCGTCTACTGGCACGTTCATAAGCTCTGCCAGAGTACCATAGGCACCGGGAATATCCCGCTCTCTTTTGAGGCGTCTGATCGCTGCTAGACCCCTAGCTGTCGCCGAATCCATGGCATGTGAGAGGTCCGCCTCCGCGTTGTCTCTATCTGCACGGGTATTCGCAAGCAAAGAACTGAGCTTGTCCTCCTCACGACGCAGTCTCTTTCGCTCTTCGTACAAGTGTTCCCTGGCCTCCTGAGCCTTGGTCAGCTTCTCGGCGATTGATGACCGGTCCTCACCGTATCCTTCGAGCCTGTCACGGATGTTTTGGATCTCCTTCTCTAGTTGCTTGATCGAGTTCTCGACCAGCGTGACCTGTTCCTTCGCATCCATCTCATTGGCCCGCTGGTTCGCAAGCTGCATGGTCGTCTCCTCGATCTCGCTCTTCAGGAAAGCATCGCGCTCGGCCTTTGTCCTGAATTGGGAGCTTCGCGTCTGCTTCGTCAGCAACCTGGTACGACCAGTGGCCGCCAGATCCCTTGCGGCCGCCACTTCTTCCTCCTCCTTCTTCCATTTCTCGTAGTCTGGTGTGATTTTGGCAAGCTCTGACTCGGCAGCCTGGATCCTTCGCCTGACCTCGTTCAGCTCCGCTTCCTGTTGCTGCTGGGCCTTCTCGCGCGAATGCCGTGTCTCGTCGAGATCCTTCAGCTTCAGCTCTGCCTTTGCCTGCGAACGCGCGGTGTCTTTCCTGTCCTCATCCAACTGGCGCCGTTCGATGGCCAGGAGCTCAAGAGTCTGCTTCAGCTCCTGGAACTTGTGGTCGAGGGCAGCAATTTCCTTTTCCGTTTTCTGGAGTTGGACCCGGTCCTTAGTCGTTGCGCCAGCACCTCCCTGCCGCACCTCTTCGATCTGCTCCAGAGTGTTGTTGTTGGTCTCCTGTAGGCGGTGCCAGTGGGCGTACTCGAGACACCTGCGTTCGCGGTCCTTTTCTTGGAAGTCGCGGAGTTCGTCCTTCTCCTCCTCCAGTTCACTAAGACGCTCCTTGATGTACTCGAGCAACTCGTCGATCTTCTCGCGCTTGCTATTTGTCTCGGCCATAATCTTCAGCGACTGTATGCGCCTGTCGTCGTAAAGGTTGGTACCGGCAATTTCCTTGAGCAGGTTGAGTCTTTCGTTCTCCTTCATGTTGGTGATGGCTGCGACACGACCTTGGGGAACGATGTAGAAGGGGTTTTCCTTGGCGAAGCCGGCCGTTTCCAGAATCTTGAGGACATCGGCACGAGTCTGCACCTTCTTGTCGACTGAATATTCGTCCTTCTTGAGACCGATCGTCCTCCTGATGACGACCTCGTCGCCGGGTTCGCTGAAACGCTTATCGGTGTTGTCGAAGATGATCTCGACGTATGCCGACATGACGGCCGAGCCCGAACCCTCGTGAAGCAGGGCCTGGCGCTCTTCGCGACTCATGTTGGTGTAGGCATCGCTGAGGACGAATCGGATGGCGGCGAAGAAGTTGCTCTTGCCTGAACCGTTGCGACCAACAATAACATTGGTACCGGGGGAAAAGGGTTCGATTACGGTTTGCTCCTTGTAGCTGGTCGTGGAAGTGTCAGAAGTCAGCACCGGCTTCAACCTGGTTGCATGCGCCAGGCGCGCGCCACACCCAAAACGAAGGACTGACGTTGACGTAGAGCCATAGTAGACAAGCATGCGACGCACCTTTTGAAGCCCTGGATAATAATCTGTTTGATGTGCATGGTTGCGGTGTTGTCGTCGTCAACTGGACGACAGCGCGGCGGCAGCTACTTTGATGTTGAAGAGACGCTGAAGTGGGATGGAATATAGACCAATGGGAATACAACAATAGACTAGTATAGCTAGTAGACTATGTAGACAGCTGCGCGCATCACTCTGCGCAACAAGGGTAAGGTACAGAGTTCAGGTCGAGAGCTCGGAGGTTGTCAAGAGTGGGAATCGGATCGTCTCTATTTGCATCGTTTGGTTCGCATCCATCGGTCGCGGGGCGCGAAAGAG
The DNA here is from genome assembly GCF_000182925.2 of Neurospora crassa OR74A. Taxonomy (NCBI): domain Eukaryota; kingdom Fungi; phylum Ascomycota; class Sordariomycetes; order Sordariales; family Sordariaceae; genus Neurospora; species Neurospora crassa. The sequence continues at coordinate 4,382,546 of NC_026503.1, read as the reverse complement.
CGTCGTCGTTGAGAATGCCGGAGTCGTCGACCCTTTCCAATTGTCGCGATGTGGGAGGAAACTGTGATTGATCAAGTTCCGCTTCTGGACACAATTCACACCTGACACGAGCGCGAATATGGAAAGACCTGGGACGGGGGGGGGGGGGGGGGCGTGTTGGCCGCTGGCGGGTGACGATACCGAAGAACTTCCGCTATGAACATGTACCTGGAGTAGTACATAATTCACTTTCAACGCGTCTCGCCGGGCGGTTCCCCTGTCCTGTCGCGCGCTCTCCCCTCTTGCAGGGGATTTCCACACTTCTTTCCCGCAGGCAAGCACCGACAGCGGGCGGCACCAGGGCCAGAGTCGCAGCGCGGGAGTGAGCTCTCCAAAAGGCGCTCGGGCCATTGTGACTATGGCGGTAGAACAAAGCGCCCAGACCAATCACGTGCTCTGACCAAGCAGCAGGCTGGGCTGGGAATGTTCCCACCTAAAGCAGCTTGATGGATTCGGTGATATTGCGAAACGTAGGAAGGATGACGGGAAGGAACTGGAGCAAAGCTCTTTCAGGATTCAAAACCTCCATTCGCGCGACGTGGCTTGGTAGCTTTACGTGATAGGCTTTCAAAACACAGAACTGTCATCAGAATCGAAGCACAAGACAGTCCATGAACTGGGGTGATTGGGACTGTTGAGCCTCGAGCCATGTATGTATTTCAGCTCTCAGTTCAGTTGCCAGTGTCGCGACAGACGCGTGGCAGATTGGCAGTAGCTGCATCCGTCAGAGCCCCTAGTGCGCTTGATGCTACAGTACCTACTGTCTCGGCTTGTGATGATGGAGCAGTAGTAGCAACACCACAAAATCAACACCTCGATAAATTGCTGTACATGATGGATCCCATACAGCTTGTGTAGATGGTGCCAAGTTCCAACATACGGCGATAGAGACAGGAGAACCAAGGACATCCACATGTTCACACCTGGTGTACGCAGTAGTTGATATCTGGGACCTATGGTAGTCTGGGTTGCTCCTCCAACGCCCGGCGAGTTTATTTGTTGTCTCCATCTAGTGTACGACATATTCGGAACAAGTGTCCGTTTTCCGCCCTCCATTCTCAGGACAACCAATCGTCATTTTCGTGAATGGAGACATCCAACGTCCCGCATTTTCTCGTCTGGAGTTGGGGTTCCAATAGAGAGACTGACGAGAAAAATCTGTTCGAGGCTTTCGACTCTCTCTGGTGGCTCTCGCCTGGGACCGAAATGGTGCCCGAATGGGGAGCAGCAAGGGACCCCAGACTTTGAAATGATCAGTGGACGTTCCCACGCCCCACTTGACGGGAACCTAATTGTTTTTAGCTTGCTCCACTGTCCCTGCGGCGCGGCAACCTCACAAAGACCTCATAGTAACCGCCCATGTGCCCTGGATGCTGCCTTTCTCGATCTATAGGTCGAGTTGGTCAGTAATCTATTCGAGAACCGTCTGGTTCTAGACGGATACTCTCAACATCGCTGAAAAGGGAAAGGGAGCAAGTCGTTGTTGATCTTGAATGGCTCCTGTGTCGCAGATCCCGCGTCGAGATTGTCCGTGATTACTCTACTGCGTACATACCTACCTGTACGTACACACCTTGTGCCATTCGACCAGTACACGCGTATACACCTGCATCGAAATGTCTGACTTCAACCTCTTTTTGGACATACAAGGCAAGGTGTTGAGATTATCATCGCCAAACAACCTTTGTTACAAACTCTACAAGCCATCAGGTGTGCCCTCGTTACCGCTCTGCGATTTGAGGTTGCTTCCCGAGTACCTTGGTGTTGTTGGTCACAAGATGGCGGCGACGGCGGCAACATCCGAACTGAATGCATGACGGGCGAGACAGTCACCAACAAGGGCACAGTACCGAGATATCCCCAATCATACGGCTTTCCTGATTTCGGAGTCTCACAGCAAGAAGCCGGCCGAAGCCTCTCTTTGATACGGATCAGGCACACGCTTGACAGATGATGGACCATGGGGTGCGTCGCCAGCTTGCTTATGCTGCACTACCGTGTACCGCATCATGGCTTCTTTTTCGTTTCGCGCCGCGCCATGACAGCTAGACAAACTTTTTATAAGGTTGTGCACATCTTCGAGTATCGACAACAGCGAGCCGACGCGGGTAGATAGATGATCTTGTTTCCATGGCTTCCCCACGAACAGTGACTGTACGAAGTGGAGTGCTCACATTTGATATCGTGACCCTGCACAGGACAGTAACATATGTGCAAAGTGACGGGTCGAGCCGACCCGGGGGTCTGGGTTTATATATTTATACCTACCACTACGTAGGTTGCTCTGCAGCTGACCCAAGCCGAGACCGAGACGAGCCCAGTCCTGGATGCGCGGGGGAAGCAAGAAGCTTACCAGCACTTGACTGCTTACCCCGTGGACAAAGGTCGGCTTTCTCGGGAAAGGTGAGGTCAAGACAGTCATCGGGAGTCGTCATATCAAGCCCAGGTCCGGAAACGGACGGGAGGTCGAGGGCCGGAGTACTTCCGGACGCAAACAAAAGTGTACGACTTCCGATATGTGACTGGACCGAGCGGGAGTTCTGGAAGACATCCACTCCGGCTGTAGAGCTAAGTAGGCAGCCCAGGCCTCGGACCGTGATGGCGGAGTGATCACTTAGGTGGGCCAGACGTAGGCCCTATGTCTCCTGTGTTTTGCAGCGCAGCCTTTCTGCCGGCTATTCGTCATTGGGTCGCACTGGGCTTTATCCCGAAGAGTTAAGGCAGGCAGGCAACTTGCAACGCATCTCCGTCATCCGACTTGACTCCAAGTGCATTCAGCTGGTGAAATTTGCCAATAGGTGAGATGGTGGAATTCCAGCAACGACTTATAGAAGCCTACTGTTAGCATAGTGAATGGATGAGGTGGACTGGGCAGACGTGTGAGGAAATGAAAGGGAAAAGGGAAAAGAATCAAAAGTCAAGTTCGAGAATGCAAAAGCCCTTTCGACCGTGCACCACGGCCAAACATGGCAGGGCCACAGGGCAAAGCTCAGGGCAAAACGTGATGAAGCTCAAAGCAAAAGCACTCCTTCCTTCTTAACTGGAGAAACGAACTGGGGCGTGAGAGCAGACAGCCAATCAGGGGCCGCGGTGGGCCGCACTTGACTGGGGGCGAAGAGGTGCAATTGGGGAGGCGCATGGATGGCAGGGGTACGATGGGCGGACGTGGATCGCGCTAAAATTTGAGAAGGGAGGAACGTTGGGAAGTGCCGGCTTGTCTATAAATTTACTAACCAATATTCTTTATAGACAGGCCGCTGCCCTCCACCCGAACCTCCCACTGCCCGCCATCGCCCATCCGACGCCCTACTACTACAACCTGCGCCCTGCTGCCCTGCTGCCCGCACGTGCACGACCCGACCGACGTCTCTGTTACCTACTCCAACCAAGCACCAATCCGGGCGACACCGTGACTGAACAGAACAGGCACAAGCACAGCACCTGAGAGAGGCAGCGCACATTGCGAATTGCCTGCCTGCCTGCCTGCCTGCCCTTCAACGTCACCACCTTCCGATACTTGGCTACTTGCTTTTTTTGTATTTCAAGACGCCGAGACCGGGAGTTGACCGCCTGGTCCAGACCCCTCCATACATATTACTTCGATACTGCGTCCCCCGCCAAAATTCCACGGACCACACGGACCACACGGACCAGCTTAGGCGGCCGCTAGTAGTCACCGTTGCACCGTGTGTGTTCTTCCAGTTGTGTGGTGCGTGTGTGCGTGTGTGTGTGTTTGTCTAGCGCAAGGTACCGGCGACCTTGGTTGGCTTGCATACTAAAGAGACTTGCTTCCCTTTGGCTGAACGGGGACACCCACCACCACACCTTGCTCACCTTGAGCCATTCATTGGACGGTGAGTCTTGACCTTGATATTTCATTCTTTCCTCCCACATATCATCTCATCACCACGACCATCACCACCACCACCATCACCACCACAGTCATCTCTCTACCTTTGGCTTCTCGCAGCAGCAAGTGTTGTTATTGTTACTGGCCCCTTCAACACACTCGCTGTCTGGCTTGAGTCATGCCATCCAATTCCCTTCCTTCTTTGCACTTCTCACACTGCCCATCCTGTCATTCTGTTTGCTTCTTTGGCGATGACCATGGACCATCACACACAATGCGTCAACTGTGGGATCAGATCCAGCAATGTGGCGCAAATGGCTAAAACCTGATATTACCTAGATCTTCTGGTAGAAACTTCTTTTTCTTCTCTCAACCCCACCACCACAGCCGCCCACGTCGCATACAAGAGAGTGAACCTTGTGTGTGTATTTGGGACTACAGCTTTGCCATATCTGTGGATCTTCCCAAGGTATGTTCACATACCGTACACCTTACACCTCATCACATTTTTGCCTCACTCCTCCTGTAACATCACTTGAGTTCAGAACCAGTGTTCTGTAATCCTTATTACCACATGAGGCCTTGAGGTTCATTATCGAGTGGACTGCATCTGCCCTAACCCTCTCAAGTCACCTCTCGGGTCTTGGCAGGGGGTTCACCTCGTCAACATCTCTTGTTGTTTTGTTGTCGTTCTTGTTCCACTACCCCTGATTGTTCTCCTCCCCCTCACCCCTTGCCTCGTCTTTCAACTCTCCTTGCACACTTCAAGAAAACCTCCAAATCTGCTCCGCCATCCCAAGATTAGACAAAGCTGGAAGGGTATAATACTAACTATCTTGCAGTGCCATGGCCATTACCCCTTATTAATCACATTAACACAGTCTACTGACATGAACAAGAGATGGCGTCTCGGCTAGATCGCCTTGTCACGTAAGTACTCTGTACTTTCTGGAGATTTGTGTTTTTTTTCTTTCCTGGACACTTGACTAACAATTTCCACGTGTAGGCTTATCGAGACGGGCAGTACTCGCCTGATTCGGGATGCTGCCGTAGATCAGCTCGCCACATGGCAAAAGGAACACCCCGATGAGCTTTTCAATCTACTCTCTCGGGTTGTCCCCTACTTGCGCCACAAAGACTGGGAAACCAGATCAACTGCTGCCAAGGCTATAGGCAAAATCATCGAAAATGCACCGCAGTATGATCCCAATGCGGACGAGGAACCCGACGCGGCGATGAAAGATGAAGATAGCAATAGCTTCATCAAGAAAGAAGAGGGCCCCCCAAAGCTCTCTCTTAGTGAGGAGGAGCAGTTCAGTCTTATGACTCTGGACGTTATCAACATTCTCAAGTACGGAAGGTCCTTGCTCAGAATTGGCGACAAAAGCGATTGGGGCCTTGCAGCTCTCGATCCACAGAGTCGGCTGAACCATCAGAAAAGAACGCTCAACGGCCGTCTGGGTCTCCTTGGACGTGAGTTTAAGGATGAAGAAATACCCGTCATTAACGACGCCATCCTCAGCCCTGCGACCCCTCTCGATCCAGCTGCAGCTAATGGCTTCGGCCGTCATGACAGTGTCGGTTCCGCCCAAACTCAGAACGGTGAGACGGCCGGGCTTAGTGCACGACAGCTCAATGTTCTCAAGCGAAAGCGGAAGAAGGAGGCTCAGAAGGCTGCTCAGGGCAAGAGCGGCTTCGGTGACCTCTCCTTGCGCCGAAACACAACCGCCGGCTCGGAGGGCTTTGATGACACGCCGATGGTGGATGCCGACTCCAAGGGCGGCAAGATGAATGACTATTTCAGCCTCGATAGGCCCGCTGATATTGAAGAGGACACTAAGGTTGTCAGCGAATACAAGGGGCCCATTATCCCCATCAAGTCCGAGATTGAGGCCGACGACAACTTGGAAGGGGTTGAATGGCCATACGAACGTCTCTGCGATTTCCTCAAGGTCGACCTGTTTGATCCTCAGTGGGAAACTCGTCATGGCGCTGCCATGGGCTTGCGCGAGGTCATCAGGGTCCATGGCGCTGGCGCGGGAAGATTGATGGCCAAGTCTCGATCAGAGAACAACGAGCTCAATCGGAAGTGGCTGGATGACCTCGCTTGTCGCCTATGCTGCGTTTTGATGCTTGACAGGTTCACAGATTATAGTTCTGATACCTCTGTGGCACCTATTCGTGAGACCGTCGGCCAGACACTTGGATCCGTCCTTCGTCATTGCCCTCCGGCAACGGTCCATGCTATTTACGAACTGCTGTTCCGCATGGTGATGCAGAAAGATCTTCAGCTCAACCACCATGAGTGGGCCATTTGCCACGGCGGCATGATTGGCCTTCGTTATGTTGTTGCTGTGAGGAAGGACCTGCTCCTGCAGGATACCGCCATGATTGATGGCGTTATTCTTGCTGTCATGGAAGGATTGGCCAACCAGGACGACGATGTTCGCTCGGTCAGCGCGGCGACCCTGATACCCATGGCCAAGGAGTTTGTTAAGATGCGCTCGGATGCCCTTCCTGATCTCATCAACATCGTTTGGGAAAGTCTCTCTAACCTTGGCGACGATCTCAGTGCGTCCACAGGCAAGATCATGGACCTCTTGGCGACTCTTTGCAGTTTCCCAGAAGTCTTGGAAACCATGAAGCACTCGGCGTCGCACGATGAGGAGCGGTCGTTTACACTCCTTGTCCCGAGGCTTTACCCCTTCCTTCGTCATACCATTACCTCTGTCAGGCTTGCTGTCCTCAAGGCTTTGATGACCTTCGCCAAGCTCGGAGGCGACACAACGCAAGGATGGCTTGGCGGTAGGATTCTGCGTTTAATCTTCCAAAACATCCTTGTCGAGAGGGATCAGGAAACACTGAATGCATCTGTCGATCTTTGGGCAGCCCTCGTCCGTACACTTGCTAACAACAACCCTGCGATACTCGCTGATGAGTTTGGACCACATGTGGACACGCTCATGCAGCTGACGCTCCATCCTATCGGTGTGTCTAGAAACCCCATTCCCATGAATGCGAGCTTGTTCCAGAAGCCTTCTGGCGGAACCTATTCCATGCCAGGGCTTGTCGCGGGTGGTAACAGGAGGTCATCGCCACCCGAAGGCGCGGACAGGACTGTCAAACGGAGGAGAAAATCGACCAAGGTCGACGAGCCTCCTCCAACTTCCCATACTCACGATGTCGATGGCCACATGATGCAGGGAGATGTCGACCTCGTTGGCATGGATGTTCTGATCCGCTCCCGCGTCTCGGCAGCCAAGGCCATGGGCTTAGTCATGGCCCTGGTCCCACCATCAACCGTTGAAGCCTACGATGCCAGTATCATCCCGGCCCTCTCATCCGCATACTCTTCAACTCAGCTTACTGCCAGCATTGTCATTGACGAGTACGCCAAGAACAGCGCCTCCAGTCAGGCATCAACTCGTTTCGTCCAACCCTTGCTCGCAATTATTGAGCAAGAACGGCCATCCCACTACCGAGACTTGGTTACCTATGTGCAGCGAGTACGGTCACAATCGCAACAGCTGCTTAACCTTTGCCGAGATCATGGCAAGGTTTCGCAGAGCAAGTTGCCCACTCTTGCTGTCGTGGTACAGGGCGAGCCCGAAGCTGGTCCCGGCGCTTTCTCTATTGCGAACGCTGAGAAGGTTGTCAACGAAGATTTTGAGAGGCTCAAAAAGATCATGGCTCCTGGCCAGCGGCTGATTGCTGTCAAGGACCTCAATGATGCCCGCGATCTCGTCGTTACTGCTATTGAGGAGGCCAAGGCGGCAAAGGAAGCTCGCGATACTCGGATCCGTGCTGCAGCAGCATGCGCCTTGGTATCCATGGAGGTGCTACCCAAGAAACCCAGCCCACTCATCAAGGCTATCATGGATAGCGTCAAGGGTGAGGAGAACAATCTGCTTCAAGGTCGCTCGGCTACCAGCGTCGCGCGTCTGGTACAGCTCTTCACCGAGTCTGGCCGCCGCGGCCCTGGTGACAAGATTGTTGCCAACTTGGTCAAGTATACTTGCGTGGAAACTGCGGAAACCCCCGAGTTCCCTCAGCACGCTCACAAGACAAACGTTATTCTTTCCATGTCCAAAGAGGAGGACAGAGCCGAGCACGAGGATCCAATTAAATACGCGCTCGAAGCAAAGAAAGCTCACATTACTCGGCGCGGTGCCAAGCAGGCTCTGGAGGTGCTGTCGCAGACATACGGACCTGAGCTTTTGAGCCGGGTGCCTAGTCTCCGCACCTTCATGGAGGAGCCTTTGGTCAGAGCCTTCTCGGGTGAACTCCCAGCAGAGGCCAGAGATCCTTCGAGCACGTTTGGTCAAGAGATTGTGGATGCCCTGTCCATCATTCGCACCATGACCCCAACACTCCACACCGCACTTCACTCATTCGTCATGCAACAAGTGCCCTTTGTCATCAAGGCTCTCCAGTCCCAGCTTTCGGTCTTCCGATACATGGCTGCCAAGTGTATGGCCACCATCTGCTCCGTCATCACTGTCGATGGTATGACCGCACTTGTGGAAAAGGTTCTGCCCTCAATCAACAACCCTGTCGATCTCAACTTCCGCCAGGGCGCCATTGAGGTTATCTATCATTTGATTGCAGTCATGGGAGACGCCATCCTGCCCTATGTGATTTTCCTGATCGTGCCTGTCCTTGGTCGTATGAGCGATTCCGATGACAACATCCGTCTTATTGCGACCACATCATTCGCTACTCTTGTCAAGCTCGTACCTCTTGAGGCTGGAATTCCTGATCCTCCCGGTCTTTCAGAGGAGCTCTTGCGTGGCCGAGACCGTGAACGAACGTTCATTCAGCAGCTGCTTGACCCGAAGAAGGTCGAGCCGTTCCAGATTCCTGTAGCCATCAAGGCAGAACTGCGTTCTTACCAGCAGGAAGGTGTCAACTGGCTCCATTTCCTCAACAAATATCACCTCCATGGTATTCTCTGCGACGACATGGGCCTCGGCAAGACGCTTCAGACAATTTGCATTGTCGCCAGTGACCATCATCAGCGTGCTGAAGAGTTTGCCAAGACCGGTGCGCCAGATGTCAGAAGGTTGCCGTCTTTGATCGTCTGCCCGCCCACCCTTTCAGGACATTGGCAGCAGGAGATCAAGAACTACGCTCCATTCCTCAGCGTTACGACCTACGTTGGTCCACCTGCTGAGCGAAAGGCTATGAAAGACACTCTGGACAAGACCGACATTGTCATCACCTCCTATGATGTGTGCCGTAATGACATCGATGTCATCAAGAAATACAGTTGGAACTACGTGGTGCTTGATGAGGGACACTTGATCAAGAACCCCAAAGCAAAGATCACCATCGCCGTCAAGCAACTGGCCAGCAACCACCGTCTTATCCTCACCGGTACACCGATCCAGAACAATGTGCTAGAATTATGGTCTTTGTTTGACTTCCTCATGCCCGGCTTCTTGGGTGCAGAAAAGGTGTTCCTTGACAGATTCGCGAAGCCCATTGCCAACAGTCGATATAGCAAGGCGTCCTCGAAGGAACAAGAAGCAGGCGCTCTGGCTATTGAGGCGCTGCATAAGCAGGTCCTGCCCTTCCTTTTGCGACGTCTCAAGGAGGAAGTTCTTAACGACTTGCCACCCAAGATTTTGCAGAACTACTATTGCGACCTCAGCGACCTTCAACGCAAACTTTTTGAGGACTTCACCAAGAGGGAGGCGAAGAAGATCACCGAGGAGGCGGGCCGTGATGACAAGGAAGCCAAGGCCCATATTTTCCAAGCTCTGCAGTACATGCGCAAGCTTTGCAACTCTCCTGCGCTCGTCATGAAGCCCGGTCACAAGCAGTACGATGATACACAGAAATTCCTGGCCAAACGAAACACGAGCCTCGAGGATCCGGTCCATGCCCCCAAACTCACGGCACTCCGAGACTTGCTTGTCGACTGCGGTATCGGTGTTGAAGGTCAAGAATCGTCCGATCCGCTCTACACGCCCATTAAGCCTCATCGTGCACTCATCTTCTGCCAGATGAAGGAAATGTTGGATATGGTTCAGAATACCGTCCTCAAGACTATGCTTCCCTCGGTATCTCACCTTCGTCTTGACGGATCCGTCGACCCTACCCGCCGTCAGGACATTGTCAACAAGTTCAACAGTGACCCATCATACGATGTGTTGCTGCTCACCACGAGCGTCGGTGGTCTTGGTCTCAACCTGACTGGTGCAGATACTGTTATCTTTGTTGAGCACGATTGGAACCCGCAGAAGGATCTGCAGGCCATGGACCGCGCCCATCGTATCGGTCAGAAGAAGGTGGTCAACGTTTACCGCTTGATCACCCGCGGAACACTTGAGGAGAAGATTCTCAGTCTTCAACGTTTCAAGATCGACGTCGCCAGTACGGTAGTGAACCAGCAGAATGCAGGACTTGCGACCATGGATACGGATCAGATTCTTGATCTGTTCAACCTTGGTGATGCCGGACCAAACCTCATAACGGAGGGCAAGAACAAGGACAACCTCGAGGGCAGGGAGGAGGACATGGTGGATATCGAGACGGGCGATGTCAGGCAACCTGGCAAGAAAGCGGCTTGGCTCGAAGGCCTCGGGGAGCTGTGGGATAATTCACAGTACGAGGAAAGCTTCGATCTCGACGGCTTCCTGAAGACTATGCAGTGAGGGCCTGAAAGGCTTCCCCTGAACAGCCATCTGCTGTTCAAGGAACTGAGTCTGTCGGTATACCTGCTCAAGTCGTTGATGAGCAGTGGGTATGAACAAGTCATGTACGACTATCCCCATACGCAGCTTCGCAGCTCGCGCATGCCGAGTGCCGAGCCGTGGTGGATGGTGGAAGAACGAAGACAGGACTTGACGCCTGATCACAGCGTTGCTGACAGGCCATTGCCTGGATAAACCCCCTGAGAGTGGGAACGGAAAGGAGACTATATCTTCCGGTTTCAATCAGTGATGGTCAACTTGACGACAATCGATCGAGGTGGCAACAAGGACGCTCAAGTCTATCACATCATAAAATGACGAGGGAACGAGAAGAAAGGGATGACTACCATTGGCTGGATGAACATGAAGATACCCATAGGTATCTGCTCATATGATGATAAGCGAGGCGGAGGAGGAACTTCGAGGAGTGCCCATTTGCGCTCGACCTGTAGGATATATAGCATTACAGCATTGTATCTTGCTTTTTCTTGCTTGTTTTAATTTCCTTCCTTTCTTTTCATGCGTGTCAAAAGCTAGACAGCAGGCGAGGTCATTGCTAAATTGGGGATTGGTCGGCTGGCTGATGAGGAGTTACGGTGTTGTTGGCTGGTTCTGGTGCAAATAGGGAGAAATAAAATAAGGATAAACGGATCAAGATGGATGGATGGATGGTGGGTGAGGCGGATGGCCGGATACAGTGCATGAATGAGCTTGTGGATTTGCTGGAAAAGGAATGGATAGGTAGATCGGAATACCATGAATTTGCTATGCTACCGTTGAGATGCGTGCTTGGAGTGACTCGTGTCGTGTCATGCCTGTGAAGCTTCGTCTTTGACGTTGACGTGTGGGTGAGTAGAGTTAAGGTGAGAGATCGTGTTCAGGCAGTATCAACAAACTAGACATAAGCGTGTGAAGTCTCCTTACTACATGTTTATGACGGGATTAATACTCTTCTTGTTGGTCGTCTTGTATCCATTCCACTGCCCTTTCACTGCCTTGCAAAGCCTTTGGGATTCGCCGTTGTTGTCTTGCCACGGATATAATGTGCAACTTGTTGCGTTCACTGAACGTTGAAACCCTTCGCCGACTTCGAGACATCTGTAAGCTTCGGACCGAAGACCTGTAACTGTAAATTTCAAACCCTCACCTGGTTTGCAAAGAAGGGCCAAGAAAGTGAACTTCGCCAACTGGATCTCCATCGGGTTACAAGTAAACCCTCTACCTATCTATACATTTGGTCACCACAGTCGTTACCTCTACCGAAAACCCAGAAAGTATCGTACGAACGCGCTCATACCTCCTCAACGCTTATAGAATCAACATACAATTCTCCACTATGAAACTTCTGCCAGTGGGTAGTCATAAGCTTGTTATCTCAAAGATTAAGCCATGCATATCTAAGTCCCAACCGCTATCTGCTTACTCCTCCTCACTCAAGTCACCCTCCTCAATTCCTCCCCACTCATCGTCCTCCCCCTCCTGCATCGCCAGCTTCCCATTGCCTTGCCCACGAACAACAGGATCAACATCAATGGCTTTACATTTTCCTTTCTCCTCTCTTGTTGGCCTTCGACGCTTCTTTCCCTTCGCTTTGGCCTTGGCTGCTGCTAATTCTTCCCGGGCATTTCTGTAGTATGTGTGTTGGTTGGCGAGCTCATCATCATCATCATCACCATCATCCGTTCTAGGGGCGGCGGTGCGAAGGGAAGTAGTTGCAGTTGCAGTTGAAGCGTTCACCTTTACCGTTCCAGCCCCCCTTGCCTTTGGCCTTGGCCTTGCCGCCTCCGATATCGATGTCGATGCCGGTACCGGTCCAACTCCTCCAGCATTTCCATTACCTGTACCTGTACTTCGACCTGCAACCTCCGACGACCGTGACGGCATCTGTCTAACCTCCAACCCGCCCAAATCCTTCGGCCCCTTCAGCTTCAACTCCTGAACCCACACCTGCACTTTTCTAAACCGCCACTTGAACAAGTGCGCATCAGGCTCCCATTCTATGTTGAATGGTGTTTTCTCTATCACATTTCCATAGTAATCGTCCGCGTCATTTTCATTGTTTCCCTGCTGCTCATTGATGTCTTTCCCGTTATCAACAACATCATCATCATCATCCTGGCCATTTGCGTTAGTCCATTCCTTGAACCTCGCCTCCGCCTCGGGAACCACCTCGTCCCGCCAGTGCGAAACATCGTTCATCCTCGCGGGTGGCTTCGGCTTGGTTAGGGCTTTGAAGATTTCTAATGCCTCAAGGTTGGCGAGGCGGAGGGTTGTGAAAGTGCCGTGGAGAGTGGTGGCGGGGTGGAGGAGGGTGGAGGAGGGCAGGGGAGGAGGGGGTGGGGGGATGTTGTTGGGAAGACTTCTTCTTCTTCTTCTGGTGTGGGAGATGTCTTCTGAGTCGGATTCTGAAGAGGAGGAGTAGATGGTTGAGGGGGGAGGTGGGGAGTATAATGAGCAGGGTAAGGGGGGTGTGGGCGGGCGTGGTGGATTGATGGGTTGCGATTGCGATGGTGGTTGAGGTTGGGCTTGTTGTGTGGGATCGGAGGGAGCCTGTGGCTCCGGCTGTGGTTGGGTAACTGATTCGGGTTGGGACTTTAGCTCTGGCTGAGCATCTGAGTCGCCCTCAAGTCTTTGGTGCGTCTGAAGTGTAGGCTGCGTCTGTTCGTCTGATGGTGTTTGGATGCTTTGGCTTTGGCCTTGGCCGTCGCTCGTGATTTCCTGCTGCGTCTCGAGTTTGAGTTCGGTTTGCGTTTGCGTTTGGTGACTTTCGGTCTGGGAATTGTTCATGTTCGTCTGGGATCCTGAAGTGACCAAGTCCTCGCTGGTCGTCGATGTGACCCCTTCATTCAACTGCCCATCAACGTCCCCACAGCCGAACAAATCTTCCTCCTCTTCACCATCATCTTCGTCACCCCCCTCAACCCCTTCATCCACTACCTCAACCCCTTCATCTACCTCAACCCTTCCATTTCCACTTCCCATCCCCACTCCCGGACTCTTCGTCTCTTCTTCCTCACTCGGATAATATCTCACAGCCCAAACAGCCCACATCCTCTTTGCATAAATCCCCATGCCCTCCTCGTCCACCCACAACTCTCTCTTCTCCAGTACGTCCCCCAGCATCGCCGCCTCCTCGTGCACATAGTAGAACTGAACGTCCCCATCCTCGTAAAAAATCGTTCCTTTGAACAGGTGGTCGCCTACATATCCTTGTTCCACAGCTTGAAAGGGGATGTCCTCCTTGAGTAGGTTCAGCACCCGTCGTCGGCAGGTTTCGTTGGCCTCCTTTTTGGAGGTGTACACGACCTTCGATCGGTAGTGGCGAACAGAGTCGGACTCGGAGATGGGGTGTTTTTTCGTTTGTTTGATCACGTATTGTAGGATGACATCGGTGGGGGAGAGGAGGGATTGCGCGGGCACGGCTTTCTTGGGTGGAGGGGGTGGAGGGATGGCAGCATCGGGGGCTGGTTCTGGAACTGGAGGAGGAGCAGCTGGGAGGTGATGAGGGGGCGGGGTTGGTGGGCGAGCGTGAATGCTGGTTGTCGGTGCCGGTGGGTTCTTGCTCGATGATGGAATGGTAGACTTCTTGCGTCTTGAGGCTGGCGAAGGCCGAACTGGTCTCCCATCTGTTAGTGATTGTTGGAAATCATTAGTGGCGCGCTGAGCTGTGAACTTATAACCGGTTCGCTCTTCGTTGAAACTGCTGGGGAGATGGTTGACTATCCTTGCATGCTTCGTTTGAGGGCCCTTGTCCTTGAAGAAATTGAATTGATCTACGTCCGCTTGCGTAAGACGTGATATCGAAGGCTTCTCCTTTGAGCGAGACGACTGTGTTGCTTGAGCTGTTTGATGGGTTGCTGTTTGGCTTGATGCCGGATTTTTGCCACCTTGCGTTCTTCGTGCATCTTTGGTTGGCTGGCTCCTCGAAGGAACAGTGGTGTTTGTTGGATTGCTTGTAGTCTTGCCACCGAATATGCTTTCAATGGGGGCTTTGGTGAATTCTCGTAGCACTTGCTCTTCTGTTCGTTTGGGTGCTTGAGTCTCCTTTGCCCTCTCTTTGATCTGCTGGACTTTCTCCGTCGCCTTAACGCCTGCTGTGGTTGGCGTGTTCCTGATACTTTTAGCAATCTCCTTTGACTTCGCGTGATCCAGGCTCGTGCAAGGGCTCATTCGAGAAAGCACGTTTTTACTCAGGGGTCTCAGGGGCGCTCTGATCCGGTAATGAGATGAGCCGGGTTCTCTTTTAAAGCGCTGACGCTGGTCCTTTGAAAAAAGGTGGTCATAATATCCGGGGTACCGGTGCTGTCCGATGCTCAATCTCCGTCTCTTCGCACTGTCGACACTCCCACTACGGCCCAAGACCTCAAGATCTTCGACGACTAGAGGCCTCTTTGAAGGCCCAGCCTCGGCGTCGTGTTTGGTCGACGATGTAGAAAAATTTGCCTGGAGTGACTTCGTGGCATCGTCGCTGTCTTCTGTCCCCTTTGATTCTTTCGCAAGAGCTGCGCGCACATACTCAAACCTTCCCCCAAACGGTTCTTTTTCCTCTACTTTATCCTCAACTGTTCCCTCTTTTGGGGTTTCTTGAACAGGATTTTGCCGCAGGTGGTCCTGGATGGCCGTGTTGAAACGGTTATCATCTGAACTACTTTCATCGTCCGGCTCGGTTCTCTTCGGAGATGATGACGACGTATCAATGGCTGTTTCTTGGAAAGTTGTTAGCTGTCTCGGTCGACATAATGCTGTATGGGGCTGAGTACACACCGTGGCTATGACCGGGTGTTGAGCTGTTTGAACTGCTTGCTGCTGGTTCTGGATCCAGAGCCTGGGTGGATGTCGGCAACGACGTAAACCAAGATTTGGCTGGCCCAAATATCGAGTTCATCGTGGTTGTGTTGTGGAACTCCGAGCACCGCCTGGTCTGTATCCTTTGTATGGATACTTGAATCGCTCCGATACGGCCGTTGCAAGCTCTAACTGATTGACATATAACGGCGCAGTGAGTGTATGGAGGCCATTGATCGAGCAAGTTGTTGAAAGGTGGCAGATATGAGATGGCGTTGAACTCTTGTCAAGGTTAATAATGTGTAGTTGGAACAGCGGCTGCGGACACTTTCGACTCCATAGACACTAGAATACGGACGCAAGACGATGTCTGGGAAGGAAACTGTAAGAGCAGCAATTATCCATCGAGATACAGGTAGATTTCTTGGCGCGGAGTGCGAGTGTCTTTTAATGATCTCCAGAGTAAAAGCAGAGGATGACCTAAGATGCAGAGCGAAGAAGGGAGTGAGGGAAGAGTATCATGAAGCAGAGAAGGAGGGCGAGGAAGAAAGAGGAAGATTCCATTTATGGTACCGCTTGAACGTAACTCCACGTTCTGAAAGAGTGATGTTTAGAGGGATAGAGCACGGCAATGTTAACCAAGGGCTGGGAGGAGTTTGTTGTCGTCGCCATCGCCATCATTGTCTGTGGTGTATTTAGTCGTGGATCCCAGCAAGAAGGTAAACATACAAATATCCACAAATCGTGACATGGCGTTCACCGTAAAGTCAAGTCCAGATGAAATGAAGCCACCAACATTCTACTCATTTCCTCATCCTAATGGCTTGTGTTCAAGGCTCATGACCACAACATCGAGATCATGAGCCCGCGATCCCAAATACGGTAAGATCATGATGTTGAGAGTGGCTGTAGCACCTTATAGTGGTGACTTGATGAGTTGAATGAATTGAAGCTATTCCCGTTTTTGACGACGCATATAATGAGGGGGGGTAACATTGGATGACGGATGATGTTCCTCAAAACAAAGCCCGACAGGGGAAGCTTGCAGCTGGTGCCCGCTGGAGGAGCATTCCCCATTGTGCTGGGGAGGCGGGCTGGGGCTAGACCGGGAGCATCTGAGGTACCGCCCGTTCTCCGCATTTTAAGCCTTTGTCGCATTGGCCAGGTGGGGGCCAGTCTTGCCTGAAAAGAGCAGCAAAAGATTTCAAATTTGTCTTGTGAGTGGTCGCTGAGGTGTCTCGGGCGCGGCAGTCCACTGCCCTGTAGCATAATGGCCGGCCCCGGAGCCGCGACCACACACCACTGTTTGGGGTTTCAAGCGGACGACCATCTCACCGGCCACAAGACGTCACTGACGGCATCTCTCTTTCTCGGCCGGCTCCAAATCTTGCCTTTGGGCCCATCCTTGACCCGACACGGACCCAGAAAACCACCACCACCACCACCACCACCACCAAAACTACTCCGCAGACGCCTCCATCACCGTCCGCCACAACGGCCGACGATTCGTGTTTCTGATCTTTTTCTGTTCTTTTCTGGCCCAACCAGCGAGCATCGCATTTTTTCCCGCTTGAGTGTGGTGTGTTGATATACAGAATAAATACCCATTGTTTTTGGCTTCTCCAGAGATCCACGTTGGCGCTTGAGGTGGCCTTGTCGATATCTCCAGTTTGCTTGTTCCCTTCGTGCGACCAGTCCTCCATCGGTGATTCAGCAAAAACACACGAGACGCATAAAACCCAGGTCTACCACAAAACAGCACCCACCACAACAACCAACTAGTCGATTGCGACGACATTCACAATGGAGAACACTACGCCGTCAGAGAATACACCGCTCCTCCCCACTACGACACCATCATCGCCCGACGTCAGCCGTCCCACGAGACCGCAACGAACTGTCACCTTCAACCCCAATCCCGTTACCAAGACCATCGAGCCCGAGGCAGCCTACCGTCAGGCCCGCGCCTCGCATCCAAGCCTACCGCATCCGCCAATGTCCCCTTCAAGTTCCTCCGCCATTAGCACTGGTGGTCTCGGCGGCGGCCCCCCCATGTTATCGGCCTTGAATGGCAAGATGCGACGACGGAACAGCGGCGGTACTATCGGAACCAACCACAATTCCGGCCTGCCCTATACGTCTGCTGGCAACACTCACCTGCCCAAGATCGGCCCCCAACGTAGCACCAAGAACGCCCAGAAGCTCAAGCTGTTACCCAACCCAGAGCTGGAGGAAGATGGCGTCGACGAGGAGTCCGGTCGCGACGTATACTCGCAGTACACCCGTATCAAGGATCCCACGGCCCGTCGTGATGCTGCGCGCCTCGGCAAGGCGGATCGCGACAGGCTGCCCAGAGTGACGGCGTACTGCACAGCTAGTAGGTACCAGATGGACGGCCTTATGCGGTTCCTCAAGAGCAGATCCAAGAGTCGGGGCGCAAACCCAAAGTTGATCGACGAGTGCATCTACACTCCTTATAGCTACAATCCCAAGCAGGCGGCTGAGAACAACCGGGCCGAGGCAGAAGCCCAGGAGCAACAACAGCTGGGGCTTTTTGACCCGATACATTCTCGCAGACATTCCACCGGCGAGGTGACGCAAGGTGACAGCAGTGGTTATCAAAGTACAGAGGACCTGATCAGTCTCAATCTCAATGGAGGCAGCACCTCCAGGGAAGGTGTTCAGGACATGGTGGCCCAAGGGGTCATCAGCGACGAGAACGCTGTGTCGGATGACCCGCTGGCTGATTTCGACATTCAAGTCCACACTCCGGAAGTCTTCCTCTTTGAGTACGGTGTGGTGGTAATATGGGGCATGTCGGTTGCCCAAGAACAGCGGTTCCTAAAGGAGATTGCAAAGTTCGAGTTGGAAAAGTTGGGGCCGGACGATACGGAGACGGAGTACTTCAACTTTTACTATACACACGAGTACCAGGCCCGGATCTACAACGACTTCATTACCTTGCGAGACAAGAACAACTACATGACGAAACTGGCCATTTCCCACGCTCTCGCCCAGAGTGTGAAGGTTGGTTTCTCACCTTACTATACTTTGTGCCTGACGTAAGACTGCTGGCTAACCCTATCACATAGACGTCTCTTTTTGAAGAACTCATTGCCTCAACCATCGAGACATGCAAGGACATCCCCACGCAGATTGCATTGACGGGCAAGATCGACCTCAGCCGGCAACAGATCAATATGCAAATTGGAGAGCTCTTCATATTGCGTGTCAACATTCACCTAAACGGCTCCGTCCTCGATACACCGGAGCTGTTCTGGGTCGAGCCACAACTCGAACCATTGTACAAGGCCGTGCGCAGTTACCTCGAGATGGACCAGCGTGTCAAGTTGCTGACAGAGCGTATGGATGTCATTGCCGATCTGTTGGCTGTTCTCAAGGACCAGCTAACTCACGGTCACGGAGAGAAACTAGAGTGGATCGGTAAGCGGCCATGCACACATACACCCTCAACAACATCCTGGGATCATGCTAACTACTTTATAGTGATTGTCCTTATTGCTGCCGAGATTCTCGTGGCGGCCGTAAACATTGTTGTCGATTTGTATGCGGGCGTTGACTAGAAGAAGACAGCAACTCGGGATACAGTGCCAACAGAGGGGTGGTCCCTGCGTAACTCACTTCTTTTCCTTTTAATTATTTTCTGCATGGAATTGGGCATCTTTCTGAGCACTGGAGGAGTTCTGGGCCTAAAGGCGATGAGCTGTGACGTTGTTTTTGTCTGGTTGGATTCTTTGGTGGATAGCATTTAGAAGGGATGGCGCTTCGTAGGGCCAGTGATGAACAAGAAAGGCAGAGAGAGAGAGCCTTGATATGCCAGAGAAAATAGGTCAAAGAGCGCCAACGATATTCTCGTTCTGGCTTGACGACCCGTGATAGACGATATACCAGTAAGACTTCATTTCATTATCTTAACCAGACGTGATACTCTGCCCGTTTTTCTATCTTTCCCCGGTACTTCGATTGGCCGGGTGACATTCCCTACTCTTCCTTCATCTGATGTTCCGGCAGATACATCATGATACATCATGAAACATACTATGGGACGGTCAAGGCACCAAACAGGCAGGACTGGGCAGGTGTCCGTCGGTGACGTTCCCGTCGCAAACGAAGAAGGAACTGCAGCACACGGAAGTGACAGGCACAGCTTCCAGTTCGCGAGGAAGGTACGACGAAGGCAAGCCGATAGCGGAAGTCGCGTCTACCGCGATGCCTGGGCAGTGAGGACACTTGGGATTTTCCTCACGGGGGTTTCATTACCTTTTCACCCCACCTCGGCGTTCGAACATTGTTTTCCTACCATCATCCTTCCTCCAGGGTCGTTAGGCATTCAACTTCGCAAGATCTGCTCGCATCAGGCTCAAAACTTATGTTGATGGACATCTAGATCGCGGCTTCGATCCTGATCTCTGTCAAAATGGAGGTCGACAACGTCAACTTCTGGGGCCATCTACCCACTATCCTTGACGCGATTGCCGATGCCGAGTTCATTTCGCTTTCTGTAATCGGTTATCCCGATGCTGTCGTCAAAGCTAACCTGACCAAGGAGGAGCTCTACCGCGAATTGGTAAATCACTCCAAGATTTACCACATCACCAAGATTGGCCTTACTTGCCTCCAATACGACGAGAAGCAAAAGGGTACGTACGATGGCAATCTCTTAGCCTGGGTGTTCACCGAGGTAACTGACATTCCGAGTCTCAGCATACTCTGCGCGCAGCTTCAACTTTGCCATCACCCCTTGGTTCCTTTCTGCAAATATCCAGGCGGAACTCATCGCAAAGACCGTCAATCGAACGTTTTCCTTTTCATACGACACCCTTCAACAGTTGGCGACAAACGGCTGGGGTTTTAACGAAGCTTGGGAACGGGGTGTTCCTTACTTGGCCCGCTGGGAGGCGCAAACAGTCGAGGAGCGTTTCCTCCAGCCTTGGGAGACCAAGAAGCCATTGGACATCAACAAACTAGATGCCGAGTCCCAGAAATTTCGGGCATGGGCCAATGAGCAGATCACATCTTGGCTGAAAGAAGAGGTACGATGACTCCTTCTGATTTTGTCTGTCGACTTGCTGGTCATCAAGCTCATGCCCGCTTTCCTTTACAGGACAAAACTCTTGACTTAGCAACCCCCTCAGGCGAACGGCTTACTAGCCTTCAAGTTGGACTCATCTGCCAACTTGTCTACTCCTGCTTTGATGACTGTCGCGCAACTCTTAGAGATGACAATCGAATCATGCAGATCACGAAGCTCAGTCGCACAGAGCTCACCATTGAGGTCAGGGAAACAGCCACAA
Organism: Neurospora crassa OR74A; assembly: GCF_000182925.2. Classification (NCBI taxonomy): domain Eukaryota; kingdom Fungi; phylum Ascomycota; class Sordariomycetes; order Sordariales; family Sordariaceae; genus Neurospora; species Neurospora crassa. Next base: position 4,361,859 of record NC_026503.1, on the reverse strand, counting down.
TTCAATAGTTTAGGACTGTTTTACTGATCGATGCTCACAGAGATTGACGAACCGCCGCATTGCACTGGCGCGACAGTCAGGTAAGCGACTCCAATAGCACTTCATGACACCCAGGCCTTTCTGGTTCCACTAACGTTTGTTCTTGCAGGATTTCTCTACGTGGTGGAGGCCCTCCTCGGGGGACAATTTGCCAACGACATCGAGCCCGAACTATGCTTGGCATACGTATCGGTGGTGGATCGTGACTTGCGAAATCAACTTATTTCGGCTTTCCGCGACAGACTTAGAGCAGCTGAGGATAGAAACAGGCTCAGACGACCTATCCTGCTCATACACTCTCAGCTCGACATGCTGTGTCACTTTTACTCGACATTTTTGGGCCCCCTTCCAGAGACATTCGACGGATTCACAAAAGAAATACACAACATTTTCCCTCGGATCGTGGATAACAGGATTCTGTATCCCCTCAACAACTATCCATCTCCCTCGTTCCACGGGCACAAGCCTTCAATTGAGTTCATCTCTGCCGCAGAGGAAGAGGGAGGACCCGGGGTCACACCAGTACGAGGATTCGAATACCAGAACAAGATGGCTGAAGAACACGGTCTTTACGGCTGGTATTCCAACCTCGCATTCCTCAAGGTTGCAGCTAAGAAGCTGCAGAAGGAGCAGTGGCTGAGCAAGACTCGGCCCGAGAAGACGTGCGGGAGCATGAGAATGAAGACGGTAAAACCAAGCAAGCTTTTCTTCACGCTCAATCCCTTTGCGCCCAACAGCATTATCAGTCGTCGGTCAAGTATTTGTTCTTCTGTCGCTTCTGGTATGACTGGAAGCATGGTTGACACCCCGCCCAGTGTTTTCGGTGACGGCAGTGATGAGGAGGAGGAGGAGGAGGAAGAGAAGCAGGAGGCACCTGAGGTTCATCGTCTCCCCCCGTGGGAGGCAGTTTTCTGGGAAAAGTTTGGAAACAAATTGGTCCTTGACCACGGTGAAGTTTTGGCGCTCACCACTTCGATTCCGCTCAGAAAGTCCCGGATTCGGAATCTCTAGGATGATCATCGGGACCTCCTGTATGAGCTCCTTTTTGTGTGGGCTTTGGGCACGATTTGTGTGTTATTCAGATTGCTTTTCAGATGGGTGGAGATTTGAGACTTGACTTGTGTGTGGTGTGGTAATGCCAACAAGTAATTTGTTAATGATGTACGAGGAATGGAGGAGTACACCACTGGTACGCGCGCGAGAAGTGTCCCAGCTAGAGGTGTAAGCCAACGGCCTTATATGGATGATCAAGGAGGATGTCCTGATGGAGGCGTAGGAGACGTGTGAAGATATCCTACAGGCCGCCGTGGTGTGGACTTTCAACCAGCTCAAAAGTACCGTTGCTTTGGTCTGCGGCTGGCACAAGCTTTGACTGTGTGTCTCAAGCCGGGAGAACCGGTGTTCATCATTGATCAAGGCTGGATCTTGAAGAGGTCACTGCCATACCTATCCACGTCTCTAATGCAGAATCGGGTCACAGATATGTGATTAGCTCAGTCTGTCTTGTTTGTGTATGTTAGTATCAGACTTCACCTCAGATAGCGGTATGACCAACCCAGCGGATGTCTGGTAGTATTCACCAACCATCTCGCATCCTGTATGACATCTTCATCCCAAATCTCTATACACAGCATATGTTTTTACATTACAAACAACACCCTCTCTCGTCCCTGTGCTTCATGTCAGCCTTCGCCCGCTTCTTGCAGACATGGCATGCGAGCTTGGCTTCGGCCTGGTCAAGTACGCTGAGGCGTGCGAGGCCTTTGAACTGTCAAGTCAAGTTCCAAACCATCTCTGATTCTCTTCCTCGAGACCTTTGATTGTGTTCGGCTAGGGGGCGGTCCAGGTCTACTCAGCGCATAAACAACAATTGTACCTTGCCACCGACCGACTAAAACCATCTTTTGATATCAATACATTTGTACACATGCTTCTCTCTTCTTCTTCTTCCGCCACCCACTGCACTTCCCCATTCTATTTCCCCGGAAGATAATGGTGTAGTCTCACCGACTTCGACCATCGACTCATCATCACCTCTCCAACCTTGTTCTTCCATACTTCACTTCACCAGACCAGGCTACATAGGGTGTTGTTGTGTTGTGTTGTTCACCTCTCAGCAAACATGCCCTTGACGCTGTGGAAGTACTCCTCCGCCAACGTGCTGCGCAGCTCCTCCTGCGTGAGCCACTTGAAGTCGACCAGATCATGCAGGTTGTCGGTCAGGTCGGCCTGGCCGGCCATGATGCGGCCCTTGAGGAAGAAGATCTTCTCGCCCTTCTTGAGCAGGGCGCCGTCCTTCTGGCCGAAGACGGGGCGGACGACGTGGTGGGCTACGGGCACGCGGCCGACGATCCACGTGTTCATGTTGACGCCTGCGGACTCGGCGAGGATGCGGGCTGCGGTCTGTTTATCGTCATCATCAAAGGTTAGTTGGCCGCGAGTTTTGGAAAATGGTTGGAAGTTGGGTTGGGGAAAAAGGGAATATAACGAACCTCATGCAACCCCTCATCCGTAGGCACCACGCCCGTAGGGAACATCCACTTGGCCTCCTCGCCTTCCTTGTCCGCCTTCTTTTTGACTACCAGATAAAGCGTCTTGTCCAGCGCGCGATCCAACCGCTTGACATCCCCTTTCTCATCCGCCTCCGTCCGTCTCGGCATCGGCTTCTCGACGGGGACCCGGTCCTCGGCGGGGATCTCCTCGCCATCCTCCGACACGCGCATCTCCGCGTCGGCAAGCAATTTCTCCACCATGTGCTTTCTCGACGACGTCTGCGACCCCACCAGCACCTCGTCGTTCCACGCCATCCGGCCGCGCGGGTTGTACCGACCAATGTCCTTGGCGGGCACGCCGTGGCGCTCCTTCAGCTTGATGCGCCAGTCCAGGTCGGCGGCCGTGTCCTTCTTGAAGTAAAAGTCCTTGCGGAAGGGGGCCGTCAGCCGCTCGTTGAGGCGCTTCTGGTAAAAGTAAAAGGATTCTTCAAAGGGGGTGAGGTCGCGCGTCAGCAGCGGGGGGCGGGTCAGGATCACGCCCGACTTGATGCGGTAGATTTGCGACGAGGTCGAGGTGGCGGCGTGGGTGCCTGTTGATGTGGTGACGGGCGGGTGAGGAGGGGGTAGTGTTGTTGTGGTCGTGGCAGTGGCAGTGGCAGTGGCAGTGGCAGAGGCCTCGGCGGAGTAGAAACGTCTAGGTGCGCTGGTGACGCCGGCGGGCGCAAGTACTCGGGTTTGGTTGCGGCATTGTAGGCAGATGGACCGTTGTTGGCCTGGAAGGAAGAGAAAGAACAGATTGCGACGGGTTAGTTATGGTGTCTTTAAGCTTAAAGTTTGCGATCGGAAGCCATGCATGGAAAACACCAATTCGTAACGAGTTGACGATACGAAAAGAAGATAAAGAAAAAGTGGTCCATACTCCTAAGGAGAGCAGCTCCCCTACTCGACGCCGACATGATGGGCAGTATATATGACTTGGTTGTTGAACGGGGCCCGGGTGTGTAGACAACGGGACACGGGACGGGGAGAGGGAGGGAGGACGGGTGAATCTTGCGCGCGCGCCAATCCTCAACGCAACTCTCTCTCTCTCTCTCGCAAGTCTCGGGGTGGATGCGGGACGGGGTCGGTCGGTCGGTCGCTGCGGCGGGCGGGCGGGCGGGCAGGCAGGCAGGGCAGAGCGGACGGACGGGCGACACACAGCGCGGGAAACCGGCCGTGAACTTTTTCGATGTCCGCAGCCCCACTCTTTCCCTGGGGCCCTCCCGCCTGCCGCGCTGCCGCCGCGCACCGATCAGTCAGGTCCCCTCCCTGCTCGTTTCGTTCCTGGTCGCGATTGAACAATTGAGTCTTGGCAACCGATTTACTTTCCTTCACCGCCTTCCCTTTTCGAAAGCTTCCCTTTTTCTTCTCCAAAACCAATCCCCCCCGCTACCTACCCCACCATAACTTTCACGTCCTCAGTTAGGTTCACGGCTCCTACGACCCCACATGACCACTCACCTGACCGAAGCGGGTCCAGCAAACTTTTGAACTGAACTGCTGCAATAAAACTGCCACCAATCCCCCCTCCCCTTCTCTTCTTCCTTCTTCTTCTTCTTTTTTTTCTTTCTTCAAGGCACCATTCCTTATCATCACGACGTTTCTCTTCCTCCAAAACTGTCCTGATCATTTAGTCCGTGCCGAGAGGAACCACCATGAGCAGACGAATTCGCTAGCGGTACCTGCCTATAAACGCTCTACCGGGTTGCTGTTAGATAGAATCTGCTTACATATTTTTCTCCTGCGAACTCTCGTGACGGTTTTGCATTGTATGTATGTAATAATACTGCAGACTGTCTTGTGTGTGTGTGTGTGTGTTTGCTCTTTCTGAGAAATGAGCTTGGCCCAGTCAGTCTGGTCAGTCAGTCTCCTTCTCCATGGCATGTACACTACGTGTGAGGAGACTTCGCTAGATGAAAGTCAAGATGGGGCTGGTTTCTTTGAAAGTGTTATTCTTGCCACTTCGTGAAATGCTTCCCCGTCTCGAATTTCTCAAGCCTCGTTTTTGTGGCACGCGTCTTGTCTGGCTGCTTGGTGTCCTGTCGATTCATTCCTTGACTTTGGATATGAACCTTCCTGAGATCATTCATGGATCGTTCTCCATCCCCGACACTTGCTTGTCGTCACTCCGGTCAATGTCGCGATCAAGCACGGCCACATCTACTGAAGTCTCAGCTACGCCGCAATGCACATACTGCCCAGCTCAGAATATTCATTTCCACCATCCATGTCGCTGATCACGATATACATATGCGTGCTTCATCTCATAGAATTATCAGACCTGCCTCCTTGCTAGCGTTCGGACAAGCTTTCCAAATCTTTACTAGGCTACGTATCAGAATGGATGGACAAGTTAGTGGAATATCAAAAAAAGATGAACAAGAATAGAATGAGCAGTCATCACGTTATCAACCGACTTGTTCAGCACACCTTGCGCAATGCCGGAAACAGTGGACTACACTACATAGTCCAAGTTCCTTAACGATGACCAAAATGCAACAAAAAAAAAAAAAAAAAAGTCATGTCTGTTCATTGAAAAGATCCTAATGTATAAAAACTACCGCACGCCAGTTGTCCGCCAGGATATTTACCCAGATTCACCCCAGCCGGCCCTGATACCATACACCATCTAACATATACATCACATGAGTGATCAGAAAGTACTTCTCCTTTCTATCATGCCCAATACATAAGCGTCATCCTGATCAACGATGACTGAGCAAAGCTTCCGTGCCAGCAACCGCTTGGATGCTGGACCAAGTCCGACGCCTTTTTCCGCGCTCACACTTTGCTCTGTTTCCAAGCCCTCATTGTACCTGCAATGTAATCCCCACAGAGCTCTGGAACCCCCATTACCGAAACGCCCTGCCAATCAAAAGCGATAGGCATCATGATAGTCGGGCATGTTGTTGGTCAGCTCCCAATGAGCCAAGTGTCAACTCAGGCCTTCAACTGTTCAACCGCCCTAGTAACCTCCTTGGCCGCAAGCTTCTCCCAGCTCTGTTTCAGCTCTTCGCCTAGATCCATTGCAGGATTCTTCACTTCCTCGTAAAGCTTCCTCGACACATCTCGGTTGATGGCCTCGTACTGCTCCGCAGTGATTTTCTGCGAATGCCAGTGAGGCCTTAATGCTCCCCGAACTATACTGTTGATGCTCTGTTTGACGTCTCGAGGTAGAGCGGGTCGTGATGGCGATGTCTCTGGGGATCTGTGTGAAGCATCGGGATGAGGCCGCCGCGCTAGCGATGTCTGGATAGGCATCGATGCCGACGATGATGATCCACCAGCGGCTGCCGAGCCAGTTTGCTGGCGGGAACGACCGCGCTGTTGCTCCGTGTCACTGTTCTCGGGCGAGGTTCGACTCCTAGGTCTGTTGTTCGGCGAGGACGACCGGGAAGTCTTAGCTGTCGGTGATGTTGGTCGGTTGAGCGAAAAGTTTGCTGGAGCATAGACAGGGGCCAGATAGGAGCTGAGGCCAGGGGAACTCGGCCGGCTCATGACCATCGGCGGTGTTGTTGCCCGGGGACTGACATAGGTAGGAATCGGCGACCCCGTGTCGATGCTTCCTGGAACAGGAAATTCGGGAAGATCTCGGAAGCCATCCTCCTCAGAAGGCGTGCTCATCTCTACTTCCTTGAGCAACGACGATAAGAAAGACGGCGCTGCTTCGGCGGATGCTGATGATCCGGCGGTGGTGGATGAGCTCGGCTGATTCGCCGCAGAGGTGGATGGTTCCCCGTTCTGATGGGTGTGTAGTCTCCGCGTTCGAGGCCTTTTCAGCTTCCTCTCCGGCTCATGGTGTGATGCTTCGACTTCTTCACCACTAATGGAGCGTGACTTGCGCTTGCGACTCGCGGAGCTCTCCTGGTTACCCCTGGCCATCTCAAAAGCACCCCATGCGCGTTCTTCTTCGCGTGTCTGTTGAGGGGACGGTTCGCGCGGGATATACCGACTTTGAAACACACTAGGCATGTTGGTGGTAAAGACGTCTCGAGCCCCCAGTCTAGTGGCGATCATCAGACGCTGCTGCCACCGCTCATGCTCTAGCCTCTCCTGCTCCCTAAGTCGCTGTGAGCGGCGGTAATTCTCCAGGTCTTCGAGTGTTCCATCGTCACCATCGTCATCCTGATAGTCAAGGTCCAAGCTCAGGGCATCCCAAACTCTGCCGGCAATCCTACCCCAAGCACCTTGCCACTCGTCAGAGCGAGCTCTTATCCTGGCCCGGCGCATGCTGCCTTGGGTTCGTGGGAAATAGTAGTTGCCGCGCTCGCGCCGGGCGTTCTGAGAGCCACGACGGGTTCTCGGAGCTGGCGCAAAGTCTTCGGGCATCCCATCTTGGGCGTTGATATCCTCACCTAGCACGTCCGCACATTCCATGCAGAACCAGTGGCTAGGCGGGACCCTCTCCAGGCCAATGCAATACGTATGATATGGCACATCGCACCCATCGCACAGCAGTAGAACCTCCTCGTTATCTGAGCGGTTGCAGACTGGGCACGGTAGGCTAACATCCTCTTCGGGCTCGGGATTCTCGTCAAGCCATTGTTGGGGGTCGAACTCGGCTACCTGCTTCTTATCCTCGACATGGTAGGAATTCAGGAGTTTGCCTGCCATGGACCGGTTAGCAATGCTGTTCGTTTCCGCATGCACAGTGATTTTCAATGGGAACCGGAAGCGTAACTCACCTCCTATCTTGTCGTACACATGCACCAGGTGGAATTGCTGGCGGCAAATGGGGCAGCTATTGGCCTTGTCGGTCCATAGTCGTAGGCAAGAATCGTGCAGCGCGTGGCCACAAACTTGGATCTCGGCTACATGGTCGTGTTTGTTGTCGTGTTTCCGGGTACCTGTGTTGCTGGCGGTTGTGCTAACGGGGCTGTTGTCGCTGTTGCCGGCATCGTCCTTGGGTGTAACTGCGTCTACTTCGATGGATGCGGCGGGCGCTCCGGGCTCACTTGGATCCCCTGTAGCAGGGCCGGCAGGAGCGCTGACGAAGGACGAAGGGAGTGGGTCTGGGGGTAGTTGGACGTCTAGAGTCTCTAGACAGACAATGCACTGATCAGCCATGACGACTGGGATGGTGGCGCGATGCTTAGAGAGGCAGCTTCTGGGCAAAAGACGGGCAATGAAGTCATGCAACTGAGAAGATAAAATATGAGATGTGCAGGGCACGATTGGCAACGTCTAAAGGAGTTACCTGACCAAGCACTCCAAGCAAGCGACGATGGGCCTCCCCTGTCCGAAATGAAATAACAACGTGGGTAGTTAGGTCACTCCAGGGCGAGCAAAGAGGTGTTGAAATGTTGCTATGGTTGGCGGTGCTGGCGGTGCTTTGGCGGTGGTGGTAATGGTGTGTAAGTGATTTGCGGCAGCAGGTGTGGGTTTGGGTTTGTGCAGTGGAGGTGGGTAAGTAGTTTGCCGCTGGTGGAAGCAATGTGGAAAAAGGTGAGGTGAGTTGCGGGAGGGAAAGACGGCCAGAGTGCAGCAGAGGGAGGTCCGGTAGAGGTAGGTCACAGGTCGGATCCGTTTTGTGAATGGTGACGGGATGCCAGGCAGGTGAAGGGAAGCAACGTCAAGCTAGAAAGTGGAATTTCAAGGTTGCCGTGAACGGGCCACTCACGAACGAGCGCCGTAGAGAGAAGGTGGAAGCCAACAAGGGACCTGGAACCTGGAACCTGAAAGCTTCAACGAACGGATGAAAAGCCCAGTGTCGAGTAGGTAGAGGTAGGCAGGCAGGCAGGCAGGTAGGTAGGTAGGTAGGTAGGTAGGTAGAACCGAGGGGCAGACTTGAGAACCTGAAGAGAATCCGAGAACCTTTGTGGTTCGTTTTTCAGTCAGGGAAGGGTCCGGGTTTCCGTTGTCATGCACGGGCGTTGTTTGTTTGGAGGGTCGAGCGTTGGACTTTTTTGGAGAAACCAGAGGCCACTGCTTAAGAAGGAAGACTGAGTGATGCCTGCCATGGAAATTATTCCAGATCTGGAGACGGCTTTTTCGCCTTCAAAGCCCCGTGTTAAACGCAACCGAGACATGGACCAATCCCATTCGAGGCCCCGCCCAAGATTCACCAGCCAAGGACAGGGTCGGAGGTCACATAAATAGGTACATAAGTAGCGGGAGCTGTAGTACCTAGGAGAGGTAGGTAGCAGCACTGGACAACTGTGATGATGATATACAGGTACCTATGGAGGTGTGTGTTCAGCCTACCTACCGTATAGACCCCCGGCCGGGGGTTAATGTTCAACTTTCAGGGAAAGCAGACATAGTCTGTAAGCACCCATACTACCTACCTATGTACCTACAACAGTCATGCTCACCAAAAACTGCACTGCATGCAAGACGGCGATTTTGAATTTCTCCACCCTCCAGCGCCCTCGAAAAGACACGTGGGAAAAGCCAGCTGACTCACGGTTGCTTGTTGGTCTAATAATCTAGACACTATCATGGTTGCCAAAACCTTTTGAGTTCCCAAGCCTCGAACGCCAAGCATGGAGGTAACGAGCGCCTGGTCCGGGCAGGCAATCAAATGATTATTCTAGTTGAGGAAGGACACCCGCGGGATGAAAAGGGCGGGGAAGTAGGTAAGATCGTGACGGGCACAAACAGTCCATGTAACGATTATGGAATGAGAACCTTGATGCGTGATAGGTCATCCTGCTCGCTTTTTGCTAAGTACAAGTACCTGCCCAAAACTGTTGGTCTGGATCTGGATAACGGAGGGTTGCCTCAAGATGCCCAGGTACCTCTACGGTTACATGTAGGCACCGCCAAGTGATAGGCTGATGCTATTGTTGATTTATGGTGATGACTGTCACTTTGAGGACCAAGTACTCGTTCACAATTTTAGAATTCCTCACGACAAAAATGTTAGGATTACTATAGGCAACAGTGAGGGCCGATGGGGCAATGTGTTTTTCCATCGCAACAGGGGGGTAACAATTCATGACTTCTTTCAGATGTTTCTTGATTTTGGATGCTACTAAGGATGAATCTGCTTAGGGGAACATGATGCCACTTTGAATGCATCGACAAGTGCCACCCGGACACTCATGAGTGCAAGACGACCGGGAGGACAGTCCTCGAGACCTCGTTGAGTCGTTGGTCTGACAGGGGTAGAGTCGGTGGATCACACCGACCCCGTTGGCTGCCGATGCTAGAGATTCCTTATCTGCAATCCTCTTCACGATCAAAGTTGATACCGGGATGCGTTTCGGCCCATGTGTTGTGACAGGCTCACGAGATGTGGCAATGTGGAAGCTAGGAGCTGAGAACATGGGACTATCACGCAATTATCACTCGGGTATGCACTGTCGTGGTGTATAAATCGGGAACCGCGAAGCGTGTGCTCATCTTGCCTAGGTCGTCGCACAAATCGCATCTGACCGGTCCTCTTTCCAAGCTCAAACTTTATGTACCCCATCTAATGCCGTCATCACATCCGCGTGCCCTTCAGCTCCATTCTTCAGAGGCGGCCGTCAGGCAAGTTCAGAGCGCTTCCAAATCCATTGCTTGCCGTTCTACAAATGCAGGAACCCGCGAACCAGGAGCGTGACAAGAAAGAGTTCTAAATATGTGTTTGCGAACATCCGATCACCAAAATGCTGGAGGGTCGTCGGATTTGGCCAACAGGAAAGGGTATCATGGTCATTGTCTACCGTAAATCAAACCTGGCGATCTTTTAAGACATCTTCCCAAGCCATGCTTCAATGTGAGGAAAGAGACGCCGGTAAAACTCCCTGTCTAGATCGCCCCGTCTCCAGACCACGCAATAGTGATGTCGTAATGGGCAGCAGCAAAGTCGTTATTGAAGGAAATCTGTTTCATCCCAAAGTAAATCCGCAGATCCCCAATTGTCCTTTTCCATGACACCTAACCCGAAAGACCAAAAATGCCAGCTAAACGACCACCTTAAACCTCAGTGATCTCACGGAGACGGCGGAGGGTGGAGCGCATGGCAGCGGCGGCGGGGGTGCTAGAGATACAATGTTAGGCAAGGTACTATCGAGAAGCGTCCATTCTGGTGAAGACTTACGAGACGGTGTAGGCACCACCAGCCAGGGTCTTCTTGCAGGCCTTGCAAGACCAGATGCCGACGGAGGAGCGACGGACAGTGTTCTTGCCGCAGAAGGTGCAAGTGTAGCGGGCGTGCTGGGACACTTCCTGCTCTGTGGGGTTGTTAGTAACCTGATGGCAGAAGGGCGTGGGGGTCTGTTGGGTACTGACTCTTGACCAGCTTACGGAGCGAAGCACCGTATCTGTTTGTGATTGTTGGTTAGTGACGCTGTTCCTTCGGCGGATGTGTTTGAAAGTGCGTGATCGACGAGATTCATTCGTAGTGATGCTTCCATTGTGAACTGATTGAGCCGGGTAGAGTATCCAAGGTCCGTGGGAAGGTGATGAAAGTGATGTCGAGGTGAAGGCGTTCGCAATGGCTCATGGAGTTTTGACGGTGCAGAGTTCGACGTCGTTGATTTAGATCGAGTGTCGCTCCCACAGATTGTTGACGTTGGTTGCCGAGTCATGTTCTCATGTCGAATGCCCTCTCTTTTCCATCCTCAACACGTCCACCACAGTCGGCGCCCCGGGAAGCTTGTCATTTTTTTGTTGTGTAGTTATTCGTTCTTGGTCGTCTTGTCGCCATTGGTCTCGTCGTCGTCGAATGTCCTCGGTGAATCTCGTCGATCAAGGGAGTGTCAAGTCGAAGGAAACCATCGTTACATACCTAGTACCGTACTTTTTTGCAAATCAAAAATTAGCCATCTCGCCGCAACGCATTCTTTCTGGAAATGGAGAGTTACATACCTTGCCGGAGATTCCGACCTTCTTGGTGCGCTTAGACATTTTGGCTGGTTGAGGTGGTCGTTGTCTGGAAAACTACCGTCCTTGCTGGCGATGTGCGAATTTGACAAAAGGCCAGGGCTTTTTTCTCTTGTGTGGTGTGCGAGCGCTGCGACGGCCGGTCCACACCCCGGGAACTTTTTTCGGACCCTAGGCAGAACCATTTTGCCGACGGGACTCTGTGCCAGGGCCAGTACATATGTGTGTGCCTGACAAATGTCTTGGCATTGGCGGGGCTTTTGCCCACATTGGCAGCTGAGCCACTGCCAGCTCCGAATTGACAGCTGGCCCGCGCCCGTCGCTGGTGTGACATCAGCCAACAACAAACAACTCTTGTTACCTAGTTACCCAGCAATTATTGTTCATCTCTTCCGTCCCCTCCCATCGTCGTCTCTTTTTGAGCTCCTGTCGTGCTCCCAATGCTCTGTGAACACCCTACAAACCCTTTCCGACTCCCCATGTGTGTGATGTTCAGGTTTCACAACTACAGAACCACTACTGTATTCTGCAAATTGGTGGACTACCTTACCTACGGAGAAGTCTCAATGTGGGTTTCTTCCAAAGCATGCAGCGCCCTAGCTCAAATCTCGCAGCGTCCCTACCGCAACGGCCCTCATGGTTCGCACTGTCTGCGCAAGTGACACTTTGGTGGACTTTACTACCGCAGTACAGTGTTCAAGCGCTGTCAACAAACAACGGTTCGGACACTCAGCCGTAACACTATCCAATAAGACATGTTCACGTCCTCATCGAGCGGAATGAATCCCGACATCCAGAGAAGTCTCTGGGGTTGCTGGACTGCTTGATCAGGGAGGGACCGGACATTGTATCGACGATCTCGGGCGCACTCCAGATCTGGTCCGTGTTCCGGCGGGAGGCATGGCGGGCTGCGAAGACTTTGTCAATGGCCCCGTCCCGCCCAAGACTCCTTCATCCGTTTCTCTTGACCGCATGAAACGGCGGTGCTTGCCTATTTCGGATGGCATCCAGAATACCCAGCGGAACTGCCTGTTGTGCCTCGGCTGGACAAGCATGAAGCGGTTGCAATGGTGACATATGGCGTGGTGTTTTACGCTTCGGTGGAAGCCAAACAAGAAGGGACGGAGGATGTTTGGAAAAGGGTTGGTGTTCCGATGACGCCGATGCGGTCCTTCCGCGGGTTCCCCGTGGTCAAAATCTTCATATAAATGATGCATCATCTCGACCTAAACTAAGTTGCTCAGACACTTTTGCTCCGCTCTTTTCTGTTGGCATCCCGAATCTTCTAAAGAACTGAAGGGTTGAGACCTACTTCTCTTGTTCACTTTGATATCGATTTCACCCTAACCTTTGTTGTGAAAGACTCACTTGTCCCGAATCTAGACACAGTCTCATCTACCCTTTAACATACTCCCATCCAAAGACGAAACCGGTCATCTTCTCAAGATGCCTCTGAAACAACACGGCCGTGACTACGACATTGTCGTCTATGGAGCCTCAGGTGAGTACTCAACCCAACCTGAAAGCTCGTATCCAACACCAAGCTAACAACCACCAGGCTACACCGGCAAATACACAGCCCAACACATCGCCACGCACCTACCCACCACCCTGAAATGGGCCGTAGCCGGCCGCTCCCGCTCCAAGCTCGAAGCCGTCGTGTCTCGGCTTCAAGAACTCAACCCGGACCGGCTCCCGCCCTCCATCGAGATCATCTCCTCCACCACCGACCGCACCGCCCTTGAAGCCCTCTGCCGCCGGACCTTCATCCTCCTCACCACCGTCGGACCCTATGGCTCCCTAGGCGAGCCCGCCTTCGCCGCCTGCGCCACCACCGGCACGCACTACTTTGACGTGACAGGCGAAGTCCCCTTCGTCCACAAGATGATCACCAAATACTCTTCCTTGGCCGCCCAATCCGGAGCCAAAATGTTTCCCCAAATCGGTATCGAATCCGCCCCCTCCGACTTACTCACCTGGTCCCTTACCCAGCAACTCAAGCGCGAGTTCGGTCCCGCAACAAAAACAGGCCAAGTGACGCTGAGCATCCACACCCTGCGCTCTGCTCCTTCGGGCGGCACACTGGCAACAGTCTTCACCATCCTCGAGACGTTTTCTCTTAAGCAGTTGAAGGAAGCATATAAACCCTACGCTTTAAGTCCCGTCCCGCATCCGAACCCAGACCTCGCCGAACGGCGCACCACGTGGATCACCAAGGTGACTGGCTTAGCTACCACCCCCATTCTGGGACTGGGAACGACGTCGGTAGCAGCCAAGACGGATGCGGCCATCGTGCAGCGCACTTGGGGTTTGCTTTCCGAGGCAAGTAACAAGGGGAAAGAAGATGAAAGTTATGGTCCCAGGTTTAGCTTTAAGCAGTACATGAAACCGCGGAACTGGTTGAGCGGGGTGGCTATCCATTTGGGGTTGATGGTGTTGGGACTAGTCATGGCTACGCCGTTTTTGAGAAAGGTGGCCAAGAAGTTTGTCTATCAGCCGGGCGAGGGGGCGGAGGAGGAAGTGGCGAAGCGGGATGAGTTGGAGTATTGGGGGGTTGCGAAGCCTGATTTTGGTGGAGACGAAGTCAAGGAGAAAGAGGAGGGGAGGAAGAGGGCGTTTGGACGGTGTTGGTTTCGGGGGCCGGTTTATTATTGTGAGTTTTTTATTATCCTTCCCCTTTTTGACTGGACGGGCGGTGGTTGAGACACTTAAGAGAGTTTTGAGATATGCTGACTGACTGAACAGATACCGGAGTCTTGTTGGCTGAGGCGGCTGCCACATTGCTTGAGGAGGAGAGCGTGGATGAACAGCTTGGTGGTGGTGGGATTTACACGCCTGCTTGCTTGGGACAGCCGTTCATTGACAGGTTGGACAAGGCTGGGTTCCATTTTGAGACGAAGATCATGGAAGAGTAAGAGGCGACACGATTGTTGTTGGTAGTTTGAGGTTGCTTGAGAGTGACACAAGGAAATCCGCGGAATGCATTGTTGTGGCGTTATTGATAGGATATCGTTATTTTATGAGGACAGCTTGCCGTTGAACTTTATGATTAGGTCTACCTGGATGGCTACTATCTAGCTGTCATCGAGCGGGATGAGTCGTAGCACATATTCACTGTTTTAGTTGCCAGTATACCATACGGAAAGGTTGATGTTCTTGAATTCTATCTCAACCTTTTTATACACAAAGAAGAAATCCGCAATCAATCAATCATGGTATCATCGCTATCCTCCGACCGACCAAACACGCTGTCTAACTAATCAATCCAATGCTGTACTTCCACGTTGGAAGATTCCTCCAACCTTGACTTTCCCTTTGGTATATCCCATTTCCACAATCCCATATTCAACAGCAGCAACAATCGGTCCGTATCCAACATCCAAAACAGCAACCAAAAACCCCTCACTCTTACAACCTCCTCCCAGGTCTCATTCTCTTATAATACCCCCTCCCCTTCCCCATCCAAACCCAAAACCTCCACCACTCCACCCGCTCCTCCATCCTCCTCGCCCGCTCATCAATCTCCTCCTCCCCCGTCCCCACCACCAGCCCCCTCCCATTCCACACCTCCCACTTCCCTCCTTCACCAAGCCTATAATCGCCAACAAACAACGCCACCACCAGCAGCGGCACGCACCACACCAGCGCAAACTTTAGAAGCACCGTGACCGTCTCCTGATACGCTCTGGCAATCGCTTCCCGTTCTACGCTTCCCCAGGGATAACTCCTTGCCACCACCACGCTAGCATAGATCTTTTTGGCCTCCCCTTTCAGCGCGTCAGGGAGGTAAGCGACGAGTTTGCGCGGGATCAGTCGGCCCCAGATGACGCCGCTGAAAGCAGCTCCCACGGCGGCGCCGACTTCCACGAGCGTCAGAAACGCAGCGGTGGCGACGCCGACGTGGGCGTGTTTATCGCCGCACGAGGCCTGCACGGCCAGTTGCGTAGCGACGTGCATCAGGCCCGCACCAGCGCCCAGAACGGCTTGGGCGGAGAACAGCGAGTGGATGCTCACGCCCTTGGTGCGGGTCATGAGCAGGATGACGATGGCGAAGGTGTACAGTAAGGCGCCGGTGATGATGAACGGTCGGGGGCGTGGGGATCGACTTTGGCGGATGCCGAGGGAGGCCAGGATGGCGGCGATAGTGGAGGCGAAACTAAAAGTCTGGGTAATTTGGCCGGCGCGGTTGACGGGGAGGTTGAGAGCCACGAGGAGGTAGGAGTAGAAGTAGGGCTGGACTGCGATGTAGAAGATCATGAAGTAGAAGAACCCTAGGCTGCAGCCGGCGACGAAAGTGCGGGATTTGAGGAGGTCCAGGGGCAAAAGGGGGTGAGGAGCGAGGTTGGGGCGGGATTCCCAGAGGGGGAAGAGGATGAGGAGGAAGGTGCCGAGGATAATCATAGGGAGGAGCTTAGGGTCGCGCCAGCCCTGGGGGGAGCGGGAGATGAGGGTCAAGGGGATCAGGATCAGGGAAAGGCCAGCGCTGAAGAGGAGAGTGCCGATGATGTCGAGGTCGCGGAGGAGGATGTGGCGGATCTTGGTCTTGGTGGTGCCGTGGTTATTGTTGCTGCGATAGTGCTTTGGCTTGAGGATCCCCAGTGCTTCAGCTTTCCGGCGGTTGAGGTACAGACTCAAGGCCAAAGGGAGAAAGGCAACGGGCAGGATGAGCGCCCACATGCCATAGCCCCATCGCCAGGTTGTCGATGCCAGAATGGCTGACGCTATCAGCGGACCGATCCAAACCGTGACCAGAAAGGGGCTGTCTGGCAGACTGGAGAAGAGGGCTCGGTTGAGGAAAGAGCTGGTATCTGCAATGAAGACCTGCTGGAGAATCTGCAGACCCGTTGAGCCAGCCGCGTAGAAGATTTGTGCCGAAGCGTAGGTTTCCACGTTCTTGGAGGCTGCCATGAGGATGTAGCCAAGTACGCAAAGGACGATGGAAATAGCAAAGGCCTCGAGACGGCCAAAGACATCGGCGATCTTGGCCATAGGGGGTTTGATGACGGCTGGTAACTGTTAGTTTCTCTGTGCCTAAAGATATTCGGTCACTCTGCAGTTCAACCCACCATTGACAACATTTTGAACAACAGACACAGTCGACAACAGAGAGTGGTTATTGAAGGAGCTAACAGCGAAAGCCGTTAATGCATATGTGACCTGACCCTCGAGTGACGTTGTGAAAGCGATGAGAAAGATGCTTTCAAGCAAGCCGTGTTAGCAATCCTCGTCCAAATTGTCGAACAAAACACGGGATTGGACACAACACACCTCATATAAGCTACAATCAAAGCAGACTTGGTCCACGTCCTCGAGACAGCTTCAATCTGTCTCACTCCTTCCTGAATGTCGGATCCGGGCGTAGCGCAATCACTCTCGTACAGAGGGGTAATAGCCGTGCCATAGTCTCCTCCGTCACTGCCGACCTCGAGATGTTCTGTTGAGAAGTGGCCGTGTAAGAGAGGTGACCCTATCTCGTCGTCGTCGGGCCTCATCTTGCCGCTGCGCAAATTTTATGTTTGCCGAATAATGCTGCTCATGAATGCTGTTTGGTGATTCAACAAAGGAGGCGGATGCTGTTTGGATTTGTTTCAAGTGGCGTGAGGGAAATTTGTAAAGTATCATGAAACTGAGGGTACTGTTGAATCCACCTCTTGAATTTCACATGTGGCCTGTTCGGGAGAGAATATCGACGAGAAAGTAATTCACAAAACCAGCTTCATAGAGGATGAAGTGGAGAAAAGAAAAGAAAAGAAAGATGCAAAGAAATGAAGAAAGAGAAAAGATAAAAAGGTAAGTAGGCAACAATGATCCAAGGTTAGGTGAGAGGAGACTTTGTTGGGTGGTATCAAGTTCTTGAATGTGATAGCGGTAACAGCGGCGAAGCAGCGTAGGATTGCGCTCCCAAAAATGGAACCCTTTGCTGCGTGCTTTCTCGGCGTAGGTACAGGACAGGATAGTTGACCCCTTGCAAGTGTTTTTAGAGGGTATCCACGAGGTCGGGACTTTAGGTCGGTCACCTTAACAGCCTCAGATCGCCTCAGTTGATGTGATGGGTCCAGTAAGGATATGTTCCTAGGAGGATACCTACGTAGGAAAACAGGTCGACCATAGGACAAACAAAAGGCAGCCAATCTAGGGTGACTGTTCGGAGTTTGGATTCCATAGGACCACGCCGCGCATAAGGTTATCCCGGCGCTGGGAAGGGGGTTGGATTCGTTGGGTTGATAAGTTGGATGAAAACAGTCCAAAGGTTTGTTGCTGCTGCCTTTTCTGTTGCAAGGTTCAGTCAGTCCGTCAGTTGTCTCACCCCCGCTCCGCTTAGTTCAGAGCTCGTTTCACGTAGTAGTGGCCGCGCCTGTCTCAGTCAAGTTCCGCTTTCCCAAGATCATCAGGCCAGTATATTATATTACATTACAGGCCCGATGGATGAAGCCCCGTGGGTCGTCCATCTCGTCTGAAGAGAGGAGGAGGGGAAGCAACGAACGAACGAACGAACGAACGAACGAACGAACGAACGAGTTTGCCCTGCCCTTCCTTTCTATGAAGAAGTGGAATAATGTAGAGCCAAACAGAAAGGTATCGATACAATAAACTAGACTAGTGGTGTCGGGTCCCTGGCAACTCCCATGTCACGCAGTACATAGGTAGGTGACTCCAGTCAGTCACTCCAGCATGTCCATGCCCGCCCCCCAGTGAGCAGTGAGTGTGACCTGAGCATTTTCCACTTTCCGCTTGACGATGACGACCGCTGACAAGGTTACACCCCACTTGGTGCCGACAGCAGTGATCTCCGATTGGCCAAAGATTATCAAACCATCTGATAAAAATTTTGAGCCCTCCAGTTTTCTCCTCAAGCAATTCCCCATCCAGCACTTCCCCGTCAGTGCATTGCTTGGCCGCCCCGAAAGCCCCCGTCCCAGTTGCATTTTCTTCGGCCTTTAGTGTACACTAGCTACATATTACATAGTGTATGTAAGTGGTCTGCCCGGATCCCGGCGAGGTCGGAAGCTGTTGATTACATATCTAACGCCATCGACGGCCAACCACTTGCTTTGCTGGGTGAAAGTCGGGTAGTACTGTAGTGTACTACCCACACGTATGAGCAGTTCAAATGCCGTGATACACGATCGACATCAACATTATCGCTGCGGCTAGCTGCTTGCTTGCTTCCCACACGGCTCGTGCTTGTGTTCATAAAGTTCAGCTGGAAACTGGTATTCACGACTGACTGACACGATATGCTTGCTGCATATATTACGATGATGGTGATGATGATTTGTTCCACCTTGAGTAGGGCTTTCAGCTCTTCATCTGCTCCCGCTTTTTCCTTTCCTCCCTCCCATTATATCCCCAACCAGAGCATGATGAATGATGCCGCCCCCAATACAAAATTATAACATACATAAATCTCATTCATTTACAAGACCACCACGAGTCCGCCATCCTTCATATCCTCGATCCATCTCACATTTACCTACGACATATTCAACAGCAGCCAGCCCATAGATGCCGATAAAGCAAATCCCCACAAGATATCCAAAAACGCAAAGCAAAAGTAGCCACCGCCAATGTAACAAACAGGATATTGTTATATAGTAAAGCAAAAAGATGACCAAGTGCAACAAAGCGCGACACAAGAAGTAGAAGTGGTATCATCGAGCCCAAGGTCGCAATCCAAACCAGCCAACCATGTAACAAGAAGAAGAGGAAAATTGAAAAGAATAGAAAATGCCACCCATCGACAGAATATTGCTTATCGGTGGGCAGCAATGTTAGCGAGAAGAAGAGCAAAGCCAGCAGTCCAGAAGCAGACCGCTATGCTTCCTCCATGATGCCGCCTTCCCCCCCTCCCTCCACCGTCCACTCCTGGCTCTTCTCCGTAAGCTTTTTGATGCCGCTAACCCGGCCGGCCCAGAGACTTTCGATCGGTGTGCGGAAGGTAAATGCCCGCTGAGAGCTGATCACACCAATCGCCTGCAGCACCGCCTTGCGGCTGTCCCGCCCAAAAATGGCAGGGTGGTTGATCCACTCAAGACTGGACTCGAGTTCCGCATCAAGAGCTGACACGGTAGTCGGGTCGATGGCGGATGCCCCCGTGTTCATGGCCCCAAGCGCATCGTTGGACCGGCGGCTTGATATCGTGAAGCCGCCTCCGAGTCCCATGGGGTGATTTGCCATTGTAGGCGACGGCGTGTTCTTCCGGTCCGGAGTGGCGGGAATGGGCGAGTGCGTGCGAAGAGGCGTGGACGGGAGCGACTTGGTGGGCGGTCCTCCCGGTGCTGGTGGCACTGGGGGCAACCCGCCCTTACCGAGACCCTTGAGAATCGATCGCGTCTCGCTCAACAGCGTATGGGCACGATCATGCTGGCCCCTGCTGACCAAGGTCAATGCCCGGGTCAACATGTCCGACGTGAGAATTTCCATCCGCCGCTGTACAATGTACGGGTGGGGCGGTATCGCTGGCGAAGCAGTCCAGTGCTTCTTCGACCCTGGTGTTGCCGGCAGCATTGTGATGGCCAAAAGCGATGGTCTCGTGTGCTGCGTGGCGCCTTCGCGTAGAATATCCCCCCAGGAAAGGTCGGCCTGTATCAAAGGAACCTCCTCCACCGACATCGCCCTTTGGTCCTCGTCGTCCATGGGTCCTCCTATCGCCTCCAGTCCTGATACGACAGTGTCCCAGTAAGCGTGTGACTGTGGTTCCTCGGACGACGTATCTGGCATAATCGTCAGCTGTACAAGCACGTCGCGCTTGTCGCCGAAGCGAAGATCGCCCAAGTTGGCTTCCGCATCGCGCCCAGTTGCCCGCTTCGTGATTTGGAGCGCGCCACTGATCTTGCCCAGCTTGGCTGGCGACCCCTCTGGGAGTTTGAGCTTGAGCTTAACATTTTGGTGGGATAAGCTCTGCATGGCACCGAGGCAGCCTGCCAGACACTCTCGGAGCATCATCCAATCCTTAACATAAGTATATGATGCCTTGGTCCTCGTCGAGAGCTCAATCATTGTGTCGGGCTTGTGCGTCGTTCCCAGACCGAAGGAGTGAATTGTGATCCTAGAATACCGGTTAGTTCCACCTAGAAAAACTCAAAGGTTGGCGTGGTAAAGAGGAATAAGACATACTTGGCAGCTTCCGCACGCGACACCACAAAGTCGACACTGTCCGCATCAGAAGTCGAGGCATCGCTAATCAGCATGATAGTGGCAATGGGGTTGTTGTACTTGCGCCCCATGAGCAGATCCATGGCCACGTTCGCACCCTCAACCACATCCGCACGATGGCTCTTCTGCCCCACGGGCTTGACCGATGCCAAAACGTTGCTCCAGCCAGGCCACGCCTTGGTAGTCATGCCCACGACGGGGACACCACCGCCCGAGGATCCAAACGTCACGAGACCCATACGGTCACGATCGCCTAAGGAGCTGACCATAAAACGAAGGGCGTCGCGGACAAGGTTGATTTTCACACCTTGCATGGAGGCCGAAATCGGAACAACAACGACGACGTCAACCGGGACGTGGATTGATGGGAGCAGCCCTGGGCTTCGCACATTAGTATATTCAGTCGGGGCCGTGGTGGCGGACCTGGCCCCGCCCCAGGATGACGCCTGGGATGATACCCGCTGCTTCGAGCCAGCGCTCCTGTTCCACTCGTCTTCGTCTGCCTCGGAAAATTCGCGGTCGTATTCGGGACTGCGCATTGGTGAAGTCTCCACAGCATTCAGATCCAACAGTGCCTGTTGCCACAGCTTGAGCTGGTTGCGATTCTCGAACCGAAGGTGGAACTGCGGTAGCTCGTTCACTGACAAGCTCAGCGTCAGGATGTTCTCGTCGACAGATCCGGTCTCCGACACCCCGTTCAGGTGCTTTTTGATCAAGATCGATCCCTTCAGCGTGCATCGACCCGTTTTGCGCGCCGCTTCATCCTCCCACTGTCCTGGTGCTGAGGGCACATTCTTCTTCTCCTTTACGCAGATGAGCATCTCGGCGAAGAGAAAGCATTCCAGCTCCTGCCATGACACCTTATCCTTGCCTACACGGAGTGTGCCGTAAAGTCGGAGCTTCCCAAAGCTAAATTTCGTGTTAGCGAGAGTACTGAAACGAAATGCGTAAGCAAATCAAGTGTGCACTTACCGGCTGAAGTCGAGGCCATGCCAGTTGTCGACTCGGCTGCGTAGATTCTCAGTCATCTCGGCCAACACTTCTGGTGATTCATAGGGGTAGAAGCGAGGCACGCTCCTCGCAGGCGACGGTGCGCGCGGATATGGCTCTTCAGCTCTGGATGACGGTAGCATGGGCTGTCCATTCTGTAGGTCCTCGGGATCCGGTCTCCACTTGTTATCGGGTACCTCAACCGTAACCAGACAAGTAAGCGTCTGCTGTTGCCGCGACTTGCTGATTGTAGGGAACTCCGACCGGATGGTGACGGTCGGTGCTGGAATTGGGTTCCGGGTTATCGCACGGGGGGGACTTGATATCGACGTTTCCATAGCCTGAACATCGTAGTCGTGTCTTCGCGGTGGACCACTCTGCATCGTTTCCGGATATCCTCCCGATGAGGCCATTCCTCCGGTAGCGCCTGTAGTCTCACTATCGCTACGCGCGTGTCTCGAATTTGGCGTGTAACGATGATCGGACGACGAAGGGGCGTCGCGACTGTCGCGTTGGCTGACCCTTGCCATGGTGTGAGGTGCCAAACCTCCGTCCTGCCGAGCACTTGATGCTCGACTTGGTGCTCGCGCTAGCTGATCATCCCATGGCTGCTGCGATGGAGCTGGAGCTGGAGCTGGAGCTGGAGTTGGGGCCGGTGGCGACCGAGTGTCGTTTACGGAAACTGAGCGTACCATGCTGCTAATTTTTTCTAATGTTAAGCTGGTTAGCGCTACTGAGCATTCACGCCAGAAGAATTCGTTTTCCCTTACCGATATCCAGCACGTTTCCTCCACGGCTGGTATCCAAATGCAATGGCGCGTTGCATGTTGGGCAAAACTGAGACTCAAACTCGCGGATGAATTCGTAAAAGCAAGCCTCGTGTGACACATGGGTACACGAGAATTGTAATATCCTCTCGCCCTGCAGGGTATGCTCCAGCGGCTCCTCACAAACTGCACACTCGCTTCCAACAAACGTGCGCTCCCGGCGTCCCCGGCTCGCGTTACTGTTCATCATGGTGCTCTCTCGTGACTGAGAAGGTGAACTAGGCGTAACTAGTGAGTAGTGTGATTGCGCGCCCAGGTGTCCGTTAGGGATTGGGCTATCTGTTAGGCGAAGCCTAGGTTAGCAGCCAGCTCAACTGAAGGCGCATCCATGATACCTAAGAGTCCTTGCTCCCGAGACACCAAAGCTAAAATGCGGTAAGGGAAGGGAATGAGAAGGGATAGCCAGTCTGAGACTCAACCATAAGAATATGACCTACCTCTCTCGGAATATGACGTCGCGGGATACTGTCTTGCAGGCACGCCAGAGTGGTTGTGGTAAGAATGGTTGGACCGGTCAAAGTCTGGTCTCCGCGAGCCGCCGCTTGCAGAGAGAATGGATGTTGAAGAGGGCCCAAGCATGCCAAGGTCATGCAACGTCGACGCCTGATGGTCGGGTGGCCGCCTGTTTTGCTGCTCCTTGGAGTGGCCCTTATGCTTGCTGTGCAACCTGCTGAACATGTGGAAGATGGTTTGCGACGACCGAAGTGACGTCGAATGTTGGCTGAGCTAATATAAGGCCGCGGCGGGGTGTTTGAGCTGGGGATGCAAGTTTGACCTGCAGCCGAGCAGTTCTAGAGTGTGTTGCCTTTTCTGCGGAATCTCCCTCAGAAGACTGACGATCGGAAGTCTGTCGCAATACTCCCAGAGTTCTCCTTCCCCTTTTGCTGCTTGTCGCCCTTGGAAAGGCTGTACGAAGTCACAAAACGCTTGGGTCAAGCCTTTGGAGTACGTTTCAGGGGCCGTATCAACAATGCGGAAACAGTCCCAGGGATGGCGGCCAGCGCATGGCTGTTTGGAACAAAGCTGACTGAAATACCGTCCTATACTCTGTCCTTTGTGTTCTCTCTTTCGAAGTAGAAGACCACCGATATGGGGGCCGGTATTAATCAATCCCTGCTGTCCAGTAGTTGTCGATGCGAAACCTTGGTTGGTGTGTTTCCCACTCGTGTTTGCTGTCCTCAACGGTCCAATTCCTCACCACGTGAGCCCGTGGCTGCTAGCCTCGCAGAGCACCTACACGAGATACAGTGAGAAAGCCGCAAAGTCTGTCCAACACCAATGCCGATTGGTCCAAGACTCTTCCAAAGACTCTAAGAATAAGACTTGAAGCTTAATATAGTATCAGAGCCGCCCAACCCGTAGAACCGCAAGAAGACAAGCCAGCGAAGGCTAGTCAATGCAATCGTTCAAGATATCTTGTTTTGTTGATTGGCTGCGCAAAAATCGGTCGTCCGTAGAAGAGTACGATCGGCGGATTTGGCGAGTAGAAAGGGCTGAGTGTGAGATCGATGGGGCCTTTCGTTGAGCAGCTACGTAGGTGACAGGGAATCGAGAATATCGTTGAAGTCGTCGACTGCTTTGGTTGCTCGGCACCGGCTTGGTTGTTTCCTGCTTTCCTTTCCCTCGTTCCACACTCCGGTACGGGTCGGTTCGACTTCTGCGGTTCTGCAGGTGACTGCTCAATGCAGCAGTATGGCGCGCGCGCGCAAGGACTGGATGATTGGCCAAGTGTCTGAGGTCAAGATGCGGCGGCGCGGTACTTTATTCGGCCAACGTCAACTTGTTTGTACACACTAGAGAGACGTGTGTGCATACAGTGGACTTGTGAGAAAAGGAAGGGTCGTGACACCACCGACAAAAGGGCGGCTTTCTAGAAACAAACTGAAGAGCGGCTAGAGAGGGACGTGACAGACAGGCAGCGGACTGGAGGAAAAGGGAAAATCGGGGCTCCAGTTGATTTTAACGTGCCGGGCGGTTCGCATCGCAACAGAAGCACAGGAACAGTTAGAACCACCCAGGCAGGTCGCCAGCGTTGTGCTACTCCTCGCTTCTGCATCACGCAAGCTGGGGAGGGCGGACCCATAGACAGACACATGGGAGCGATCGGGGGGCGTCCCGCTCTAGGGGGGAGCAAGACTCCAACGGAACCTCTCATGGGCTGTGGTGGGCCACCGGCCGCCTGGGTCAGTGGGTTTTGGTCGAGCCCGCGACATCTCGTTGGGGTCCTCCAATCGTCTCTCAGACGCTTCCAGTTCCGACCCTGTTCCTTGTATCGTTACTCTGGTAGTGGAGCTGACCGGGTCAGGCGTGCGCTAAGGAGGACCTGCAGCGAAGGACATTTTCCGCTGTCCACCGCGCGAGCAACGGGATCTCGGTTCTGAGTGGTGAACCGGACAATCCACCATCCAGGGGCATCAGGGGTTAATGAGACCTACTACCTTGCTTGTGCTGCACCTGATATTATCTCTATTTGTTTGCAATTTTCTTTTTCTTTCGTCGTGGCTTCGGTATGTGTAGTGTACACTAGTTGCTCTGGAGAGTTGCAGAGCCTTGTGTTCAAGGGAACGATGAGCGAGGCAACGGCGAGCTGATCGTCAGCACTGCCATGACGATTTTCGATTTTCAAGACCCGATATATCATGGCTGAAACATCTGTTCTTAGCATCCTGAAAGTGCGATCGGTACGCAGTACGTTCGTCTCCGGCCAACCATTATGTTGTGAGACCACCCAGAAGCATGTTAGTAGGTGGGTGAGGGTGGGTGAGTGTGAGACGGGAAGGGCCGTGGGCCGTCCAACCAACACATAAAGTTTCGAGGTCCAAAACCGGAAGTTTTTGCGATGCGACGTGATTTGGACACTATTGGTGGAGGCGTATGGTGTAGGATATCAAAGAGGAAACCATCTCGGTCATCTACATGTTCGCAGTCGGAGCAGCAAATCGATCACGTCCACCACCGGACTTGGCTACCGAAGCTTTGCAAGGCTGAAGCAGCAGCCGAATCGAGTCAAGCCGAGTCGTCTTCAACCGATCCTCGTGGCAGACGTTGGGCAGAGGTGGGAGCAGGGGAGCTTGAGGGGCAGGTCAAACCCGAAACTCTAGAGGCATCCTTGGTGTCGTTGCCAGCACGTGGCGGTGCCATACATAGAAATCCAGCGCACATCACTTGTCGCGGATGCTTCCTGGAGTGTTCCAGGTTCCCTGACAGGCCCGGCTTCCTGGTAGAGTCCCCTTCGTGTCTTGCCTGTCCTGCTCCCCCCTTCCCGGATTCCCCCCTGGCCATCACCTCATCGCCCCCACCTATCGCCGGGCTTCTGGACCTGGAGAGCTGTCGGCATTTTGGCGCGGATATTGGCTCAGAGACCGAGGAGGCCTGTGAGGGTTTCTGTGGTCTCCAGTCTTGCCAGGCGTTCCCTGCCCTGGAAGGTATTGCGGAAATATGGTGTCGTTTGCGAGTGTGCCAAGCGCGTGGGAGGGTGGCGCTTCTTCAGGGTCCGCAAGAGTGTAATAAGATTGGATTATGTATGTACACCTGATAGACTGGACACCTTCTTCAAGCGTACTAGCAGCGGTTGGCCTGATACCCTTGAAACCGTTTCAACGGCCTTTCCGTGTGGACTGGTCGAGCTGGCTGGAGATGATGTGGGTGCGAAGTAAAGGGAGGTCGTCGTCGTCTGGCGCGCGGGGTTGATGCCACAATGGTTGGGACATTGGAGGATTGCGAGATGGTCAGTCTGGTGGAAGATGGACTTTCAATAGTCCGTCTGCCTGGGCTACCTCTAGATGTCGCCATGGCTGGTTACGGTTAGCAGCTGGGCAGATATGTAAACTGAAGGTACCTAAGTAAGTACATGAAAATGTTCTTTGTTATCCTCAAGCTACACCTTCCCTCCACACGACTATCAAAAACACGAGAGTCTTAGCTGTCCCTACCTACTTAGCTTCTGATGTTGCTGATATCGCACCTTCCGAAAAGCATGACTTGCTGGAAATTAGGAGTGGGGGCCTATATGTAAGTGGGGTACCGTACTCACGCTTGATCCACTTCTCCCAGCTGGGCGGGCATGACGGGAGATGATTTGTCCAACTGAGCTTGCACCCTCAGCAGGGGAGCAGTTGCCTCTCGATTTCTTTAGCTGGCTAGTATAAAAACCATGCATGGCTAGTATTCCAGTCGCCCAGTCGCCCAGTCGCCCAGCCCAGTCACAACAGCTACCTAGCCGTTTAGTGCAATCTAATAAATTGTAGTGTTGAGTAACTGGTTGAAGCGATTATTTGTCATCTTTGTTATTGTTCTGCTTCGGTTGCTTATAGGGATATGTGCCTAGAATTTGGGGGCTCTCTAACACTTTGGCCAGCGCTCTCAGCACTAAGGCTTCTACTCCAATGTACCTCCACGGTGGGTTTCAAGATTCAAGATAGATACGTGCATTCTATGTACCTACCTAGTGTGTTGGTAGTAATAGAGATAACAAGAGAGACAGCAACATCACCAACAACTATGGTAGTTATAGATACTGGTAGTGACTCTGGCCGGCATCGATTGCGGCCTCATGGTTGGCTGGACTGCGAAATAAAGTGGGGAATACTAGCCATGCATGGTTTTCATACTAGCCAGCTAAAGAAATCGGTTGCCTCTAATCGACCGAACGGGAGAAACTTGGAAAGAAAATAATAAAAAATGTAAAAAATAAATTGAGAAAATCGCAGTGAGACAGGACTGAAGCTCAAGGAGAAGTCATCATCAATTTGCATGACTGGTATCGTTGATTGTACCTTCACCCGCGGCTCAACACTTACGGCACCTTTGAACTAAATCCATGGGTGTCTGTCTTCCGCTTTTTCATTGGCTCCACCCGTATAAGATACAGGCGTACTTGTATACTGCGTATATAATGCTACTACAGGTAAAAGCCGACCTGTTATTACCCAGACTCCAGACTTCATATCCGCCATCTGCAAGGTAAAATGAAGCTCTTCAGGGTCAACAACAGACATTGGTCCCAAGCATGTGATTTCGTGCGTCCGACTGCAACATGGAGACCGCCAGAGTTCACCGAATCCTTGCGTCTTCCCTCGCGGCGGGGAATGAATGCCTGCACTGGCCGAATTCGCCTATATAGCTTGTCTGCACCCGGCGATATACCAAGTATACACTAGTAACAGTGATGAGCGAACCCAACTATGACTATGTTAGCGACTGCTACCTATATGGCCTTTTCCAACAGTCTAATACAACACCGCCTACGATCTCAACTCAGAACGGTAGCTCTACTCGCGTCCGTGACTCCAGTTGGCCAGTCCATGTGGCCGTGCGCTCCATGGTTCTTGCGATGTCCCGAAAATCCCAGAGGCCGTTCGCCGGCATCACGGCTGGAACGGCATCGACGGAAAAGACAAACAGCCACATCATACGTATCGCTCTGATATCAGATTCATCGCCGACAGCTTCCAGGTCAGGCGGCTTGAGTCCGTGATTTAGCTTCATCCCACGGTCCACCTGTTCATGGCATTTGCCTCGGCTCCCTTTCCCAGTTTTCATCTTGCCAAGAAAAAGACGAGCAAATCGGCATCCTATCCCGCGGATATTGCAGACGGGCGCGACGCCGTATGCAAAAAAAAGCATCGCGGCTCGCAGGGTCCAAGCGTTAACAGCCGCGAGCGCTGGTTTGTTTGGGACTCCGGGGAAACAAGGACTGCAGCTCCAGACCGCGGGAAGTGTCGGTGGCTGCCGGTCTGAACTGAAGCTGAATCGAATCGACCAAAAGGGTGTTTCCCAGCTGCTTGAGAAGCTCATCCCCTGTCTCGCTTACGTTTCAACTTCTCTTCAGATTCCCAATCACATCCGGGGTAGCACACACGGGACACGGCCGATGAAGCTATTTCCCCAACAACACTACAGTCAACTCTGCAATTAACGATCAGAGCCGTCACAGGGGTTTTGAACGTTATAACCAGATTATCGCTACTTCCAGTAGTGCCAAGCACGCCAAGACAGGTCCAGATAGGTACTTAGGTACCGAGAAGTAGCAGTCTAGGTACGGCGAACGGGTAGGTTAGTAGTATTTCCTGTATTTACTACCTATGAAAATAACGATCAGATACCAGATTGTATGTGTTACTAAGCAGGATTTTGATCGTAACCGTAATTCGGAAATTATCGTTATACTGCTGTGATTCTCATACAAATGGAACGGTGGCGGCGAAATCGAACGTTATAAACAGATTATCGTTATAGCTCTGATCGCTAATTGCAGACTTGACTGTACATACATACCGGTGCACAAGCTAGCCCCATGGTATCGGATCACTGTGATGTGATTGTCAAACCATCCCAGCCGTGGGACTAAGAGAAAGAAGGCGATAACTCCGGGACTTGCGCGTCCGAGCGATCCAGCGATCTTCTCTCCGTCGCCGCTTCAAGATCGAAGATCGATGGATGGCCTCTCGGATCTCCCCCGCATTTCCAGTATTAACTTGCGAGAGTTTTCGTTTCATGGAGGCGGGTGAACTGCTTGCTGCCAGATGTGTTTGGTCAAGATGAATTCTGACTCTTGCTTCACATTTACCGCCACCAAATATAGGGCCCCGCAGCATCATCACCAACGACTACTTACTTACATCATATAGGGGCCGTGCGTGATCTGGTGATACGAAACTTGAGGAGCCAATCGGCTCTAATTTCGCGTCAGTCTTTCTTTCCTCTACCTATCTTAGATCCCCGTCTCAAGTAAGAAGGCATTGCAGAGTTGTATGCAGACGCACTGACCTTATATTACACATGGGCATGTTAATATGGCGATGATGATCCATTACAGATCCAACACCGAGTAAAGCATTAGCCGCGCTGTTTGAGACCTTTTAGCGTTGTGTTTCTGAACAGGAAGATCTCTCTCACCGCCTCCTTCAGGCAAATAATTGACATACATGGAGTGATATGACGATGGATGAATGTTCAATTACTGGACTCGAACAACAAGTTGGGACATGAAGTGGCCGCTTGACGGTCTTCGGTGATATTGCCTCGTCTAGCGAAGTTCGCGCTTACAATGATACGAGTAATAGTGTAATGGTTTTGTTCAGCAAACCTTATCAAACGCTGACAGTACTTTTCCGGTCTGTCTTCGCAGCAAGAGCAAGAAATGATCTGAAACAAAGCGGCCTCGACAGCTGAACTGAAAAACCAACCCAGAAATTTTACAGCAAAGAGTTCGAGAACGGAGCGGTGTCTGTACTATTCTAGTCTCCAAAGACACTTGTGCCTTGTACCCTTGGACTCGCATTTCCCCCTTCAAGACACACATCACCAGTTTCCTCAGGTCCGTCTTTCAACATTATCATCTAGTTGTAGATGACGGGTCAAAAATCACACTCCAGATATCGTGAACTATCCGGTCTCTTTCAGACAATGTGCGGGTATAATGAATGCTCAGTGAACGAGGTATAGATGTCAACAGTTACTTAGGCTCGTAGCCGTGAACTATCAGACATCCCGATGAGCCATGTGTATATTGAATGAATAAGCAGTACAAATCGTGTACAAGGCACTTCGAAAGTCTTTCAAACCTCCGCAACCAGGGTGTCACATAATCATCACTTACATGTAGAGTCAGGGCCAGGGGCAGGTCCGCCAAACCAAAGCTGAGTTGATGAGAGTTTCACACTTGGCAATGGAAGTTGCAGACCATGAATCAATTCGCCGCGGGAGACACTCGAGGATGACTCCTCCAACGTACACCCGCATCTATGATAACCATCACTGCATTCTTCTTGGCTTTGACTGGACATGCCAGTTCTTTCATACCTAGGTCTCTCCATCTTGTGATTTTCCAATTCATCAGGTTGGTTATCTGAGCGGAACTGAAGTGAACGGGAAGGTCCGCAAAACTCGTGTCTTCTTTTGCTGGGGCGACTTGTCCCATCGCGGCTGGCTTGAAATCCATCTGTAGGCCTGGTGGTCCGCCAGTTCCTACCTACAAGTAGAGGTACCCACCGCTCCTTCCATCCCGTCTGCCCGCTCGCCGCTCCTGCCTCGTCAAACAAACCTCTGTCACCCTCCTGCCCATCCTGCCAAATCCCGTACCAAGAGTCATGCCAAGTCCAACCCCCAAGTCCCCCCTTCCAGACAGACATATAACTTCCCTTCACCAAGCTCCCTTCCCGTGGGCGCCCCGTTGGTGTAATTGGTAACATTCCCGGCGTGGAAATTCCGCGTCTGCATACGTGCCGCAGGAAGACAACGGTTCGAGTCCGTTACGGGACGCCCACGCCTTTTTTTTGTTTGTTTGTTTCCTTCTCGCCCTTGTTTGTTTCTTCTATCTCATAAAGCCTGTCCACCTACGCCCATTCATTCATGATGTACTAACGACCGAGGAGTAGGGAGGGAGGAGAGAGGGTCTATGGAAGCTGGTGGGTAGTACGTCAGCTGTGTGTATTAGAGGAGAAATCGATAGATAGGCTCAACGGAACAATACGCGAGTGTCCTTGTTGCATGTTCTTTCTGTCTAGTTGCCATCGTGAAGTGTCTAGTTAAAATGCGCCCCAGCAAACTCATATACCATTCATATGACATCAGTCTGGTTTCTGTTTTTCTGATATAGACGTGAACGACATAAACAAATGGAAACCAACCTTCAGTATTAACCTTTACATCCATGGCCCACCTAACCAGCTTGCATAGTAGTTCAGCACTTCACGGCTGATGAGCGGTCGATAACTGGTACCTAGAGGAAAACTAGGTAGCATTAACTACAAGTACTCCTCGGTCGAAGAAGAAGACCCGAGGAAAGATAGAAATTCATACTTACCTACCTACCTAGCTACACCCCACACAATGAGGACACAACTGAAAATGATAACCGAAATGGGAAGAAAAAAGCATACATGGGACGGTGTCATCTCACTTAATGCCTGTCAGATTAGGTTACCTAGGTACCTATCAACAACTTACCATGTATGACATTCAAGATACAACGGCTGACGGGATACCAGGAAAGACCTCGGCAAAACCTCCTTGAAACTCTAAACGCCCTTCTGGCTTATGACCATGGTCAATCACTCGCGGTTGAGCAGGCCCGGAGATAGATAGTTTCTGGTGTTGCGTGAAGAATCTCTTTCGATGCAAGATATCGATCGGGCTTCGTATCTGCATGTTCGCTCACATGGATCGACGAGGAAGGGAAGATTGATCAAGTTGATATCAATGTTGACATGAGATGTTTGGGAGTAGAAGGGTGATGATCATTTTGGGAAACGTAAAAAGTGAGGCCGGGGCGACGGTGAAATGGAAATAGAGGAATAGGCAATAAAGCGAATCCCATTCGGGCCTAGAATGGAGGTTCTCTCTTGGTACCGTTATAGAATTGCGAGGTCGAACGTGAAGTGAGAGGCGTTCGCGAGTCTTTGACAGCGACAGGAAACAGAAGTGTTGTGCCAGGTGGTAGAGGAAAAGAGTAGTTGCAATGATGCGCAACGACAACAGTGGGACATCATTGAAATGTAGACTTTTCGATCGAGTGAAGTGGAAAGGGCAGACAGATCTTGGCCAGACCGAAATTTGGGTATTACTTTGAGTACACGGCTATGTCACCTTGCTGTCTATATCAACAAATTCATTTCACAAGCCGCAGTATCTATCCCTTTGGCTCAATTACACGGTTTTCGCTCTTCTAACAGATCAGTCCTCATCCCAGTTCTGTCGTAGATAGGTAGTTAGCAACAGGTTTTCGAGTCGGTCAAGAAAGGGTGGACTCGTGGAAAACTTACGGGGTTGGGACCGGGGGGCTTAGGACCACCGGCTTGTCTGGCAACGATAATCTGATCAACGGAAAGAACTGTCCTGGCAGCCTCGGTGGCGAGCTTGATAGCCCACTGCTTGGTTACGAGGAGATCGAGAATACCCTCCTTCACGGCATCAAGGGTACCGGTGTTGTCGTTGTTCTGTGAACTTGTCAGTTCACTGCTGGAATCAGGATGAATAGGTGGATGAAACATACCTCGATATCCACACCTGTGGACCAAGTGTCCTTCTTCTGATGGGCGGCGTAGAGCCTGCTAAGCACCTCGGTGGCATCCAGACCAGCGCTCTCGGCCAATAACCTGGGAACGACCTCGAATGCCTCACCGAACTTCTTGATCGAGTACTGCGCGAGACCCTGGGTTCTCTCGCCAATAGCCTGTATCCTCTCGACGAGCTGGATCTCAGTGGCGCCGGCGCCAGGGACCAAGCGAGCATCCTTTGTGATGGCCTTGACGACGTTGACACCGTCATCGACGGCACGCTCAACATCATCGAGGTGGTTCTGAGTAGCGCCCCGCAAAACGAGGGTTGCTGTCCTTGTGACCTCATCCTCCTGTCTGAACACGGTAACGCGGTCACCGCCAATCTCCATAGTCTCCACAACGTCGATGCTGCCCATCTCGTCGGGCATGGGAGCACCCAGACGGGCCAGGGGAGTGGCACCGACAACTCTGCATACGCGCCTGAGCTCGAACTTGGACAGAACCTTGAGAACCAGGATGCCGTATCTGTTGAGGTAGTGCATCGCCAGCTCACCGACTGTGGAACCGGCAACGACGACTCTGAGGCCGGAGTTGTAGAGCTCCTTGATCATCGTCTCGAGCTGGTTCTCCTCTCCCTTTGTGAAGTCGAGCATCTCCTGGGCGTTGTGTAGTAGGACGGTGCCCTTGGTCTCGGTCTGGCTGGTATCGATGGGGCAGGTGTAGACACCGACCTTGGCCTTCTTGGCCTTCTTGACGGTGCCGCTGGGCTCCTTGGGGAAGACCATGCCCTTGACGACCCGGCTCTGTTCGAGGTTGCCACCCATAATCTTGACAACGCGGATGTTGTCAACGTTGAAGTTGGCGGGGTTCTTGGGGAGAACGGCAAGGATGGCCTCGGCGACCAGATCAGCGAGGAAGTCCTCGCTGCCGTTCTGCTTGCTGGCAATAACGGTCCTGATGGCCTTGCTCAAACCGGCCTGCGAGCGCAAGTCCTCCACCTTGTCGACAACAAGCTCCTCCAGGGTGTCCAGGGCAATCTTCTGGGCGCGCTCGTAACCGGTGACAATGTCGGAAGTCTTGAGACCCATGCGCAACAGGTCCTCGGCCTTCTTCAGGAGCTCACCGGCAAGGATGATGACAAGGTTGGTGGCATCGCCCATCTCGGATTCTTGTTGTTGACTGGCCATGACCAGCAGCTTGGCGGCGGGGTGGACGACATCGAGCTCGCGGAGAATGGTAGCGGCGTCGGAGGTCAGGATCATCTTCTGAAGGTGGTTGATGACGATCTTGTTGCGTCCATAGGGGCCGAGGGAGGTCTGGACGGTCGAGGAGATGGCCCTGCAGGCATCGATATTGCGAAGGACGGCGCCATCCTCGGAATCGTAGCTGTTGGTGTTGTGCCATGGTTAGAGCTTGGATCCTGTCTTGGTATTGCCGTATGTATAGATAGATCATGAACCCCTTGGGACCGCATAGGCGCAGGTAAAGCGACGGAGGGCAGTTTGGCGGGGTAGTAGGACTTGACGTCGATTGCTGGCAAGAAGCAGAGCCAGGGGAACAAAAAGAGACAAAACCTACTTGTTGTAGCCGCCCTTGAACAGGCCGGCGTTCGGGGCGTTGGGGATATTCAAGGACATGGTGGGCTGATTCTGGTGTTTCTCCTGAATCTGTGTTGTTTTGGTCGGGCTTCCTCTGTCTTGCGGTGTCTTCACTGGCCGTAGCCAAATGCCAAATGGACCTCCCTCCTCAGGAGCTCCCCTCCCCCCCAAAGCGGTGCGGGGCCCACAAAAAAAGTCGATGAAGCGGATAGAAGACAGCAGTGGCGGACTGGCGGCAGGCAGCGGCTAGACTAAGTGGATAGGGAAGCTTCAGACCTCCACTCGGCGAAGCTGCTTCACTTGGGAACTAAGCGTTTAGCACGTCCACGCATACTGCATACTATCTGAATATGCCAGAGCATCCCGTCCCTGATCTCGCAACCAAGAATTGTCGACTTTCAGAGGGAGCATCCAGAACCTAACAGCAGCTGGGATGGATCCATCTCTTAGCTACCTACCGAAATAGTGGGCCTGTAACTGTACGTAGTGTAGCGTACTTGGGTACATGATCAGCCTTGTCCCGTCGCGATTGTTACAGCGGTACGTGGACAGACGGGCGTTTTGGTCGTTTCGTGACTTTCAGGTCCCGCCGCCGCCGCCATCCACGTCCACTCAGTCCAGTCCATTGATTCACTTGTTCCTTCTCTCCGTCCCAACATTCAACTTTCATTTCCATTGTGACCGCCCGACAGACAGACAGACAGTGCAGGTTTAAAGCAGCAGGTGGCCGGCCCTTTTTTACGCTCCCTTCATCTCTTCTCGCTTTCCGCCGCAAACAACAAGTCGCTTTGCTTTTTCTTTCCCTTCGTTCGTCATTCTTGTAACGATTCACGATCGCAAACACGAACAACTCCACTATTAATCATTAATTCACCACCACGGTAGAACTACTCCAACAATGGCACCAGGTAGGTCCAGGTTCCCAAACACCCAAGACACGTTCCCACATCTCCATATTCTGCCCTCCCTCCGTTTTTCCCTTTGATCCCTTGCCTTACCTTGCCTTTCCGCTTTGCGAATTTCTCCTTCTCCAATCCATTATTCCCCGTCATGTCTTCCTCCATTATCCTCAAAATGAAGAAAAAGGTTACTGACTCTTCTGCCCATCGCCCCCCATCAGCGAGCTCAGTTCCGCCCCAGTTGCCTCCCTCGGTCGAGGAGGCCTACCGCAGGAAGTGCATCCAGCTGAAGCAGCGCACCACCGAGGTTGAGGAGGCTAACGATGCCGCTCGCCTGCGTCTGGCCCGGCTGAAGCGCCAGGTTGAGAAGATGAGGCTGGAGCGAGCGTTCCTTCTTGAGCAGTTGGCCAAGAGGACGAGCACTAACGTGGAGGATTCTGACGGCAGCCCCAGCCCGCCGCCCACAGTACGTGACGCCATATCATCACCCCCAGGATCACCTCTCCATCCGGGCGGACATACTCGCCATCACAATCAGCATCATCATCATCACCATCACCATACATCCCTTCATCAATCACGCACAGGTCGGGTCGGTAAGCTGACAGCCACTACCGTGCAGCCAAAGGAGAAGCCCTTGCGTATCAAGCGGGGACATCGCAAGCCCTCTGCCATGCCCAACCTCGACCTGCCTACTGCCGCAGGCGCCACCTTTATCAACCAGAACCTTCAGACCCAGTCGCCGAGTTCCGACGCCTTCTCGGCCGCCCAGCCGACTAACGGTCTGCACAAGGGCACCCTCAGGCCCCTCAAGCCGAGCAGCGCGTTTGAGCTCTACTGTGACGATAAGCGCGCCGCGTCGAAGGAGAAGGCAGCTGTGGCAAAGGCAGCGGCGGCGGCGGCAGCCAGCAAGGAAGCCGCCGAAGGCTCGGGCAGCCCCGAAGATGTCGACAACGACAATGAGAACGAGAACAACGGCGATATTACCGATGTCGAAGAAGAGACGTTGTCGCGCGAGTGGAAAGATCTCCCCGAAGACCGCAGGAAAGAGTTCGAAGACCGAGCCGATCGGGACGCGGAGCGATACAAGAAGGAGAAAGACGCCTATGACGCGGC
Organism: Neurospora crassa OR74A; assembly: GCF_000182925.2. Taxonomy (NCBI): domain Eukaryota; kingdom Fungi; phylum Ascomycota; class Sordariomycetes; order Sordariales; family Sordariaceae; genus Neurospora; species Neurospora crassa. The sequence continues at coordinate 4,325,888 of NC_026503.1, read as the reverse complement.
CAAGGCGGAGGAAGAAGAGGCGGCTGCCAACGCGGAGAAGGCGGCAGCATCAGCATCAGCAGAAGCAGAGGCAACTGACAAACCCAGCGGCTCGTCGAAAAGCAATATCGGCAAGACGGATGATGCCGAGGGTGCCACGGCCGAGGAGATGGACGTTGATGCTGATGCTGATGCCGAGACCACGGATGAGAGGAAAGCAAGCAGCGCCAAGGCCGGCGAGGAGGGAACAGACACGCCGCGGGCGACACAGGAGGACGTCGAGATGGCTAATAATGACACCGATCAGGAGACGAAGGCTGAACAGCCGCAATAGGAGAAGCGCACCATGTCTGAGCTCAGGGATGCAACACCTTTGTTGTCATTGAACTCGGAGGATCACTTCTGGTCCGACAATTGAGGATAGTTGACAGTTTCAACTATTCATCGATGGCCTGGAGTCTGTGTATCATAGAGTTCCTATTATTCTCTTCCATTACAGCAGCTTCGCTTTGGCTTAGCGGTACACCGACGTGTCTTACGGTTCTTTGGGCAGGGGCAGGCAGGATAAGGTTGCGATCGCGGGAAAGAAAAAAAATCAACATACATGTTCCTTACTCATCATACGTTTCGAGGACAACTTTGTGTAATTGCTTACAGAAGACCAAAGAAAGCTTCGTTGCACGAAACTGAATAGAAAGATCAGCTTTCAACACCAACGAGCTCGAGACATTGCTTCCTCCATATTAACGTCCAAGAAACAAACCCGTTCGGCAAAGGATCAAAAAGAATTCCGCTGTATGTCTGTCCCTGACTCCCACCCAAGTGAAAAGTCATATAATGGGCTCTAGCTTCGATCCCAATATCTCTATCACCATCATGAGGCCTCCTCTCCTCTTCCGCCCCTCTGACTTCCATGTCTATCTCTATTTCCATTTCCAATCTCACTTCCCCTACCCATGATACTCAACACGCCACGACCGTCACGACCACCATAACCACCACTACCTGCAATCAATCGAACACCCATCCGCTCTGGCTGGGGATTAACGAGGACGGCATTCACGTATGGCCCAAATTTTGCAAGAAGCAAGCCCTTCTCCACGATCGTCACTCCTCCATCACCACCACCACACTCATACTCAGTCAGACTATGTATGATGCTTTTACGGAGCCTTATCTACGCATAGAAAAGGTACTATAGGCGCAAAGTTTCGAAATGAAAATCTGAGCCATGCGCCACCGCCCATACAGTTGGTCAACCAATGCCAGAGCTGATGATATATATGAGGAATACTTCCTACGTGGTTAGTTACCTCATTCTCCATGCCAGCTTGCTCTTGTCGACAAGTATCAAGTGTCAAGAAGGAATTTAAATCCGACATTTGCCTATGGCCTTACCATGAAATCTTGGTCACTACACAGTCAACGCAAATTGAGACACACAGGAAAAAGTGAAGGAAATGAAATGTATCAACTATGAATCTTCTCAACGCCAAAGCATCGAGTTTCGACTGTAATTACTCTTTTCAAAAAAAGAAACCATTAGTGATTAATGATGCATGTTCTGCCCAAGTCAACCAACTACTTGGGCTCCGTCATTTTCCTTGCCATGAAATCTTGTTCGTATACTCGTCGTTGAACTCCGCGTGAGAACCATCCTCATGAACAGCGTTCGTTATCATCCCGAATCCGGACAACAGGCTTGGGCTCTTCCTTGACGAGAGCGTACTAGAACTGGCCATCGTTGCTTTGAGTGACAGGGACAGGGGTATTCTGGATTTGACCGTCACCGATTTGAGCAACGGGGACAGGATCCTCCTCGGCGGGGGCATTTTGCACCTGACCATCACCGATTTGAGTGACAGGAGTTGTGTCTTCCTCCACAGGGTCGTTTTGAACCTGACCGTCGCCAATCTGAGAAACAGGCTCGTCATCGTCCTCTCTCTCCTCTGCGGGAGCATTCTGAATCTGTCCATCCCCAATCTGGCTAACAACCTCCCCATCCCCATTCGCAGGAACACTCTGCACCTGACCATCGCCGATCTGGGCAACAGCCTCTCCGGCGGAGTCACCCTCGGGCTGTTGTTCCTCAGCACCCTTCTCGGCATGGTCATCCTCCGAAATTTGCTGCTCAGTGTTTAGTACCTGGCCGTCGGGGATCAGAGCAGCAGTCTCCCCAACCTGGTCGCCCTCGGGCTTCTCTTGTTGAGCCTCCTAGACCGCAACCTTGGCCACCTTCACAGCCTTGCAAGTGGGGTTCTTCGGCGCGCCGCTAGTAACCCACGCGAGTACGTTGTAGTAGTAGCCTCCTCCAACTTGCGCCCAGCATGCCTGCCAATTCTGGAGGGCGATGGTGCCAGTATTCTGGGGGTATTGGCCCGGAACATACTTGGAGTCGTCGATGTAGGTAGGAACAAACAGCTGGTCCTCGTTGTCAAAGGCGACATTGAGGCTCGAGGAAGTAGAAGGCTGTGAAGGTCATGTTAGTAGGTGGTACTCGGCTGGACGAGGGATGACAGGGAGTAACATACCTCGAACAGCGTCGTGGCAACGTTAGAGCCAGGGTCGTAGTTGAAAGACAGAGGGGAAGAGACGGTGATGACACCATCTTGGCCGTTGACCGGGAGGTTCCAGATCAAGAGGCCGGAGTTGGAAGGAACGTTGTCGTTGACGGTGTAGTTGTAATAGAAGGAGGCTGAAGAGGAGTCGGCGGGGCTCTCGGTGCTGCCAAGGCACAGCGACTCAATGGCGGCGCCGGCGTGGCAGGCATAGAGGTACTTGCCGTCGAGGGAGGAATCGTCGGACTTGAGCTTGAGGTTGAAAGGGCCATCTTGGGTGTAGGTCTGGGCCTGGACGGCAGCGGTGGCAGTGAGAGCGGCGAGAACGCCGGACAAGGTGAAAGACTTCATGGTGAAGAGTGAAAATCTGTGGATGGGATGGAGACTGGAATTGATAGATGCAATGATGATGTTGAGTGTCTAACCAAGAAGTTGTATAAGTGGCGTCTGCTGGTGATACTGTTGATGAAGAAGATGAAGAGAGATCAAAGTCGATGGGGGAGAGAGGACGGGAGGTTATATAATGGGCTTGGAGCAGAGAGTTTCTACAGATTTCTTTGTGACTTGACGTAGCGGTTGAAGGGCCTCAGGAAGGAAGGTTGCACTGACAACCAATGCCGATGAGGATCACGAGAATTCTGGGGAAGGACACCCATGGAAGACGGGAGATGGCCGGCGGATTCGGCATGATGGGCCCATTGCGGTGACGATCAGCATGATCACTAGTGGTTCGGCGGGTCGGCGACGAGGGTAAGAACGAAGCGAAGCTATCACGAACTTGGCCAGAACAGGAGAGGTTCAACCCGTGTTCAACGAACCAGTGCAACCACGTATTGCTTGGTTGCATGGCAGTCTCCGTTAGTGAGTATCCATCACGGCTCTCGTATAAGCTTTACGAGAGAAAAAAGGAAGGTCGACTTTATTGATCCCACATATGGGAAACTCCCGCTTTTACCGGTGAAGTCAGTCTTGACGACCGACTGGAGTGAGAGCTTTAGTGTATGTAACGTTCGGGCAGTTACCGACTGAGCCTAGTGTAAGCGCCAAGAACCGTGACGTTGATGAGCCGAAGACGGCCGCAGTAGCTGACCAATGCCCATGTCCTTATCATGAGTGTGGCGGAGGGCAGGCCAGACCCTTCTGTTGTAAGAATGCAGTTTCAGTCGATGAGCAACTGCAAGACAGAGCTGAGGTAACTACACCGCAGACAGGCCTACCTACCTGTGTAGAACCAGTTAGTGCGAGGTAGAAAAGCGACGATGGTTTTTTTTTTTTTCGAGGGGCAGTGCTACTGTGAGAGGTCCATCGTCACCGCCATGCTGCCTATCACCTCTATTTGTTCTCGTATTTCCCGTCACAGAGCTCTTGCATCCATCCAAACTTAGCTGACGCTTGGAGATAATGCGGTTAGGAAGGTCGGGAGTCGGATACCACTTGCCGAGATAATCCACCTCTCAAGATAGTAGCCCTAGAAAGGAGGCGCATTACTAGCGCGGGACTTTATGGTGTCTTCAAACGACATCACTTGATTCTCCGACTTTGTATGCTCTGTCTCGACAAGTGTGATTGTTCTGTTAAACTCATTCCATAATTCTTTTGTGATCCGATGTGGATTGAGTTCTTGGTGGCCCTTTGAGCACGATCAAAGGTCTCTTTGAGGAACCAAGCCAACAAATACATCAGCATTGTGACTCTGTTCTGAGATCCCCGAAAGTCTGACATTGGGCTCAAAGCAGAATGTCCGACTTGTGTTGCAGTGATCGATCGATGACGGTAGGAGTCCCTTCTCGCGCTTACTTGAGCCAAAACTGTGTCCGTCTTCCATCGAGGACGGAATACGAGACAGTCTCGTGTGCAAGTAAGCGGTGATGACTATCGAGGGTAGCATCGTTGGCATGCGCACCGAAAGCGACCATCATGGTTCACAGCTCTCTTTGCCGTTTATCAGCTTCGGGAATTCCACTACCATCACGGCCATAACCTCACACACCAAACCCCCTTTATCGGCTTGATGAATTACTAAGTGCTGGATGCGGTGGCCTCCTAAGGCCTGCCTTTGAGCTCGTACTGGTAGACCTCCTCGCCGTAGGGGTCACTAGAGGTTATACTGAAGGACCAAGCTGTCGATATAATGAATCGAGTGTTGCTGATGATATCGTCAGGGAACTAGAGGAGGCGAATGCGATCTGGGCCGTACAGGGAGAGCGACGCAAAGACAGTTGGTTCGCTGGGTTGGAGAGAGAGGTTGACGACGGCTGTCCCTCGGAGACATTCGGGGAAGAAATCTGAGAATTATTGACATGGTGGGTTTTGGTGAGGGCAGACTGGCGGTTGAAGGGAGATATAATGCTGACATGACCGATACTGCCACACGTTATAGCAGGGGCAGCGATATCAAATGAGGCTAAGCATTGTCGACAAGACCATGTTCATATGTAGCCACCGCGAGGCGTTGAAGCTTCGAATCAAGCGTTGCCTCGTAGGGCTAAATTCCTCACTTCAGGACGCCGCCCTTGACATTGACACAAGACAGGGAAGGAGACTTTGAGGGGATTAGATGAAGCAAGGTTTACCTTTACATGCTTAACTGTTCTGTCAATCATAGGGTCTCCACGAAATGGGTTAACGGCCCAGTAAGAAGGGCTTTTTAGTAGCCTCTCTTCTGGTTATCTTCGGATGATGAATACTTTATGTGGAAGATGTCAAAGATGAAAAAGAGTGATTCCCCTGCAGAATGGAAACCCCACCATATCCCTCCCCGCACTCACAGCGCTCAAGCACCATCAGAGTGGCAGATCTGACGGGCTGAAGACAGCGCAACCCTGGTCGCCCCAGCTGCCCTGGCGGGCCTTACCCGTTCCTGCCCCTGGCGTCCCAAAACTGCGGGAGTGGAGAACTTGAAGTGTGTGGTGACTGTGAGGAGGCTGGGGTGCGTGGGATGGGGTGGCCCAAGCTCCGTCGGTTCCCCAGCAACCAACCACTTCCCCAGCCTCCATACTTACTAAATCTTGAACTGCCCGCAGCGCTGCAGGGTCTCAGCTCAGTCTTTTGCCCACTTTGTGTAACGAACAGGAAAACGCGAATGCAGGTTCCATGACGGTTCAATGGACAGGGCGACCAGCGCCGGGAGAACAGCCCGTCATGTGCATTCCCGTGAATGGAAGCGCAAGTGCAAGTGCAACTCGTGTGCAGACACTCAAAGTCTTTTTTCTCCGAGGTAGAGGTATGTAGCAAAAGCAACAAGAGCTATTCTCAACTTCTATCTGAGTGAAGTAAACAATCCCTCATCAGTCACGACTCAGCCCTCCAACTTCAGCTCAGCTAGGCTCGCTCGCAGCTGGTGCTGTCCTGTCCTGTCCTGCAGTGTCCTGTCAGTGTGCCTGGGCTGTCCTGCCCCGCTACTGTACGTATCGCGCCTGTCGATGCCAGCCCCCCCGTTTCCTGTTCCTGGTCCAGGTCCCAGTTTCCGAGCCAGGAACTAAGTTGGTTGGCAATCTTTTTGTTACCAGGCGCGAACCGCCGCGCGACAGCTTCGCCCACTATTTTTCATCCAACTTTTGCCAATATCGTCGTGCCTTCCTGTACCTACTTAGTTGCAAGAAGACGGGGGATTGAGCAACTTCTGTCTTGATCTTTCCTCGGCCTGTTCCGAGCTGGCCGTCTCTTCAGCAAGTTGTGCCCGCCCGCCATGGCGAACAATCTTTCACCGCCCGGCTCGAGTTCCTACTCGTCCAATACCTTGACGGTAGGCGATGGCACTTGGGATTTTGAGAAGAATACCTTCCTGCTTCCCAATCTCCAGGGTCTCAACTTTGAGACGATGCGATACAATGGTATGTGCCGGCGGTACATGCCTTTCATCCATTGAATCCAAAGAATGTAACTAACAAGGAACTCCGACTCTTCTCATCAACGACAGGCATGGGCAATCGCTTCTCGACCTTGACCGAATACCACAGTCTCATTATCGGCCACGGAGTGTTAGCCGCCATCACCTTCCTCTTCATCATCCCAATCGCCGTCCTTATTGCCCGCTTCTACTCGCGCCGACCTGGATCCGCCATTCGATATCATGCATACCTGCAGATCATCACGGTCGGCTTCAGCACTGTCATCTTCGTTCTCGGCTTCATCGCTGTCGGTCCTCCCCGGAACCTCACAAACCCACACCATGGCATCGGCGTTGCCATTTACGTCATGATCTTGGTGCAGGCTTTTGGTGGCAGCCTCATTCGCAAAATCACCGGCCACTCCTTCCGCCTACACCTTCATCGTTGGATGGGCCGCGCTATTGCCATCCTTGGCATTGCCCAAGTGCCGCTTGGCCTGACGCTCTATGGCTCGCCCAAGTACTGCTTCATTCTCTATGCTCTCTGGATGGGCTTCCTTCTTATTCTGTACTTCATTCTTGATTACAGAGACAAGGAGCGCCGCGAGTACTACGCAGGTGGCCCCCGCTCCGAAGTGACTGGATACACGGATGAGAAGTCGGAGAGCCATCACCATGGAAGGAATTGGCTCGGTCTGGCAGCCGGTGCCGGCGCATTGGCTATGCTCCGTGGTCGCAAGCGCAACCGGGACGAGGAAAGGGCCCTGGACCGAAGTCCCAGCCCATATCGCTCTCATGCTCCTCATGACGGGGAAACTGATATCACCTCCTCACATCCACATGCCAGGCACGACAGCTATCACGACGACAAGTATACCGACGTGTCTTCGCGACGCAACACGGGTGAAGGGGGCGGATGGATGGGTAAGCTGGTTGGGCTTGGTGCCGGTCTTTTGGCCGCCAAGTATCTGAAGAAGAATCATGACCGTCGTGATGACGAGTATTCGGCTGTCTCAACAGAAACAGGACCTAGTCGTCTTCCTCCACGGAGAGGAGGTCCGGCACCAACCGAAAGCGACTATACCGACTACACCGACTTCACCCGAACAGACAACCGACGAAATTCCAAGCAGAACCCGGTTGTTGCTTCCGAAGCGGAGAGCGCTGCAGATGACCGGCGCCCTTATCGACCTGGCACACCACCACGCTCGCATGCTGGCCGTCGTAATTCGCGATTCGACAGCACGATTGTCTCAGACTATTCTTCCTACGTCAGCCCTTCTAGAAGAGAAGAGCCTGAAAAGAAACGGAGCAGCGGGGCTGGGAAGGGTCTGCTCTCGGGACTTGGCCTTGGCTGGTTCGCCAAAAAGACGGTGGACCGCCGTGCAGGAAAGGAAGAGGATCGCATAAGGGACGAAGATGAGAGGCGACGTGAAGAGGAGGACAGACGATTTGAAGAGGAAGAACGCAGAGCTGGACGTCGGAACTCCAAGTTTACCGGTGATGGCTACCCCAGTCCTTCCAGACGTGATTCCCAACGTCGTCCAGCTGCTATGCGCCAAGCAGCACCAACAGACATGACCAGCACGACCGGCACTTCGGTTCTCTCTGACGAGTTTACTACCATGGAGCCGCGAGGACATGCCCCTTACAACCCAGCGCCCGTGAGCGGCGGAGCTCGACCACCACCCGCACCCATCCCAGTTGCAGGAGGTGCTGGTGCGCCGCCTACAATTGTTCCCATTACTCCTGGACCCTCCGGTTACCCAGCTCCTGGAAATGGCCCGGTTGCTATGCCCGCGATGCCTCCCGACCCACGCGGCGTGTTCTACCCACTGAGACCCCCGACCGATACAAGCAGCAGCGACCTGACAGATGTCAATGCTGACAGGCGACGACGAGAGGCTGAGGCGGCGGCCGCAGCAGCAGCAGCATCCGCCAGTCTCCTGGCCGCACAACAACAAGAAGACGATCGGCGTCGCAGAGGCGGCCCTTCTGACGGCGTCAAGGTCAAGGTGCAGAGTGACAGAGATAGGAACATCACTCTGCGTAGGATGACGGATGAGGACGCCAGGAAGGGCAGCAGCAACAACCGGCGCCGCCGAGGCGACTCGGTCAGCAGTAGCCACTCAGAATCGGACCCGAGCAGCGGTAGGCGGTATCGCAGGTCGGATCGCCGCGAGAGCAGGAGTTCGAGCCAGCGCGGCCGAGCCGAACGGGCCGCCGAGGCAAGGGTAGACCCTTCGGCCAACCCATTATATCCCGCCCCTCTTAACACGGGTGGTAGCGGTACACCGAGGCAGCAGGCATCCCATGGTGGAAGTAGCGGGGTGCCGCCGTATGCTGGACCGTCCGGGGGCCAGATGCCCAATGTCGCAGGGACGATTTCTAGTTTGGATAGTCCCGCACAGTGGAGCGCGCTGAGCCCGAGCGGGGCGAGCCAAAACCCGGGTGGTGGTGGTGGTGGTGGCGTTAAGAGAGAGGTGTCGAGTGCGGCAGAGAGGAGACAGAGGAGGAGGTTCGAGAGGAGAGAGGGAAGCAGGCAGCGGGCTGCTACGGAGTCGTCACTCGGAGGTTAGTGAGTGAGTTCTGTGTTGGGGTTGATTGGTTGGCTGGTTTTGCTTTTCTTTATATGGGTTGGGCTTCTTCTCTATTCCCCCTTTTGCGTCGGTTTCTTTCCTTTTCTTTTTCTTCGCTGGATTGTGTTTGCATCCATGCCGGCATGGCGTTTGGGTTTCCTTCATGGATGGTGATCACGAGATGATGGATGATGGATGATACTATGGATATATGGTCTGGATGATGGGTCTTTTGGTGCCATCAGTTGGACCAAGTCTCAAAAGGAATGTTGACGAGTCAATGGACTATGGACTCGATATGTCTTGTATATATCTGCTGTCAAGGTAAATGGTGGATGGACGGGTTATCTGCTACCGCTCCTACATCGTTACAAATTCGTGATGTTATCAATGCCTCTCAGGATACGTCACTGTACCTTGCAGGAAGTGACTTCAACTTTGACTCAACCGGAAGGGCTCAAGGAAACGTCGAGGCCGCAGATCGGTATTCAGTGATGCTAAGCGATTTTGGTGATTTTTGCTTGACTTATAAGAGAACAAGAATAGTTCCCGTCGGTCTAAATGGAGTTCCTGTTGTGTTCTTGGGCCTCACTAACCGTTACAGACAAACAGGCCGATACTGCGGAATTGTTATCACATACCTTATGAGGAACCCCCAGGGTGTGTGATTTTAGGGGCACACAGGGGCCTGCATTTGCTGTGCCTGTGCTGCCCCGCATTCCCCGCCATCTGATCGGGTCCAGTTCGTAGGGTACAGGTTCCCTACAGGTGAGGATCGCCAAGTTGCCCGTATTTGATCTTTATCTCACACGCGACGCGCTTTCCATCTTCACACCAAGACAACTACCTACGCTACATATAACCAATTGCGACAAGTCTCACCTGTTAACGAAAACGAGTTCAACCCCGACTGCCAATCTAGGTAGCGCAAAAGCAACGAGAAACAACATCATGTCAACAGACCAACCACAACAACAACCAGAAGCCATGCCATCGTCGTCGTCGGCGGCGCAAAGGCAAGGATCGCAACAACCGCAATCGCAATCGCAATCGCAATCACAGCCTCAAGAAACGAACGGTCACACCCAACAAACATCATCCTCAGGTCTATTATCCCAGTCACGAAACCAACAACCACCATCGCCACCACCAGCAAACCAAACCCAAACTCAAACTCAAAATAGTCAACAACAACCAGCCGAACCCTCCTCCTCTTCTTCCTTCGAACCCTCCCAACAACAACAACAACAACAAACTCAACCCCAACCCGCCGAAGAACAAGAACACCAAGAACAAGAAGAAGAAATAACCCCAGGCCCCCGCGCCACCCGCCTCCAACAGCTCTTTAGTACCACCCTCCGACATACACTCGACAAGATCTCGCGCGACAACTTTGCGGCGTGTTACCCGACGATTGCGGCGCGGGCGCCGGGGACGTTGGAGTTTGTGCAACGGCAGATGGTGGAGCGGTTGGGGGTTCAGTGTGATGTGAGTTTTTTACTTTCCTTTCCTCTTTGTTTCGTCTATGTTTTGGGGGGGGGGGGGGGGGGGGGGGGGTGGGGTGTTGTATGTGTTTTTGGTGTGGGTTGGGGTATGTTATATTTCGTGTGAAGAGAAGGGAAAAAAAAAAAAAACCGGAACAGAAAAGAAAAGAAAAGAAAGGAAAAGCAGAAAAAAAAGGATGGCCATGAGGGGGAACGTGAGAAAGCTGGGACTTGGGATTTGGGGTATAATGAATGGAAAAGACGGAGGGAAGAGGCGGGAGCGAGAGAAGGCGAATTGGGGTGTTGTAGGAGGTCGTGAAAGCAGCTGGGCAAGTAAAGTTGTGAAAAATGGGCCGGGATTTCGAGGTTGAAAAACGAAAAACAATTTTTTGAAAGGAGCTTAGGCTGACCAACTCCCAAAAACAACAGAAAGAATTCAACTCCATCTTGCACACAAGACAGGTGGTTCCCAAACTCAACGAGCTCGAGACGCTCGTCGGCGAAGCAAACAAGAGGAAACGAGAAGCTGGCGGTGATGATGCCACTCCGCCCGTACCGTAAGTCGTTTTTCTTTTTTTTTTTTTTTTTTACCCTTTTTTTCTTTTCTTCTTCCTCCCCCCCCCCTTTTTTTTTTTCATTCTAGTAACTAACTGTTAAAAAAAAGACCACACACCCTCCCACCATCCATCATCCTCTCCGCCCATCTATCTCCCCACCTAACAACCACCCACTCCTCTTTAACCACCACCCTACAACAAACCCAAGCCGAAAATCACCAGCTGTTCCAGGAAATCCAAGCGCAACGCGCAGAAATCGAAGAGTTATTGGCCGTGGTAGAAAAGGCGCTGAAGGATGTCGAGGGGGCGAACGAGTTGTTGGAGGGCGTCGTGGAAAAGGGGTTGGTGGAGGAGACGAGGGGGGTAGATGGGGAGATTAGTAGTTCTATTGGCGGCGTTGATGGTAGGTAAGGTAAGGTAAGGAAGGGGGTTGGTGGAATGGGCGAAGAGTTATTGTGACATATGGGTTTCGGACGTGGATTGACAGAGGAGGAAAGAGGAGGGAGAAAGAGGGTGTGAGTGTCGGTTGAGAGGGACGGAAAAGAGATCAAGGACCACGGGAGAGAAGAAAAGTTGAGACGAGAAGAACGGAAGCAGTGGAGGAAAGTGAGTTCGACTGGAACCAAGATGGGTTTAGCCATGATGCTTATGATGTGCTTGCAAAACAAGTATATCAACATGGCGTCAGGGAGTTAGTCCATCTCATCATCCACCGCTCTCTTTCTCAACACGGAGACAACCTGGATTAGGGGTTAGAGTTATCCGAAATTCGGTCGTCATGAAGTCGGTACCCAGGAAACAAACTACCTGTACCTACTGGCCATGTCACGCTTGGTCCAGACTGTCTGACACGACGGTGTCAAGTTTTATGAGTTGAATCGGTTCTGGGATGGACAAGATGCATCCTGTAATTATTCTCGGATACTCATAAATATCACATTCATCAAGAAGACTACTTTGTGATATGAAACTCGTGAATTGTTGTGTTCGAGAACCATGTATTAACGATGGTATGTCAGATTTTATACATATCTTGAAATAGAGAATTGTTGCATAGCCGATCAAACCAAGTCAACCGCTTGTCCAGCCACCTGGGTTAGTCGTCATCCTGCGATACCCCTTTATGAGAGAGCTTTGGATCGAATGTCTAGTAATGCCGGCAAACCAACGCAATGCAAACTAGCAGACAGGACCAGAAACGATGTTTCATCAAATACGATGTTTCATCCTGTGTCATGGCTCTCGTTCATAAAGAAAATGATGGAAACCCCTGGCCGCAGCCTTGGCGGGCCATTAGCCACCTGGCAACCTGATGCGAGCGGTCGTAGCAATAAACCGAATACGAATAGTCTAATACCGCTTGCTGTATTTCATGAAGGCTGTTATCAAAACATGTTAGGAACTAAAATAATTCCAAAACACATCGGCTAGAGTCTTCGAGAAATTTTCTGTCCAGGGGCTACCTAGAAGTTGGGTTTGAAGATATAATGAAGACTTAGGTGCGTAATAAAAGCATGCCCAAGGTCTATATACTGACTATAACGTATGCAACTTGTTCTTACAACCCTTCGGCAAGTCAACTGGGTCTCAACTGACCAATTTTGTCAGGGACAAGCATCGAATCCCTTTGCCCACAGCTGCTGCCATCCGTCAGCCCCATCATCCTTCAAAACACGATGCCAAACTCCAGTAGCCAACCCCCCTTTCCTTTCCAAGAAACAAAAATGTGGTATTGGTATAGCAAGGAAAATGTGGTCGAAAACTTGCGAGCTCCGAATTCGCAGTCTCTTTCTTATGCTTCCAGTAAATGCAAACGGATCGATGAAGATCAATGCAGGTATATGCCACTCCAGCCGCTCAGTCAGTCCGCTGACCCAAGTATGATGATGACGATAAATGAAAAATCACAAAGGAAATGGGTATATGATAAAAGTAAGGCAATATCACAACAACAACCAAGCCCGATATGGTGACCGGGCCCACATCCCCCAATTTTTCGTTTCGATGACCTTTCAGAGCAGTCTGTTTTCCGCCCGAATGATCTGCCATGGGCCGAATAAGTCGACCTCTCCGTATGCGGGAGGTAGCACGCGTACCATCCGCCCTGTGGCCCAGTCCACGTACCATCGCTTGCCGTTGGAGATGATGTAGTTGCTTTTCCGTGGACTCTTGAACAGCAAGACCGAATAACAGAGCTTAGCGTAAAGATGATCGTGCGTCTCGGTCCATATTTGTCTCGGCCGCCATTTTCCCGTGTCTGGGTCGACATTCTCGTTCGGATACGATGTTGTCGATAGCCGGCCTACTATCGGATGTTGACCGATGCCTCCTCGCGCAAATGCTGCAAAGTCGTTCTGCCCCTGGTTTCCTCGCTCGTTCTCTTCTTCGTGTATCGTTGGTGGCCGTGCTGTACTGTTTATCCCATTTGTGTCGTTTTCCTCATCCTCCTCACCACTCCTACTTGACGCAGTACTTTGCCTCCTCTCGTTCAACCTTTGAAAGCCGCTGATGTTGTCTTCCGGCGTCGGCCTTTCCCCCCGAAGCCATCGTATCCTTTGAAGTCGCGGGATACTTTGATCCCGAGGGAAGTCTCGCTCATCGATAGGTGCCGCGATGTTGATAGCGGCAAAGATGCAATCAAGCCACTTGACAAATGTCTTGAGCTCTACACATGATAGTAGAAATTGGTCCGTCTCTGCTCGTAAACGGATGACGTAGCGCCGCCTGCTGTTGTGTCAGCCATCAAGACTTCAACCATGTCAAGATATGTAAACGCACTTTCTGTAATCTGCGGCAATTCCGGCATCCGCATGCTGTAGACTGTAACTCTTTTCCAAAGAACCCTTCTTGACCCATGGAGGACTATCTGGCGAGATATCGGGGCCGTCCGGTCTCGATGAAAACCATGTCCGTTCCTTCTTAACCGAGTAGATGTTGAGTGCAGTCCCCCTCAGCTCGACGTAAACCATCTGCCAATTGCGAACCTCGGCGCGTTTGATCGTATGCTCGATTTCCATCTTCCTCATGAACACGCCTTCCGCAATCACATCACATGAGTACTTGGGCAGCACATCTTCTGGAGGAGCGACCGGCTTCGAACCCTGCTGCGCCGCGGCCAGTGCGCGCCTTTGCGCGGCCATGGCGGACTTCATGGCCGTCTCATAACTAGGTGGGTTCGCCGGTCGTGAAGTCATGAGATCCCGATAGAACAAATCCTCCTCCATCGACATGCGGCGCGGGCGCTGCGACGCCTCATCGCCGACGGTGTGCTGCGAGAAGGCATCGCTGGAATCCATGAGTCGCCACCTTCCCGCTCTCCGTGTGGGCGAGTGCACAACGTGTGCTTCAACTTTGACAGGCCTGGCTACCTATGAATTCCCAATCCGCCTATCCGTCTGTCGGCGGGGTTTGCTAGACCAGTTATCGTCAAGGGGCCGTTGTCACCGCCTGGAAGCGATCCAAGGAATCCGTCCGTCGGTCGTTTGCTGTTGGCTTCCTCCTTCCTAATCCGTGCTTTCTGGCATGTTGCCCAGCCCCGTGCCAGGTAGTGATAACTTGCGATCAAAGAGAACTGGATCCAAGCGAAACAGAGGTGAGACAACAAAAGTCGTAATCCTTCACTTGGCAAGAACTCTTTCTCCCAGAAATTGGAACCCAACAGGTAGTTGATGCAGCAGCCCGAGAGGTGGATGAGAGCGACAGATAGACACGGGCAGAACCGACCGTCGCCTTTGTTCAAGTGGCTTCTTGGGTGTGAAGGCGCTGAGCTTGGGTGGCAGTGTGGGGAGGTGTGACTCTGTGGAGTGATCGTCGGGGTGGGAAAAGCTTAGCATAGAGAGACCGTGTCCGACGGAGGGTGGAGGCGCATGAGACGGTGCTCTGGGTGTGTGTGCTGCTGGTATAAAAGCCAGCTTGAGACGCGCGATGATAGAGAAAGACGGAGGTCGCGGAGAGGCACCTAAGAAATTCAGTCTAAAGGAGGGAATCGATATGAGGTAATCCAGGTTGTCGTCACAAGTATCGAAGGAATAAGGAAGGAAACGGTCAGATCCGTCCGAAGCCAAGCCAGATACTAACAATGTGGCAGGGGTGAAATTGGTATGTAGTGTATTGAAGAAACGGAAGAAGAGGGCAGTGGTAAGGTAAGTTTTCTAGAGCCAGTTCAGGGCTTGCCCGGGGCCGGAAGAGAAGGGTGGAAAGGGCGAAAGAAAGACGGATGGATGGGCAAAACCGAAAAAGACGGGCAAGACGGGACTCGGCAGAGCAGTTTGAATTGTGTCGGGTTGTGCGGAATACGGAGCTGAGAGCAAAGTGAGCGAGCATGAAAAAGGTGGTGGAGGAAAGTAGCAGTGAGGTGGAAAGTGCAGCGCAGCGAGGCAAGGAGGAGCTTCCATCCAGAGAAACAAACCTAAACCTGCCACGAACTAGACTAGAATAGTGTGGTGACTGGACTGTGGCTCGGGCTGTAGACGTAGTGTACTTTAGTTGAGTGTGCCTAACTGGGACACAGGACGGGAGGTAGGTACAACGAACCTTTCCACTTTCTAGTTCTACCTCAGCTAAGCGTCCGGCCCGGGTTGAGTGCGGGAGATGCAAAAGACAGGGGGCTCTGGTGGAAAGCGGTTCCCAATATCGAATCTCTCTCTCACCCCCTACTTCGGGTTTCCCCTTGTGAGGACCCCCCTCCACTACCCTCGACCGGGCTTTCCACGTTTCCCGGGCGTCTTGGCAATGCCCTCGGTGTTCACCTAACGAAGGGGCTGAAAGAGCACGCATAATGGCTTAGGTAGAGGTCACGGTAGGTAGGGAATCGCCTCGTTTCCAAACGAGCCCCAAGAAGCACCTACATAGGACTCGATCGGTCCAAGCAGCCCACGCCTTTCACCACTTACTCGTGCGGTCCCGTAACACTGGACGCGCATTGCCAAACCATCACAGCTCAGCATTTAGTATTAGTATGACCAAGTCCAAAAGAGGTTCGCCGTTTTTCTTCTTTTTCCCGTCCAGGCAAAGCACCAGTGGCAGAGGATCCATCAACGAACGGCTTGCAACGGCCGTACGGTCACTCTGTTGTCCACTTTTTAACCACAACTACCGGGCCACGCTAAATCGCCATCATGATGATGATCTGATCTTATGCACACCAAGTGCCATGAACCATGCTTGAGACTTTTGAACCTGGAGACTTTGACAAAGCAGAGAGGATGTCCAGCAGCTGAGTTTTCAGACGCGTGATGTTGAATGGCCGGCCGGATCTGTCTGTGAAGCATAAGCGGCAACAACAACAACTGGCTTGCAGTTGCAGGTGTCCATCGATCGTTGACCGACGTCCCTATATGCAAGACGAAGAGGAAACAAAACGTAAAAGCGAGATCGGACAACCAACAGGGACTTCAGTTTGTTTCCGGAGACGCATGACGCGGCGAAACACTTCATCGTCTTCAGTTTCCAAGCTCGTCTAGTTCACTTTGAAAGTTTTAACCAAATATATTGAACGATCGTTTTAGCTCGCATGGTCTGCGTCTCGGCCCCACTGCACCTCTTGCCTTCCACAGCCGTAGCGGCCCCAGCTGGCCGTCTATCATTGGACACACCGCGCCATCCAGCCAATGATAGCGTTGGCTTCAAGCGGATGGGCCACTCTGCGCATGGCACGCTAGGCTGTTCCAGGGAGGTGCTTTTGAAGGGGAGAACGCCAGAGACATCACCACCGACGCTCGAGCCATTTCCACGGGCAGTATTTCTACCGCCGACCGACCGGGAGTTCACTGCATTCAGTTCAGTTCCGTTCACCATGAGAAGGAGTGATCCGGCTTGTTGTTCGCTTTTGGGAACACATTCAGTCGGCCGGCTGCCTAGGTAGTCATTGAAGCCTGAGAATATGGCATCCGTCATCGCAGGTGTTGCCGGCCGAGGTATGTTTTATTTGTTTTATTTTGGCTGCAATCCGCATCTCCATCTCTTGGCGGTATCCTGGAAGTTGGACGCAATTTAGTTCTGTGCGACCCCGGCCGTGACCTGCGCCAGAAAACGACTGGAACATCCCAATCGAGAAGGCAGCCGAGGAGTTTTGTTCCAGGCTGGGCATTGAGGGGGACGTGGGTCGTTTTTGACAAATTGAAGCCCTCTGTGGTTGACTCTCTCGCAAAGTTCAGTTCGTCTCTGGAAGGCGTCCGAGTCGGAGTGCTGGATCAAGTGAGAGATATCTCCTGCAGTCAACTTTCCACTGTTTCACCCCTCCCCTGCCTCGGTTTCAGTCCAGTCGAGTCTTTCGTGTTGTGGACGGCCGGCTCGACCGAATAAGGCTGAAATGCTGGAAAATCAGAGCCAGCCAAGCCAGTGAGGGCTGCCTATTTTACTGTGGTAGGGGTGGGACCCCTGGCCAGACCTTCTCGTTTGGTTGGAATGCCAATGTCTTGTTCTCGTTTTGGAAGGTGGGAGTGTTTGCGACAATCCATTTCTCGGTCAACAAGCTCACGGGTTTCTCTCAGCTCCGAGTCCTGTGCTCACCCGAATGCTGTTGGCACAGCCAAGCCAAAATCTGCTGCGTCCTGCCAGCTTCAGATGGAATGCCGTCTCTCAGCGCTGCGCCGGACATAAAGGTCTCCATTCCAATTGTCACTTCGAACCCCCAATCCCAATGTTGCTGTCGGGGGTTTCAACCAACGACGGGATGCGTTTATCGCTGGCAGACTGACATGGTGGTCTGGCATGGGTATTGTGGACCCTGAGGACCTTGATGTCGGGCTCTCTATCAAATCGATTTTGGCCCTTGGATGCAGTGGTCTCCAGATTCGCCCCTGCCTGCCATGCCCCTAAAAAAGATCACCCGCATTTCGCTCGCAATTTCCAAAATAAAACCCGAAGAGAATGGGAAGGTCGCTTCTTCTGCTTCTTGGCTTATTGAATGCCAAGATGCCTTCCGGATTCCGATTTTAGCTGATGGTGCGGAAGGCACAGATGACAACGGCCATCAATGTGCTCCGGTTCAATCTCCGGCCTTCAATGTTAACATCGGAAAGAGGAATGAAACTGAATGATTTGTCTGGGCGGAGAACCGGGCATACCATCCTCGCGACTGAACTGCTGATCGGGCTATAATCCGACAAGTACTTCACATCCAGGGAGTGCCTTGCCATCCTCCGTTCCCCGCGATAGCAGCAAAAGCACGCAAGCGCCCCTGTTGACAGGTTGGCGTCAACTACCGGCAGCTGCTGTTCGGCGTTAACGACTCAAAAAGAGGCAAGAATGGATTGACACTCCGGTGTCGGCAACTCTGGGGGCTTCACCGGCCGGGCGTGCTGAGTGACAGACGGGAGTCACTCGACTTGTTGGGTTACCAACTGCAGACTTGCTTATGTTCCAGTGTTTATCACGACTCACACATAACACTTGCTCCTGCCTGACTGGGTCAAATAGCGTGCCGATCCGGGTGCCGCTCTGTTTTATGTATACCCAACCTCAATGTCACTCTTTACCACAGCCAGATTGGTCACGGCAGTTGCTCCTTCTAACATGGGCTAGACGGGCATCGATCAGAGCAAGAACAACCCAGGCATCCTCGTTGGCCGACCGGAGATCATACGGAGATCGTCCAGATCAGCAGAACTCTACGTCAAGATCGATTGGAGACTACCGCAGTGGGCCAAGACTCACGAATCCCCTCAAGTTTGTGTCACAAACTCAAAGATGGCCACATACCTCTTCAGTTGACTGTTCTGTAGAGTCGACACCCACAAGTCCATCCTTCTCCATTTCAATGCAGGAACAGGGGCACAGCCAAAACGAGATAACCTCGGATTCAGTGCCATGACGGTGTCGGAGTTCGCCATCAGTACCTCTATTTGACAGACGTGGAACCCCGTTCGAGTTGCCCTTTGGCATCACACGTGGCTGCCCCGGTCCCCTCTTAGCTCCCGAGACCGGGTGCCACAACAGGGCTACCAGGCTACGCCAGCGCCGTGAGGCCACAGCTCGAAAGTCGACGGGGAACGCCCTTGTGATATGTACCAATACGTCCCTTTCCCGTGATCAAACATTTAGGGTTCCAGGGACCCTGGGATGTCCGAGTGTCAAATTAAAATACGAGCGAACAATACCTCAGAGTCAGAAAAGGGTTGTTTATGATAGCTGTCTTGCAATCTCAAGTCTCCGTAGGCCGTCACTTTCTGTTTCCTGTCGAGGGAGACTGGCAAGGATTATCATGACGGACGCGTTGTCTTACTCTGTCGTGCTGCCTGCATATTTCAGGCCCGGATAATCGTGCGTTACCTCTACCCGGACTTCGACCTTCTAAATTCGGTCAATGGTCAGACTCTCCGATTACTTGGTACGGTCAAAAAGTCCAGCGTGGTCACCCATCAAGCGAAGCCGGAGGCGTGCCCTCCGCCTCTCAGCTCTATTATATTCTGGAACTTGAAGAGGCTGGTGCGTATTCCAGTGACCTTCTCAGAATAGCAGTACCTGGAAAAACTTCCTTTCCCTGGACTGAAGTTTACCCTCCCTTGAGCAGTACCCTGCATACCACCACTCAAGCCGTCAGTGGCTGACTGATTCAGCAGGTTACCGCTATAAGCAGCTCGATTCTCGGTCATTGGTGGCAATGAATCGTTATGACTGTTAGTCAGGCTGGCAGAAGCACAGGCAGCATATGGACACCAGTAAAGCCTCGTTATCGGATTCGTCCCTCTAAAAAGACCGAGCCGATGACTTACAAACCACAAAAGACTTGTGATTCAACTACAGACGGCGTCATTCTCCGCCTTGGAGACACGGAGAGTTCTATTCTCCGTACAAAGGCCGAGATTCAGCTGTAATGTGGTTCTTCTTTGAGGAAATCATAAGGAGTGACATTATACTCCTGTAGGTCGACCAAAGCATCTTGGTCATCTTACTCGTAACCAGCAAGTGCTAAGAACAAGCAGACAGTGCACCCACATATGAAGATATCTTAAAAGTCACCTTCCTTCGGGGTACAGGATTCGCTTCTGGTCCAAAAAGGTCAGGCAGGACCAACCACTACGCAAAAAGAAGGGTACCCTACCAGCACTCCTCCTCCTGTCTTACTGCGTACGTCTTCGTGTAACACGAGCACCACATCTTGATCCTATGGAACTTGAAGCGCAGGACTAACCCCACCTCTTGACTGTTGGTGGTTCTGGGTTAAAATCTCGTACGACCTACATACTGACCCCAATAGCCGCGCGTATTCCGCAACTTCTAAAGTGTCTGATGTATCAGACCTGTCAGTCTTTGCCTTATCTCTCTTCTTTCTCATCGTAAACCACCAACCATCCTGTGACCACTTGCGTATGTATATTTCTTACATTGACTCTACCAGATTGAGAAGGACACTCCGACCTGGTAGTCCGATGGATACATATTGGGCATGAATATTAAAGGCAACCTCCGTCACCGGAGACCCTGCTTGGAACCGCGCCAACCGACCGAAATACCAACTTTCAGACGATGGGGGAAACGGAGTCCACCCGTACGTACCAAGCTACCGGACCGAACTACGTACGACACTTTTCCTCCACCTTCCTGAATTGGTAATCGGCTTTCTCTTAGGCTTACATTCCTTCCGTCCCGATAGCGACTCAACTGACGTGTACATCATATAATTGTGCATGTAAGCCTCGAGTCAGTTTACAATCGTACATAGATATCCTCAACTCTACGCTGTTGTCTTGAAAAAAAAAAAAAACGAAAAACCAAGAAGGGACAAGTGTATCATGAGTCCAGAAGGTCAGAAGTTCGTTCAGCTGGTCCTCGAAGTGGTTTTGAGAACTTGAAGTAAAACGTAAATCAACCGTGTTACAATGAAATCCTAGCTAAGTGCCGATTGATGGAAAGAAAAAAAAGAAATGCCTCCATCAACATGATCTCTCCACCCACGATCCCATCACATTAAAGCCTCACCCACCAAGGCATATGTATCATCCATGCCCTTCCCTCCAATGGGCCACAACACATTAATCGATTTCTATCTCCACAAATCAATATGATATGGTGACCCTGGTGTTGGTGCTGGTGCTGGTGCTGGTGCGTTGCTGTAGCCAGCCAGTAATGATGAAACGACGCCTTTTGATTTTGACCCGTATCGTACAACCCTTAAACATTGTACACTCGTTCAATTGAACACTTGATTCATTTTCCATGCCGTTATTTGATATCCCTCCTCGAGACGAACATCCAGTCTTTTAATAGTTAGTTATTCTAAAAAGGGCTTTCGAGCTGCCGACGAAACATTTTTCATTTTGTAGATCCGCCGGCCTTGGCCAGACGAGAACTTTCATTGCCTGACTTTGAATTTAGTCTGTGAGCTGAATCTGCTAGAATTACTCGTCCTTGTTGAATTAGTTGATGCAGGTCTAGTCAATTCAAATGATGATGGAGATGGCGTTCGGCTCTAGGTGGTGTGGGCAGGGAAAGGAAGTGGTGGAGAGAGAAAGAGAGCTTGTCGAGGGAGGAGGCTATTAGGATTTGTACTATTAGTTGGGCGCCTGTGTCTGTCTCTGCGTCTACTCCTATTTCTGTTCTCAGGTCTCACTCTTGTAGTTTATTTTGCGGTGGGAGGTTGTGGTGGATGAGTTGACAACAGAGAGTCTATGTGTCTTGGTACCATCGCCCCATACATACGTACCATAGCGCAATATAGCATGGGGCTCTGGAGAGAGTCACGGCCAAGAGTTGGCAGCGGAGGGGATCGGAGTCTGGATGCTGGAAAGAGTTTAAGGGTTTTGTGCGGCATATCTTGTGTGATAAAGACTTGGGAGGAGAGTATAAACTACGGAGTATGCTGACAGTGGTCATATTGTGACACTCATCTACATGCTGTTTAGTCTCAACCTGATGCTTATGATAACAAAGTGTGTGACCTCACAATTTCAGGCCGTTTCTTACGCCCACGATCATGAAAACTGAATGTGCTCAACATAGACGCCGGCCAAGAAATCTCACCAACAGGCGTAGTTAAGTAGTAGTGTAAGCAGGCTAATCAGGTAAAAGCAAGGCGCCCAAAGCCCTATCCATGCTTCAAGGGTCAGATGTCAGACTAGACTCGAAGCTGTGTATTGAAAGGGGAATTGTGAATAAACTCGTCCGGCTTTGCCAAACGAAAGGCGTGATTTCAAAAACCGCAAGCTCACGATGGCTGGCAGATACTATCTACCTGCTGGCTTGTTGGATCTCCCACCTCTTTTGTTGGGGTCATGACTCGTAGTGGAAGCTTTCAACTGCAGCTGTGACCTCTGTTAAATAACCTCACGCCATTGCTTCTCTTGGGAACTGATACTGAATGATATGCGCCTACGACTTGAAGACTTCCCAAGCATGAGGTCAGAATACAGCAACCCAAGACGAAGGTGTTTCGGAAAAGCTGAAATGGGAAGAAATGCAAGTGGTGAAGATTTTGTATATGCATGATCGCTCCGAAACTCCAAGCATAGAAACGCAACCAAACACCACACAACCGTATTGGGACCCTGTCCGCCCACACAAAAAAGATAAGAAACAAGCCTGAATATGGATGCATCGTAGCCCTCTCTTCCTGGCCTGTCTCCTCCCAAAAAAAAATGAAAGTCATTTCCCGTTTATGGTCGCGGCAATCATTCCCACCAAAGACGAATTTTGTGCCTCCTTTTGTCTTCAGGTCTTTTCCTAACCTTCCAAACAACTCCAGCCCATCCGCAAGTGAGAGGAACAACCATATATATCGTTTGATAAATCTTATCAATCATCACACTGGGCAATGCGACGAGTTCTTAGGCAGTATCGACTGTGACCTTCTGGTCAACCCTTCACGCCACCTAGGCGGTAGGGGTTTGAGCAGTAGGGGCACGGCCACGGTTGGCTCCGCCGCGGCCACGAGACTGGCCGCCGAATCCACCGCGGCCGCCGCTCTGGCTGCCAGAGCGACCACCCTCGAAGCCACCACGGCCACGTCCAGCAGCGCCGCCACGGTTAGAGGAACCGTAGTTGCTACCACCGAAGGCGGTAGACTTGGGGCGACGCTGCTCAACAACAATGTTCTCGCCGTTGACGGTGTGGGGGTTGGCGGCAACGGCGGCGTTGTAACCGGCCTGGGTCTTGAATTCGACGAAAGCGCAGTTCTAAACGGTTGTCAATTCCCATTCATTCAGCGGATAGGATGAGCAATGTAACATACCTTGGTGCGGTTGATGTCAAAGTAAACGAGCTCGCCGAAGCTGCTCAAGAGACCCTTGAGGTCCTCTTCCTTGACCTTCTCCGTGACATACTTGATGTAGGCCATAGCGGTCTCCTTCTCGGCACTGGCGATTGTGGACTGGGGACGACTTTGGCGCTTGGTCTCAGCGGTTTGCCACTCGTTGGCCTGCTCCTTGGGGGCGGCAGCGGTCTCGGCAGCCTGAGGAGCAGCGGCGGGCTGCTGAGCGGCCGCAGGGGCAGCGGCGCGGGTCTGGGCAGGAACCGCAGGAGTAGCGGCCTTGGTCAGAGGAACGACAGGCTTGGGGCCGGCGGCAACAGCGACCAGGTTGGCCCAAGTCTTGGGCTTGGGGGGCTCCTTGGGCTTCTCGGGCTCGGCAGCAGGAGGAGCAGCCGCGCGAGGAGCAGCAGCAGGGGCAGGAGTGGGTGTAGGGGCCTTGGGCTCCTCAGGCTTCTTAACTTCCTCCTCGGTAATCTCCTCAACAATCTTCTCCGGCTCGGCAGCCTGCTCGGGGGCAGCCTCCGGCTCAGGCTGCTTGGCCTCCTCGACAGGCTCAGGGACGGCCTCGACGGGAGCAGCGGGCGTCTCCTCCTCAGCAGCCTCCTCAAGCTCCCGGTCAACAGCGCTGGCATCAAGCTCGGCAGCCTCGGGCTCGGTCTGCTTGGCCTCCTCGACAGGTTCAGGGGCGGCCTCGACAGGAGCCTCAGGCTCAGCGGGAGTCTCCTCCTCAGGAGCAGCAGCGGCCTCCTGGGCGGGCTCCTCGACCTCCTCTTCACCCTCCTCCTTGATGTAGCGGAGCATGTCGTTCAGAACGAAGTAGCCAGAGGGCTGCTGGGCAAGGACGAAGGTCTGGACGAACTTCTTGGGCTCGGCGCCCTTGTTGGAGGTCTCGCCGATGACCTGGATAACGATGTTGTCGCCGGAGCCTTGCGAGTCGACATTCGAGATGCGGACCTTGCAGTCCTGGAAATCGAGTCCCTTGATGCGCTCCTGGATGCCCTGCACTTGGGAGTTAGCATGTGATGACATGTGGGGCCAATAGGGGGAGGGGGTAGGAGCGAAGACGACTCACCTGTCTGCCATAGGAAACGGAGGAGACCTCGGCCTCCTGACCGTAGACGAACTGGGACTTCTTGCCGTAGAAGAGCTGCAAAAACAGTAAGCCATAGCTCAGTAGGAGCTCAGGGTGGGATCAATTGGACGCACGTGGAGCTTCTCGGGGTTCTTGCTCAGAGTGGTGTAGTATTGCTCGACGAAGTACCAGCCGACCTCATCCTTGGGCAGGGTCTGGTTCTGGGTCTGGGGAGTGGTGGAGGAAGCAGTGGCGGGGGCCTCGGTTGTCGAGCTGGGCGCTGCGTACTGGTCGCTGTGATTAACATTACCGTTTGTTGCCATGATTGCGGTGGTTTTCGTAACGCCAAGAAGAGAGTTGATGGATGTGGATGTGAGTGCGGTGTCGTGGAATGGCGTAGATGGCAGGATGAATGCCAGAAGTAGGCGCGTGTCGAGGGAAAAAGCTGCCGATTTAACGTGGACGACCAGCAGAGTGGGGCAACCAAGAGTGGAGATCTGAGCTCAACCTGGGGCAAACGTCAGTCTGCTCTGTGACAACATCCCGGGACCTTGACTACCATACTAGGTAGACAGCTTGACAGAGGGGCTAGCTGCTTACCTCGTGCTTGTGCGAACTTGGGGAAGCGGATTACTTGCTGCGGCGGTTAAGGATGTGGTGCGAAGAAAAAAGAGATATTGTGCGGGGGCGGCCACACAAGAAATCTGGAAAAATTATTGGTGGCGGGGGGGTAAGCAGAAAACTGCCTGGCGAAGGAAAAAAAAGCACCTTGTCCTCCTCGGCGATGGCTGTTGTTCTTGTACACTACAGTAGTTGTAAGTCTGGCGGTTGAATGGAGAGAAACGCGTTGGCACTGGGGACTCTGGGTACTCGTGGTTTGGGAGAGAGGGAGTTGTGAAAAGGTCAGTCGTGAAGATACGATGGCACCCGTTTGTGGTTAGGTATGCAGTGCAGTGGTCCTGCCTGGTCTGTTAAGGGTATCAGGTATCCGGAAGACAAGATGAGACGTACCTCCCACCACCTGGTGGGCAAGTCGTCGCTCTTGGCGCCAAGTTACAAAGTCACTCCTTTTTTAATACTTCTTCCTAACTTTACGAATAGGAACTGCAACGAAATGCTGATTGAACCAGTAAACGCAGCGCGCCCAGTAGCCGGCTTTTTGGGTGAAAAGCTCTATATCGGGTTGTAGTAAGGTTAATGCAGCGGCCGGAAAAGAAGGAGTTGGGACTTGGGGCTTTTGCTTGAGGGTGTGGAGTTCCGTTGGTGGGCTCAAAAGGTACGTCTCATCTTGTCTTCCGGATATGCACTCCCCTGTTAAGGGCAAATGTGATCTCAAGCTGCAGTGGTGGCAGCAACGAACAGAAAACTTTATGGTTTGGGTTGCGGTGTTGCCGCCGCCCGCATTTGGCGAACCTTCCCGTCCTGGCCTCTGAATGGTAGAGCCCCACATCCAATCCAAGCTCACCCAGTTCGGAAGTAGCCGTGGGTGTGAGGAAGAAGGGGACTCAGCTGTTGCTATTGGCAGGCAACGGGTACGTACCTCTGTCTAACTGAGAACCTTCCACTTCTCATCGCCTTTGCTCCCGAGCTCCTTCCATCTTGCACATGGAGTGACGGACTTTTGGCCATCATCTGAGCTTAGAGCAAGCCGATGAACGGACCGAGCCCAATGTTCCAAGTGGTGGAAGGCTACCTACTTACGCAGTACATCTAGGCCTTTGTCCGGATGATAAGCTCCCACTCACGACAGCAGCCGCTTCCTACTTCGTCCATCACCATCATGGAAACTACACCCACCTGGTCGGTGGCATCTACCTCCTATCTTTGCTGAGAATGTCAGGTTTCTTTTGAGACGGATTCTTTGACCTGAACCACGAATCAACCTCGATCCCACCAGACGTCGTCTCACGCTTGACGCAACAAGACCGACTCGTATCCGTCAGAGGTATATACGGCTTTGTTGAACCGATGACACAAACTGGATGCCAACTTCGAAGCGACTTGAGCTTGAATACGTGTTCGAGACGGGAGAAAAATCAGATTCAGATGACTTCCAGAGAGACAAGAGAGAGGCGTTGCATATCAATTTGGGCTTCTCCTAGCAGGCGAGACACGTCGATCAAGTGTAGCCAAAAGGTGTCTGGTTTCACATATGGCATACAAGGAGTGTATGTACCAGTGTACTTCCCGGGCAGACCTCATCGCGATATATATGTATACTTTTCTGCCCTTGAAGCCTCGCCAAGCATCAAGTTCCTCCCATGATCAAAACTGGCATCCGCTTCCATTTGTCGGGGAACACTGTTGTTATGCCACTGCGTACTTCCCGTACCTGCTTTGGACTCCTGCCAGTTTGTCGATATCAAATTGCTAATAGTCGTGTTAGTTTCCACCTCCAACCCATTTCTTAACACTCTGCGTTGTTAACAAGCAGATTGTGTCCTAACTCCTAAAGGGTTGAGGCGCGCGCTAGACATCCGGGTTCCGGGTTATCATGGAAAAGGGCTGCAGCACCAGGGGTAGGGGGGGGTTTGCCCCTTAATCCCCTGCCCAGCCACCAGACGCTGTACTTGCAACTACACAACCCCCGGATGGCCGCAATAGAATACGATATCTTCTTAGGAAGCATCTCACAGAATATCTCCACCTCTCGCCGTCGTCGTCGTCGTCGCCAACTAGCTATGTGGTCTATTGTTTATGGTTCCTCGTGGCCCAGCAAAGCTCTTTAGAGCCCAACGACTTCGGCCTTGGAAATGCTGCAAGTTGGAGACCAGGGCTGCTCTTGCAAAGCTAGATAAGCAGGGGTTTCCACTTATGCAGGCTTGACAGCTACTGTGCCATGTATGTCAAGGTACAGCATCACAAAACGTTTGTCACATGGCAACACCACAACCAACACATCACGGCCACTTGTGACGGCGATACAAGCTACATGGCAAAAACAGGCGTTGATGATCAAGTATTGACATCTTGGATGAACTTCCATCGAACCCTCCCGCCGCCAGAAGGGCCGAGAGACCTACCCGTGCCCGGTCTTACACTGCATACAAGGATCGTCCCCCCACACCACACATTCGCTGTGGATGTGCTCCAACAGTGCGGTAAGCGGAAGCGCACGGCCCTCATCATGGCATGTTTGGGTTTCAACCCACAGAAACAGTGGTTCATCCAACCAGCTGACCGTGCCCGGAATCACAATGTTTTCTGCTATGGCTCGACGTGGAGACGACCGGCTACATACCCAACCTCGGACCGAGAAAGCTGAAGAGGTAAAGATGGTCCTGTTCGCTCTTCACGGGATGGGGATGAGATCAGCTTCAACCCAG
The DNA here is from genome assembly GCF_000182925.2 of Neurospora crassa OR74A. NCBI lineage: Eukaryota > Fungi > Ascomycota > Sordariomycetes > Sordariales > Sordariaceae > Neurospora > Neurospora crassa. The sequence goes on along the minus strand of NC_026503.1, from coordinate 4,298,317 downwards.
GGGACGCCTTCTGGGTTTCGCTTCATCGTTTGTCCCATACTCTACACTCCATGCCTTGATGTGTGGTGACTGGGGACAAGAAGCTGGGAATGCAAACCTCGGAATGGAGTGCCCTTTTGCTGCCTGGAAGTAAATGCTGAGGTGGTAATCTCCGCGCCGGTTGATACCTATCCCCACGTTGCCCTGCTACCATTTCGCCGGGAGGACTCAACGGCAAGCATAAGCCGCTGTCTCTAGCGGGAGACTAGGAACACGGCGTGCTTGATGTGGAGGCATATGGCATGGGTTTGCAGTGATATGCCGCGCTTTTCCCACCATTTTACGATCTGCTTTCCCTATCCGACAATTGTCTCGTAGCTGGTCTCCTCCTGGTCACTTTTTGACACATCACGATACGACCGACAGTCATTCAGGTGGAATCGACAGTACGCCCATTGTCTCTGCAACCACTGGTTACCGACGCCGGCACACGGAATCTATACATCCTGCAAGTACACTGTCATTCTCGGATCGTACCGAACCATGGTCTATTGCGGCAAAGCCTCCCAGGGGTGCCAGAACTGTCGAACCAGGAGAATCAAGGTTTGTGCCGCCCTATCCTTATACATGCCCGCTCCCACACAACACCTTTCAGCCCCAGCAATGTCTCACAATGTGCAACGAGCAAATATCTACAAAGTCCAAAGTACCCATTGTCCATGTTGAGGCGTTACATTATTGGGATCATCCTTTGCTTATAGCCGAGGCCCAGCCCACAATAAGAGCTCCAGGTCACAACGACACAAAGCATATATATATCTCGATCTCCTGCATCACTTTATTGACAAGTCATTTGGTTGCTGATATCCTTCCTCTGCTTTATAGTGTGATAAGATTCAGCCACAATGCACCCAATGTATCCGAGTGGGTAAGAGCTGTCCTGGCTATAGAGACCAGTTGTCGTTGATGTTTCGAGATGAGAGCACCAAGGTTATCCAGAAGGCACACGCTCAGTGGGGGATTTCAGACCTCCCAGATTCCGCGGATTCGCCTTCAAGCTCTTCGTCATCTTCATCTTCGTCTACATCGTCAACTCCCTCTCCCAAGAGCGTCGTCTCCAGTCGAAGCTACTTCTCCGAAAGGCCGCGGTTCAAGTTGTCAACATCACCCGAACACAGCCGTACAAGGCTACCAAAAGAGATCTACGCCACTAAGGACGACCAGGCCATCCAGTTTTACGTCGAGCATTATGTGGTGGGACATCCAGACGAACCTACCGCGGCACATGAGCTGCGGATGGTGGAATGGATTCATGCCCCTGAGTTTCGGGACATGATGGCAGCCGTAGGGTTGGCGAGTATGTCCAACCTCACTGGCAACAAGGCATTGGTTACCATGGCGAGGCAAAAATACGGCTTGGCACTTCAACATACGGCATCCTCGATAGCAAACCCTCAGGCAATGAACTTGGATATCTCTTTACGAACTGTCATCATGCTTGCGATCTATGAAGTGAGGACTATCTCTTATGTATCATTGATTCTTGAACGGCGTTACTAACATGTCTTTCTAGGTAATCCGAAACAAAGGTCGACCAACCGAGGCGGTGCGAACCCATCTGATGGGAGCCACAGCCTTACTCAGTAACTTTCTATGTATTCCTAACCTACCTCAAGATCTGATGCGTGGTTTTCTACAACTATGTCTTGCCCTGGTACCTTCAACCCCCCCAACTTCAACCCATCCTACCGATTCTCAGTTAGACTAACACAACCACCAGCTCAACCCATTCTACGTCGGCAACCTCGCCCTCCCACCTGCCTACAGCGGCTGGTTCGATTTATGCAACCGTCTCGCCGCACCCTCCGACAAACCCGCCGTCGAGATCCTCGACATCGCCACTCGCTTGCTCAAGCTAAATGCCTACCTAAACAACTACGCCCTCATCGACGGACGGCCCAAAACCTCCCAGATAATCCGGAGCGCCCTCGCCATCGACGCCGAACTCGACGCCTGGGAACGTCAGCACAGCCAAGGAAGTGTCAGCTCCATATGGACCGTCCTCGAAGAGCGCTGCGCCCCCGGCTTCTTCCCTTCCGACGCCGTCTTCGAAGATAGCTACCATGTGTATGCCGACCATTGGGTCGCCCGCGGCTGGAATCACCAGCGCTGGCTGCGGCTGCTCACGTGTCGGTTGCTGATCGAGTTTAGCGATCGATATCCGCTGAGCTGTGCGCAAGTGTTTTCCCCCGCCAACATGGCGGCGGAACAGCAGAACATCCTTGCCACCATCCGGCGTGTTGCGCGCGACTTGTTGGTTTCCATCCCGACGCATTACCGACATCCGAGGCTGGAAAGGCAGCATCGAGATTATATCGATATGACGAGTGGAGGGGCGGGAATGGGCGTGGTGGGTTTGCCGAATTTGTTGTTCCAGATACAAGTGGCTGGGTCAGCGCCAGGTGTGCCAAGGCATTTTACGCTGTTTGCCCGAAATATGCTGGAAACTATTTTTGCGGATACTGGGATGTTGCAAGCGAGAGGGCTGGCAGAGACGTTGGTGGTGGTGGATGGCGGTGTCGGAGGTAGCGGCAACAACAAGAACAACAACAACGAGGTCAAGCAAGAGAGGGCCGATACGCCGCCGGAAGGGGTGTTAACGTCGATAGAGTCTCTGCCTTCATCGAGAAAAAAGGCGCCTATTGTTGTGCCGCAACCCCAGACGCAGCTCGCGGGAGGGCAGCAGCTGCTTTGGTATCACGAGAGGCCGGAGGAGTCGTATTCTTGACAGCGTTGGATATTTGATATCCGGCGAAAGGGGGTGGCTTACGAAAGGGATTGGGAGTATCCAGATCAGGCGACGGGGTGGGAATGGGCAATTTTTTGTAGGATTGGTGAACTTATATGGGTACGTGGAAGGCTAGCACTGAGGGCCAGAAACTACCCCTTCGGATACCCAAGTTTAAACAATAAATCTTCTCCCAAGTTACGTTTTACTTGCTTGGGTATTATGTTCACAGCTGAAAGGAATCCCACCGGGGTTATTGAATGACTTTTCACGGTATAAATTACTGCTCATAAACCAGGCCAATGAACACGAATCTTGTCAAATAGACCGAATGTGTGATAGGCCTGTTTGATCTAAGATCCCTAGTTATGCCCTACTCTCATGATCATACTCGACTGTGGACAACGCAAAAGGCAGTATTCACGCCCCGCTAGCCCTCCCGATGTATCTCGTGAATGGAATACAATAAACTGCTTTTCCCAACCTTGCTCTATCTTGATCCGCCCGCTTTCTAGATTTCGCCAACTATCACAGACGCCCATGTCACCAAACCGCAAATCTATATACATACAAGATACATCCATAATGTCTCTACTTCTCCTCTCTTCTCGGACCGAGGTGGCTGAGACTCAAGCAGCTAGCCAGTCGCGCTCTGGCCTCTCTGGACCATGGTTTTTTTTTTTTCCTCTCTTTCACTCCATCTCAACTCCCACACTCTCTCGCACATACAACAGTCGCACGGCTGATAGACGAGCAGACTTAGCCACGGCACTCCTAGTCCTGGTTAATCTCACTCCCATCCACCCTGCTCTTGTACTTCTCCGCCTTGACCTTCCTGTCCGGCGCCCACGTGCTCGCCTCTCCAAAGTTGGGATCACTCTCGTCATACCCGCCCAACTCCCTCCTGACCTTGAGGACCTGCTCCCTCATCCTCCTCGCGCACTCGATCCGGATCTTCTGCGCCTCCTCTGAATACTTGAGCTGCTCAGGCAAGTCACCCAGCAACCGCGGCTTGCTGCTGCTGTTCTCCACAGCAACCAACTCGTTCCCCTTAGCAGCCTTTACCTCTTCTTCCTCCTGTTGACGTACCCTTTCCACCTCCCTCCTCCACCTCCTCCGCAAATCCCCAAACTCCCTCTCGTAATCCACCACCTCCCCAAACGCCACCCGGATCTTCTTGCCGATCCTCGGCAGGAAGCGCGGGAACCCGCGCTCCTCGTTCATCACGTGCTGCGTACCGTCGATGAACATGGGCACCACGTCGGGAGCAGGCTCGCTCTCGAGAATCAGGCGCGCAACGCCCCACTTGAAGTACCGCAGATCGACCTGCGGGTGCTGGTGAACCAAGCCCTCGGGAAAGACGTGTACCCACGAGTGTCGGTTGCGAGTGTAGATGGAGGGGGCGGGGTGGGAGTCGGAGCCGGTGGTGGAGTAGGTGAGGGTGCCGATGGTGAAGGGGTCGGGGATGTCGACTGCTGAAGGGGTCGAGAGGGAAGTAACGGGGGAGGTCAGGGGCGCGGGGGAGAAGCCGGGTTGCGTGAAAGGCTGGGAGGATAAGAGGCGGATAGCTTGCGTTAGGGAGGGCTGGAAGAGGCCGCCGTGCGCGGAGTGTTTGAGGCGGTGGCAGGGGAGGACTTGGCCGGCTGTGAAGAAGGCGGAGAATGTTCTGTGAGGGAGGTTAGGATCAGATGAGATGAGATGGGATGAGGGGCAAGAAGACGTACGGGTTGGCGAAGCAAATGTCATGAGCGGCCAGTGTCCAGCGGAGATTGTTCGGGTTAAAGGCGTAACTTAATGGGAGGACGCCCCATACTACCGGGTCGTCGAGACTACATAATATCATCACACATGTGAGCTTTGGTGTTCTGGGTTGATTGTCTGGAGCTCACGGACATGAGGCACTCACACACTGATGTGGTTGGAGACTGCATTTTACACTGTTAGCATGGACACTTTGACATGTAGTCGACTTCATTTACGCACCTGTGAGAAGTCCACGCTCTCTCCTCTCCGGATCTTCGCGACTGTCTAGAAGCTGCTTGAACCTGTCGAGGCCCTTGACTTCAATATCGTTGAAGCCGTACAAGAACGTCCTGGAGATGACACCTGTCAGGCCCATAATCATCACCGACGCAATTCGCGACGGGAGATTAGGGCTGTGAGGCGCTTGTGCGTGGTTCTGTATTTGCTGCTGTTGCTGTTGCTGCGGCGAGGCCATCGTGCTGCTGGTGGTGGTGGCGGTGGTGGTGCCATGAGAGCCAGTGGCAGCATCTGCAGCCGGTGCTGGTGGTTTATAATTTGCCGACGACGTCATATTGGACGACATTCCCGAAAAGGGCGAGAGTGACGGTCAAGGTATCACTCTGTTCTGGTAAGAATCAAGAGAAAGCGGCGAGTGGCGCGGTATGAAAAAAAAGAGAAGTGTTGTGACCAATGTAGGTATATTGAAATTTTTATCACGAGTCAAGCCCGGCTTCCATTCTTTTCAACGTTTTTGCCATCCGCAGAAAGTCAGGTCAACTGGAGTGGAACATGGAGCAAGCGGTCGATCCCATGGATAGCCGTCCCTCCTCGCGACAATCACCACGAAAGCAGTAGGAAGAGAATGACACCAGATTTAGAATCAATTGGGAAAAGGCCAAATATCTAGGGTAGGTTACATGACAATGAGAATTGTTGAGGCGAAAAAAACATTCGACTTTATTTCGGTCCTTCCAGAAACCAACCTAAGGGGCGGGAGGCGATCGGCGTCACAGCGCACGGCAGCCCTGACCGAACCCTCATCCCGTCCGTCCGCTGTAAAATCCGACGGGCCAACGATTTCAGCATGTGCCTGACAGGGTCACCACAGTGGACAAGTCTTCCCCACAATCCCCTAGAGTAATCCACTCCACAAGAGCCGTCCACTGGCGCCCGCGCAAACAGTGGGTGGGCCTGGGGAACTGTTAGGTTGTGCTGCAATTGTTAGGTCCTTGCCTGGGGCGGGCTGTTTGTTCAGAGGGAAGGAACTTCGCGACTTCTCATCTTCCTGTGACCTCACGACTGCCCGACTGCTTCTCCAAACAAAACTTTCACCAAAACACCAACAGACCTCATTGAACGAGCATAGCCAACAATAATGTCACACAGTAAGCCCGCCCCTCTAATTCTTTCACCACACACCCGAGACGTCCAAGACTCTGACCTCTCAGGCAAAAGAAACACCAGCCGACCCGTCTTCACCTCGCACGAGCGGCAGCTAGCCAAAGCCGCCTGGACCGCCTCCTCCGCCCGTCTCTCGCGCGAATCCTTCCTGCCGTTTGCATCATGCTCGCTCTGTCTCGAAACCGCCATCGACCCCGTCGCCTGTCTGCACGGCGACATCTTTTGCCGCGAATGCGCTCTGACCAACATCCTGGCGCAAAAGAAGGAGATCAAGCGCGCCGAGAAGCTGCGGGAGCAGGAGGAGAAGGAAGCAGCTGAGGAGCAAGCAAGAAGAGATGCCGAGGCACAGGAGAGGGCGATTAGGGAGTTTGAGCTTACGCAGGCCGGATTGTCGATTCAGAGGGGCAATAGCAATGGGGATGATCAGCGGGACATCACATTACCAAAAACCGAATCGACATCAATTAAGAATGGAGATGAGAAGAGGATAGAAGAAAAGAGGGGAGAGAAACGCAAGTTTTCTCTGGACGGAGACGAGGTTGCGAGGATTGCCGAAGAGGAGCGAGCCAAAGCAAGGAGAGCCATTGAAGACGAAAAGGTATGCCTCCCCTTGCTTCTTCCACCCTATATCGATCGCGCTCCATACTAACTTGTCTTGTTCCCTAACAGGCCTCGAAACCCAAACTCCCTTCCTTCTGGTCGCCCTCCGTAACTCCCTCCTCGAACTCCAAAGACATCCTCCACGATATCAAGAAGAAAGTCAAAACCCAACCGACATGTCCCGCCGCGCCCGAAGACAGACCGCACTTTTACTCGCTCCACACGCTTGTCGCCATCAACTTCACGGAAGAGGAGGACTCGAGCACGAAAACCAAGGCGAGGATATGTCCTGCCTGCAAGAAGGCGCTGTCGAATTCGTCGCGAGCAACTCTGGCGAAGCCATGTGGCCATGTGCTTTGTAAGAACTGCGTCGACAGGTTCATGAAGCCTATGGGGCATCATGATCCGCATGCGCCGGATGTAGATCCCGATGCTATCGTGTGCTATGTCTGCGATACGGAGTTGACGGAGAAGAAAGAGTCGAGTAGTAAAAAGGGGAAAGAAGGGAAGAAGGGGAAGAAAGAGAAGGAGACGATAAAACCTGGGTTGGTGGAACTGAGGCGCGAAGGTACGGGGTTCTCAGCTGGAGGCACGAATCAGGTCAAGAAAGACGGAGTCGGCTTCGCGTGTTAAGTTCTGCACACCCTTAGACATTCACGTTCACCATTACCCTCACAGATATGTATACCCTCCAGCCAAAACAGATAAAGATTTTGATCAAAATATGCTCATCCCCAAAATAAATACATAGGTACATACGCCTATACGCCACCCTATGCAGCCGCGCATTGTTTCACCGACACCCACCATCATGATCAACCCAACCCCTCTTCACTCCTACTCAACCTTCCCCTTTCCAAGAACCCCAGTCATCGCCAGTGTCTGCCTCAACCCCCTCTGCCTCAACATCTGCGCGGCCAAAGTCGCAAGCATATAATACCTGCTCATATCCCCTCTGGCCTTCTTCGCCCTCTTGCTCACGCTCTCCCTGATCTTTTTATAATCCTTCAACGCTGCCACCACAGCAAAGTACAGCTGTATGATCAACCCATGGATGATATCCTTTGACAACATGGTCAACCCATGGTTGAAGAACGCCTTGAGCAATTCCCCTCCAATGCCATCGTACAGGGCTTTAACACCCTCGGTTTCTGCTATTCGACGGACTGTGGAGAAGATGGTTTCCCTCCTCCTCCTTCCCGTAGTAGCCGCTGCTTTCTTCCCCTCCTTCTTCACCTCCTTCTTACTAGTATCATCCCTCGGTGCGGACGCCGATGCCGATGCCGACGAAGAAGGCGCCGCAGAAACTTGCACCCTCGCCTTGGCAATCTGGAACGGATACGTCACGCTCGTAGCCATGACCTTGCTCAGCGCCGCAATCACAAACGTGATGGCACTCCCTGGTTCCTCCCAGTTTTCCCTCGAAACCAACATCCGCTTCAGAATCTGCTGCAGGAAAAAGGTCATGCTGGGGTTGAGCGTCAATACCAGGCTGGCGGAGTATCCGGCCCATAGCCCGTTGAGCAAGCCCCGCTCGCGGTAGATGGAAACGATGGTTTCGGTGAAGGAGAGGTCTGGTTGTGCAGCCGTCGCAGCCGCAGCCCGGGGGGAACTTGGTCGTCGTCGTCGGACTGTGCTGCCGCCGCCGTCGGTAGGAGGGGTAGACGGGTTACTACTTCGTGATAAAGCAGAAGAGGAGGAGGGGGAGGAGGAGGAGGAGGAGGAGGAGGAGGAAATCAGGTTGGCTGTCTGGCGGCGCGTAACGACATTGGAGACGGGCGTGGTGAATAACTTTGCGCAGGCGCCGGCCGCGGCGCCGACGGCGAGTTCCTCGAGGACTTTGAGGTAGGGTTCGTTGACGCGGAGGCGTTTGGCGCGGAACCACTGTTTTTTTTGTCGTCATTTTATTAGCATTATCCGTCTGACTTTTTACCTTTTGCCCTTTGTTTTTCTCTTTTCCATTCTTTTTCTGCCCTTACTTCCCCTTCCTTGCATCACCATCACCATCACCATCACCATCTCCTTCACCACCTTCACCATAGGGAACCAGAAAAGAACAAAAACAGAACATACCGTATAAAACAAGAAAAACAAAAAACTATCCGCAGCACTCTTGCCCAAATCCGGTCCCAACCCCGCAAAGAAGGCCTTAAGCCCTCCTTCCCTCTCGTAAATCGCCTGGAACGCGTCCCAAACCCCCTGGTACCCGTCCTCGGGCCCAATTGCCCCGTCAGCGCGCAGCTGGCGCTGTACTTTGAGGCGCGTATTGACGAGGTCGAGCGGGTAGGTGGTCAAGGTGGAGATGATGGTGCCGCCGGCGCCGGAGGCGGCGTGTCCTAGGGAGGGGAGGAGTTTGGATGCTCGGGGCATTTTTGTCTCTTCTTTAAATGAGGGGAGGTTTGGAGGTTTGGGTATACTAGGCTAGGGTAGGCTGGGCTAGGCCAAGGGGAAATGCTGGTGGTGGTGATGGGTTAAGTGATGATGGTGGGAAACAAAGAAGTAGAAATCTAAAGCGGTAGGATAAAAGTGGAATGGCAATGTTGGCTGGATGGAAAGAAGATTAAGTGAACAACAGGAGCACCGCTGGTAAAAAGAGAAATAAGCGAACAACGCAGTCACGGCAGAAAATCAATATAAAAATCGATGATGATAGGTAAGTAACAATGATGCGAGAAAGGACTGAAGACCTGGGGTTGGACAATGTTGGGCAGATGCCGAGGTCTAGAACTAGAACTACACTAGCCTTGCTGAAGGTGTGGGCGCGATCCGACGTCATCCCGTCCTTGGCGCACATGGGGTCTCTTGAGTGATCGGCAATTTTTGGAGCATGTGCTATTCATTGTTCATTGTTCAATCCAATCCTACCTCTATACTCCAATGGAAGCAACACAGATAGATAAATGACACTCACCAAGACACTTTATCAATACTCCAAAATGCCATCTATCGTATTTGAGGTATCACGCTGATCATATTCACCCTTCTATGTTTACCTCTTATCATACCGCGTGATCGCTTCGAACCCCAGACGTGGTTCCCAAACCAAACCCACCACCAGGGTCGTCTTCGTATATATGTAACTAACTGAAGACCCAAACCTATCCTATCCGCTTGAGTCAATATATTGACCAAGCAAGCTCCGTCAATACGAGATCGAAAACTAAAATAAAAGAAGAGAAAGAAAGAAAAAGTTGCAAAAGAAGATGATACGTAAAGATAGGTCAATAGTTCCAACTGTATAGAGAACCAACCAACGCCTGTGCCTTCCAAGTTCCAACCAGTGAGGTATCCGAAATGCAAAACCCGTTTGTTCCTCTCTGAAACTTCCAACGCCAAATGAGAAAGTAGGTATAACGGAAAAGCAGCATAGCTGTAGTGCAGTAAAAGGAACCACAGGCTCATGGTGAGAGCCCACGCAAATAACAACTGGAGATCCAAATCCCCCCAGTGTAGGACCATCGTGTAGTCGCATTTATCAAACTCCTGACTTCATATCGGATAATTCTAGGCTGCGTGGCCGTAGACTCCCTTGTCGCGAGCAGCCGTGCCTCTGGTTAAGCGGAGGTGATCCAACTGCTTCGATTTACCAATTTTTCGGATGCCCTCTAGTCATCAGTACCAACCAGACTGCTCTCCTTGACCGAAGAGTCCTTGAAGCTTTTGCCTCCCACTGGGCCGTGAGTCTTCCTCGGTAAACTCACAACATCTCGTTGAGGACCTCCTTTCATTGGTGAAACGCCCATATTCGGTTGCAGGGTACGCTTCGGTACCTTGAGTATGATTCGTGGTATAGGACCAGACCGCTTGCGCTGATGATTCCTAGGGGTATGTGAAGTGTCGGGTAAAGTTTGCTGTGTGCTAATTACCGGTGATGATACTTCCGGCCGTTGACGAGTGCCTGCTAGGGTGTTCGAAGGGGAAGCAGTGCCGCCACGCAAAACCGTACTAGAGCCGTGGCGAGGGGAGCAAGTAGGTCTGAAATGCGCTTGTTCCAGCACACGCTGAGTTTCATGATGTTCGGTTTTATCGAACATTGAACGAGGGGGGGTTTCAGTCGCTGGGCTTGCGGACTGGGATCCCGTTGGTTGTTTCCCTCCGCTAAAGCTCTTTTGTACTTGTAGTCGTTGCTGATAAGCTTGGTATTCCTGACGGTACTCATCAAACTTTTCCGGGTGCTGCTGACAAGCCATATACATCTCCCGAAGCATGTCCATTTCTTCCGGTGAGATTTCTGGACATTTCTCAGCATCCATTGCGCGAACTTCATCCGGAACATGGGGACTCAGGTGTAGTGATTTTTGACCGGGTGATGCTGAGGACAACCGCCGACTTGGGTGTCGAGCTGGGGTTCGCGCGGCTGCTGGGTTCACAAGGTTATCCCTTCTTGGCGATCCGACTTCTGAACCGCCTCCTCGAAGCGACACACCAACTGAATCCCTCCGAGCAGGTAATTCGTCGTGGTAATGATTGGTCGGTCCTGGACGGGCAACAGCCCTCTCTGCATCGCGGCTTGGAGGTCTTTGTGTGGGGTATGCCTGCCTAGGCGGCCTTTGTGAGCTTACCCCGGTTCCAGGCCTAGATGAACTTTCTGGATGAGGTGATCGGACGCTATCATCTCTCCTAACAGGAGCAAATGTCTGTCTGAGGTATTGTTCCTTTGTGTCTGTTGGGTGCCTTGGGCCCCTGGGACTCTTCATGGCACCCGACACAAGTGGCGGCACAATCCGCCGTACCAGCTTCGGGTTCGGTGATGATTTCGGATCTAAATCAGGAGTCAAGCGCACTCGTTTTCGTCGTAATGTATCCATTAGTTCCTCCTCAAGTTGGTCTGTCCGCCATTTTCGTTTCGGGGCAGAAGTGCTGGATCCTGTGTAGTCTTCCAGTATTGGGGATAAAGCAGTTTTAGGATTTTGATGTTGCGATGAGGGGCTATGTGGCCGAGCATCCTAAGCTCTGCTTGTCACTGATGGCCTTCGCTGCGGTGGTCCTGCAAGACTGAAAGTCGACGAACGCCGGGAAAATGCTTCTTGCATGGAGACATCGGGGTCACCGGCATGCTCCTCCTCTTGCTGATAGAGACCGGGATGGCCCTCCGGGAGCTTCTGAGCACCAAATCCAACAACCTTGAAGATGTTCAGTCGGCCGCCGTTCGTTACGGTCTGGAGTTGCTCGTGCAACCGTGCCAGCTGGTACTGCCTCTTGATCGGTGCAATGATAGGTTGAGGGACAACCGGTTGCGGTCGCCAGTTCGCTAGGGCGTTCATAACGGCAGCTGTCTCCTCGTCACTGTCCACCGCACCGGCATTCGGATCGTCGTCGTCCTCCAACGGGGCATTGGCGTCGATGGCGGCTCGTTGCTGCTTTGCTTGATTCTTCTTCTGATATGCCACAAGGAGCATATCATACGGTAGGGATCGCCCCGGCACGGATCTCTTGGCCGACATACTATGACTCTTGCACGTGAGTGAACGAGCGCAGGGCTGTCCGTTGGGCAAGATGACACCACACTGCCTCTCAACATCCACAGGGCCCTTGGGCTTGGCAGTCTTGGGTTTCGGTTCGTCCTTCTTCTTCTTGGCCTTGCCCTTCTCCAGATCTCCCTCGGCCTTCCTCTTCTTTCCGCCGGTATCGGGCTTCTTGCCGGTAGCCTTCTTGGTCGTCTTTCCGCCATTCCCTTTTCTCTCGGTGGGCTCGTCGGCGTCGCTGTCGTCATCGTCGCGGCCCGCAGCGCCGTCAGGGTCGTTCTTGCGGGCTTCCTCCTCGCGAGCAGCCTCCTTGGCACGCTCACGTGCCTCGCGGGCCTCCTTTTTACGTTGCGCCTTTTCCCTCTTGATGCGGAGACATTCGTCGATATGCTCTTTCCCGGAGGTCCTGATGACTCCCTTCTTGCAGAGCTTGCAGTAGATCAGATCGGGAACATCGTCAAGCGGCCGGCCGGTGTCGAATGTGACTTGTGCGGGGGGGTCTAGCTGATTGATGAGGGGGCTCGGAGGGGCGGCGTTCTCTTTGGCCCTTTTCTTTTCCTCGTCTAAATGTGTGTTAGCAATCGGTTAGCGGGGGAAGAGGAACAGGTTGATGGATTCGGTGATGAATGGGTACACACTGTCAAGCGGTGCTATGGCATCCTTCCAATTGCCTATCCTGGAGAGCTTGTTTGTTGGTTGCCTCTTCAGCTTGACGACATTACGGATCGCCTTTGACGAGGCAACCTTGATAGTGGTCGCCTCCTGGTCTGTTCCCTCGCACAAGCATGGTCAGCGTCGTTCTGTGGAAAGGCATCGTCTTCGCCATCATTGCGGGCGCGTCCGAAGGTGTGCCATACCTTTGCGTGACTCCACGGCAGCCATCGCGGCGACTGTTTCCCGGGAAGGCGGTTTAGAGCATGCAGTAGAAAGCCCGAGGTTGTCGATGGAGAGACGGCTGGTCGGTTGGTTGTCGCGACAAGTTGCGTTGTCGATGGCCAGGAGACACAGGAACGAGTTGTCGTTGGAAAGTGGAATGGGTTGTTGTACGGTTGGTTGTTGCAGGGCATGGATCAAGCTCGGGCAGTGCCAAACAGTACCGACTCTTTGGTAGCGTCCAAGTCCGTCGCAGTGCGCCATGTCCGGCGCTGGTTACACTGCGGCTACAACAAATCAGGTGGAGCAGGTCCAGGCGTCCAGGCACCTCTGGGCCCGGCCAGGGATCAAGGCTTATCGATACGTAGTAGCCCAGATGCTCCCGCCCACTCTCTTGCGGGGTGTTCCACCTTCAACAACGGGCAGCGTGGAGTTTTGGGGAACCTACCTAATGCATCATGCCAACAACCTGGAAGGAACATGAAAAAAAAAAAAAAAAAGGTCATTGTGTCTATAGGAGGAGCAATGTCAACAATCGCGAAAGGCCGTTTTGCTTGGGACAAAAGCTCGCTTGTTTAAACAATGTACATATACCGCGTAATAATAGCCGAACATCATATCACCAACAGTTCTCACAACTCATGTATAACGGTGCTATCTCGAATTGCAAATATACAATTCAACCCAACTGAGAGAACACCCTAAACTCTCTAGTAAACAGATAGGGGAATAATGAGAATAATGAGGACTATCACCAATGTTCGCTTTAATTCAACATATATGGAAACTTTCGCTGCTAATCGTAACTACTAATTAAAGGAAAGGCAAATGCATAAGTACGGCACAAAAGCCTTTCTCTGGCGTGCGCTACCCTGTTCCCGTCATCTTCGTTCAAGGCTCCAGCTATGCCCCCGTTTTGTAGATAATGACCATCCCAAGTAAACATGATAACAAAGATTACCATCTACTTATTTATTGTGCTCTTCCGCCGTGTGTGATCAGTCGCGAGTAAAGCTTGAGGAACGTGCAACATCGGCGTATGTTCTTGTCCGGAATGATCGAGAACCAGGCGGCAGCTTCTCAAACTGAAAACAGATGAACTTCTCTTTCCAGCGTTAGGTCCGGGACCATTCACATCATGAATTAATATTGGAAACTTCGTGGAAATTCAATCTGTTTATGTCGAGGCTCATGTGACGCCGGTAACCTCGATAAGGCCGGTGGAGGAGGGGGGACCGGAGGCATGAAAGATGACTGAAGCAACTGAAATCGCGGCGGCATCGCATTTGGGTGTCCATCACCCATTACACCTGTTTGTATTGGGGGCCTGTGTGGCACCATTATATTTCGCTGTCCATTATCATGTTGAAACGGGTTGAGACTGGGGTCCACGGGCAGTGACCGCCGTGACATGTCCAATTTAGAATTGCCACTCTTGAAATTTCCTTTCCACGCCATTGACAGATCTGTAGTCGAACCCATGCCACGGTTAACCAACCCATTTTCTCTCGATAAATGCCCCATTTGAACCTGTTGGTTTGAAGGATACCATGACATCGGTTGCGGATGTTCCCCACGTAGAGGATGCCCGGGCATTGGTTGAGAATATTTCCATGCTGGAGGATGTCCGGGTATTGATGGATAATTTCTCCATGCTGGAGGATGTCCGGGTATCGGTTGAGGATATCTCCCTGGTGGAGGATACCCTGGCATTGTTCGCTCTCCTAGAAACTGCTCTTCGGTGTAGTAGCCCTCTCTTACTGGCATCAGTTGCTCCCAAATCTTCTTGAATCCTGGTGGAGGAGATCCTGACACTACTGGCATCGGTCGATGCCACAAAACTGGTGGAGGAAACCCCAAAACCGGCGGTGTCTGCCTTCCGGTTTTTGGAAGGTACTCTGTCTAGTAGCCCTCGTAGTTGGGTTGCGGCTGTCCGTAGCCTCTATGTTGCTGCATCATTGGCTGTTGCTGCATCATCGGCGGTTGTTGCATCATTGACTGCTGCGCTTGGTGATGATGCTGTTGGTGGACCAGGTCGTTGAACCAGTGGTGTTGAAGCGCATCGTGAGCCGAGATTCGCAATTCGGGCCGCAACTGTAGCATCCGCTGAAGCAAGTCGATGCCGTCGCGGTCAATCTGAGGTAAGATGGATGACAGGCTCTGTGTCGCATACATTTGCCAGTTAGGCTTGTACTCGGGGAACGAGGTGAGGCCAGGCCATGTACGTTCCGTCGGCGTGCCCATTATCCTAAAAATGCGAACAATCTGATCCTCGTTAGTGGTGCCGGGAAACAAAGGCCTGCCGGTGAACATCTCAGCCATGATACATCCCGCGGACCAAATGTCGATGCTGGTGTTGTAGGTTCTACTTCCAAGAAGCACGTCGGGAGCTCGATACCAAAGAGTGACGACCTCATTCGAAAAGGTGTTGACTGGAATACCGAATGCTCTCGCCAAACCGAAATCACCCAGCTTCAGAGCGCCCTTGCTGTTGATAAGGAGGTTCTGCGGCTTCAGGTCTCGATGTAGGACCCTGTTCTTGTGGCAGAAGTCAATACCCTTGAGCAACTGATGCATGAAGGACTTGATGACATGTGGCTTGAGGGCTCCCCTCTCGCCGTTGGTGTCCATAAACTTTTTAAGATCGCCATCCATGTACTCAAACACCAACATAAGCTTGTTCTCGGTGTGAATAACATCGTGTAGAGCAACAATGTTCTCGTGCTTCAGTTCTTTCATGAGCGAGATCTCGCGGATTGCCGTGCTCGGTGTCCCCTCTTCCGAGTCAAGGTGAATCTCCTTGAGAGCTACAAGCTCGCCCGTCTGTCGGTTGCGGCCTTTGAAGACCTGAGGACGTAGTGTCAGCCATTTGCACCCTACAAATACTTCTCCCTGTTCACCGAGGGACAGTTCTGGGCCAAGGAGAGATCTCTTACAGTAGCATAAGTACCCTCTCCCAGCTTTTCAAGCTGCTGGAAAGAACTTGGGTGTTTCCTGCCGTCCATGGCTTCTCTGAGTGCCGAAGATAGATCCGACTGGGCTGTGGTTGAAGAAACGGAGGACTGTTGGACTAGATAATGAGGATGTGGCGAAGGTTGTCGCTGGGTCGTATGGGCGCGGTTGAAAAGTACAGAGCCAATAGTGACCGTCTTGCGCAGGGGATTGGGGGATTCGCCGCCTGTTGGGTCTTGTTGGTCAGGCAGCTGTCGCCCGTGAGAAGCCGTGATGGAGAGCAGAGATGCACTGAAGCAGTCTCTGCGCCGATAAATCTAACAAGTCTAGAACAGTGTGAAGATGGGAGTGGCGATCGTAGGCGGTATGGGAGAGGCGGTTCAGACTTTATGGGAGATGGTGTACGGTAGATGTTCGCAGGCGGTGGAAGGGTCGGGCGTGGATGTCGGAATGAGGACGGATGGTGGAAGGGTCAAACGTGGACATGGAAGGGGAAATAAGGTTGCCCTGGGTTGGTTGTTTGGGTTCAGTTGGGTCAGGCGCGCGCCAGGAAGGGCAGTGGGGACCTCAGGTACAGCAGTAGTCTCAGTCAGACCCACTAACCTCCAAAACCACCCCACCCCACCCGTTTCTGCGGTAGCAGGTCTGAGCCAATTTTGAGTATTTCGGCCGTCAGCCGCTGTGGGGCCCAACTATTGCAATTGAACTCTGCTCTAGTTAGAGTTAAGATACACCTTAATTCTAATTATTTACTTTTACTAGAACGAAACCCCTAAAGTCGTAATACGTAATATATTTGTTTTTATTCTCCGTAATTCTAATTAGAGCGAAACCCCTAAAGTCGTAATACGTAATTTATTTGTTTTTATTTACTATAATTCCGATTAGAGTAACGTATATAGACCTACGACGCTTAATTTATTCGATATAATTTACTATTCGTTCTAGGAAACGGCCGTTCTAATTTTATTTAATAACCTTTTTATATTTGTATTTAATTTACCCTTCCTCTTGTTTAAATTTAGTATTCTCCCGAATATTCTAATTATAATAATATATTCGATTTGTATGTATTTAAACCCCGGGGTTTTAATTCCGACCCTTTACCGCGGCCCTCCAACCTTCCTGAACCTAATTAAATATAGCCTACTACTATAGGATTAAAGTAATTTAAGCGTTACTAATTAGGATTAATACTTCGCTTATTTTATTTAAAAGTATTAAGTATATTTATATTCTAGGGGGATATTAAAACCTTTTATTTGTAGTTGGGTTAAGATAATTCGAAGTAATAACTAGCTATCGGAATCCTATATTAGGTAATTCGTTAATACGCTATATAATAATTATATATACGAAATTTTCTATTATAATAGTATTACAATATATTTTAGTAATAAAAGTAATTTATATAATATAAAGAGCTTTTATTGGGAATTAATATTTTTCCTTAAATATATTAACCTATTCTTATTTTTTATAAAGTTTAGTGCTTCTTCCGTTCTATAGGGGGACTAATTATATAATATTATAGATTTGTATAATATATAATAGATTATATTAATTATTAAATAATATATTAATAATTTACTTAAATATACGCCTAAATTATATTTGTTTCTTACAGGTTTAATATAGTATACCTGCGCTTATAAGAAAACGTAGGGACTATAAGTTCGTTATAGTAATTATATTTCGCTTATAATATATATAATTTTAATTATTATTATATATATTGTCGCCCTTGGCAAATCCGATTTCTTTTTGTAAATTATAGATTTATATTTATATATTAACGGCGTTGCTAGGCGTATTTAAAATACCTTATCTACTTTTAGTATTTATATATTTTATATTAGGATTATAGTAATAATTAAAACTCTTATAATTTTTATAATAGTTAGTACTGTCGATTATTTATCTTATAATTTATATTAATACTTTTAAACTAATTTTAAATATATTGTTTCTAACCTTACTCTTATTATTATATATAATAATTATAATTATTTAGATATAGTTTAGGGTTTAAGTATTGGCCGATAGGATGTAATATGTAACTTTATAATTTATTTACTAATAGGTAGTCCTAATGTTTAAGGCCTATTCCGACCTAATTAATTTCGGCCTACTATTCCCTTCCAACCGTATTGGATTATTCTAGCTCTTATATAAACGTTATAATTATTTTGCCCTACTATAAATTATTTGGTTATAGAGAAATTAAAGTCCCTTTTTCTATTTATTAGCGAATAGGGCTCTCTTCCTGCTTATTGCTTCCTTAGGGTTAAATAATATTGTATACCTAAAAGTTATATTCTTTAAACGCCTGCTATTAATAAAAATGAGGGTAAATTCGCCGGTATTTATTATTTGTATAATAGATTATTTCTCGACCTATTTAATATAGATTAAATGTAGTTTAGTAATAAATTTTTCTTTATTTATAGTAATTAGAAAACAATATTATATATTTGTAAGATTATATTAGTATAATTAGAGGTATAGAGCGTATACGATTGTAAATAGTAGATAATCTCTATCTCTGTATTCTTCTATATTAAAATAAATTTTGTTAATTTAATTTTTCGGTACTTTTAGCCTCTTATAGAGTAGGATACTTACGGCCTTAGGAGGGTTAAAAAGGTAAAATAATTTAAGACCGAATTCTATTATAGATTGAGATTCCTTTATAATATATTTTATTTTAAAATTCTTGTTTTTTTAATATAGAATTTTGTTAATAATGAGTTCCTAAATCCTACTACGCTTAGTTGGAATAGTATTGAAGCTATTATTGCGGTTGCCTTTTAAATTAATGGAATTACTTATTTATTTATATAGTTCGATTATATTTATAATGAAGTTTTTACTTTATAGGGATATATTAATAAATACCCGGAGGGTAGCGATAATTATATTAATATACAATTTTATAATATTTATTAATATTTATATATTATTCGGCTATTACTTATTCTTATTCGTACTATTTAGTTTAGTAATTACGGAATACTTTGGTAGATTATTAATTATTTACTACTCTTCTTCTATAGTAGAAAGGGTACTAATTACGGGCCCGAGATACTCTATTTTTCGTAATTCCTTCGACCTAAAATTATTAACCTAAAATTGTCTAATACTATTTTAAAGTCTAAACTAGTGCAATATACTATAATTAATAGTTAGTAGAAAGAGATCGACTTAATGATAGAGTATATTAATCGCTTATTTGCCCTAAATATTAAATACTATAAGAATTCGACGTACGATATTAAATTAATTTTTATAGAGTTATTAACTATTAGGCCTCTTACTATAGCTATTCGTAGGGGGGTTGAATTAGAATTCGGACGATTTAGTAATAATAAATATACTAATCTATTAGCCAATATTAATATTATTAACTATATATATACAATATATAAGAATAGGTTTGTATTGCAATGCTATAAACCCTTAGACCCGAATGATTTTAATGTGCTAGATTTATAGTACAATGGTTTACTCAAATTATTTTTAGGTACCCTTCGATAATTTAATTTTAAGGAGGTTTAGTTAGAAAAGGGGGAAGATTATAAGTATTTTAGTCTATTTAATTACGAAGATGACGATCCTATTGTTATTAATAGTCGGGGTAATAGAATATTTGAAATGCTTAATTTAGGGGACGAAAGTAATAGTAAGTAAATTTAAATAATAATTATACTAAATTCTATTAGGATTAATATTTTGTAGTAGTCTATTTAACTAGTAGCCTACAATATAAAGTTTCTATATAGTTCTACCGTTACGTTCTAAAAGTATTTAGTAACCTTCGCTCTAATTAGAGTTAATAGGTAAAATTATATAATTGGACCTATATCTTATAATATTTATATACTACTAATTTTCAATATAATTACTATTTAAAGTATTATTTGTATATTAAGTATATGGATAGTTATTATACCCTATTATATATAATTAACCCCGCGACCTACAAATTGTATTCGAATTACTAGGATCTTTAAATCGGTAGCCTACTTATAATTTTTATTTTAATTCGAATTATAAAACTATATTACGAATAGCTAATATAGTTATTATTTAATTAAATTTCCTAAATTGCCCTCTCCTAGCCTTTGCTCTAATTAGAGTCTATTTTATATAGCCGGTAAGTATTCCAATTAAACTCTATTTTATACGGTAGGTAGGTATAATAAGTATATTAATTAACTATATAACGTACAGTCTATATCCTAATTGGGT